>NC_089154.1:7282000-7597500 GCF_009819655.1 Sylvia atricapilla
AGGAGGCTTGAAGCCAACCTGCCATGGGGCAGGTGCTGCTGGGGCTGTTCTGCCACTGCTTTAGTCACACCAGCCTGGATTTTGCAAAAAAGCCCTCCAATAGCTACAAAACTGAAGTGAGAGCTACATTAAAATGTAACCACAAACCACCAAATTGTAGGAAAAATGATATTTGCCTGGACTGAAGAGAACAAGCCTGTTGGAAACAGGTCACTCATCACACCTGACCTGGGGACTAATTCTGGGGGTCTGGTGTGAAGTGTTAATTCGTTCCAGGGACTTAAGGAATAACTCAATGCTCACAGGCCTGTTGCAATGGAGCAGCAGAGGCCTCAGAGCCCCTGGCAGGCAGAATGCTATGGAGGGACAAGGTACAGAGCTGGCAGAGCACATGTCCCATGGAGGGATGAGGACACAGAGCTGGCAGAGCACAGTTCCAAGCACATGTCCGAACTCAAGCTACAAACAGGAGCAGTTCAGCTGCAATTGCAGTTTCTGTGAGTACAAACCTTATTCGCAGTAACCATCCCCACCTGTGAAGGCATTGGGGTAGAGCTGTTAGGCAACAGAATGGATACTCTGCATTCCAATACATTAGTCTAATTCTAGAGAAGCTGCAGTGTCATGGGAAAGTTTCGACCATTATTAATTATAAGTAGATTTAAAAGCATTAGTCTCCCACACTCAGTATCTCTCCCTTCAGAATTTCCCAGAATAAGCAGCGACTCAGCAGGAAAACATTCCAAAAGCTGCTGGTTTTGAATGGCCTCAGCAATTACATTTTTTAAAAAAATAAACTTTATTAACTATCTTTAATAAAAAGTAGCATTTCCCAATCAAATTGGTAACAAGCTTCATGAAGCTTCTGTGAGAAGAAACTTCTCTTTACTTCATGACTGTCTTAAAGCAAGGACTGCACTTAAAATGTGAAGCTCAATAAATATTGACCTAAGAAATACAATTTAATACAGGCGATCCTTCAGCTTCTGGGTGTCCAACTTAAATGCACATCAGAAGGCTCTGTTCTGATAAGGTAAAACATTCTCTGCATGTTTTGCCTACTAGAACACGTGTCAGTGACCACTTGTGCCCTTTTCTTATCTCAGTATGTGCTGAAATCCACCATCCTTGGCTACATCTTCTCCCTCCTCTAAATATTTGCTTTTTGGCAACAGATGTACAAGCAGAATTGACTGCCAAGATGCTGAGCTGGAGACAGCCTCAGCGAGCTGCTGTCACAGCGTCCAGTTTTCTTCCAAAGAGGCAAAAAAATTAAAATAACCAAAGTTCATCTCCACTTGCCCCCAAACACTTCTGCCCCAGGAATGACGTGCAGAGCAGCTGGGTGGGCGTTTAAGCGGAAAAGAGCTATTGAGTCTCTGAACTGTGATTTGTGCTCTTTAGTTTCCCCCCAGCTCCAGGCACTGTGTGAACCCCAGCTCCAGGCACTGTGTGAACCCCAGCTCCAGACAGTATTCCCTGCCCTGCCAGCCCCCCAGAAGCGTTGGCTGTCACACTCACCTGTGACAATTTTGGACGCCGTTTGGGCGGGGTTTGCAGCCGTCCCATCCGCAGGCAGCTGCGAGGGAGGGTGAGGAGGAGGAGGGACGCTGGGTCTGTTCCTGGGCTTGGGCACGGGCCGTGGCCGGGGCAAGGTGCCACTCTGAGGTAAGCTGGGAGCCTGGCACGGCTCGGGGGGCACGGCCGGGGCGCTGCCCGGGCGCTTCCCCAGCGGGGGAGTGTCGGGAGGAGTGGGAGTCTGCGGCAGGGAGCAGCAGGGCTGATCCGCTCCCTGCTCCCCGGGAGATGCTTGGCTGCTTTTGGGCTGCAGGGGAGGAGTCGCCTGCGTCGGGGGCTGCGGGGGAGGGTGGCTGGGAGCTTGGATTGGGGACAGGCTGCTGGAATATCTCCGAGGTGCAGAAACCTGGGAAGGGGAGGAGGTCTGGGCTGCTCCTTGGTTTGAGTGTTGAGCAGGAGGAGAAGAGCTTCTGGCCGGTGGTTTTGGAGAGATAGATGGTGGCTGAGCAGCTGGGGAAGAGCTTTGGCTTCCTGGCTGCCCCGGGGGAGGGTTGGCTGGTTTGGGGGGAGCTGGTGCTGGCTTCTTCACAGCTGTGGAGAGAAGAGGGGAGAGCTCAGCATCAGGGACACGCAGGGACAGGACACGAGGCATGGCTTCCCGCTGACAGGGATGGGGTTAGATGGGATATGGGGAGGAATTCCTCCCTGGGGGGGTGGGCAGGGCCTGGCACAGGGTGTCCAGAGAAGCTGTGGCTGCCCCTGGATCCCTGGGAGTGTCCCAGGCCAGGTTGGACAGGGCTTGGAGCAGCCTGGGACAGTGGAAGGCGTCCCTGCCCATGGCAGAGGACAGAACAACATGAGTTTTGAGGCCCCTTCCAACCCAAAACCATTTTGGAATTCTAGGATTCCAAACCAAGCTCCGGAAGAAAACAATTAGTAGCACAAAATATCCTCAGCTATGTGATCAAAATAAACCAGTGCATTATCAAGTTCAAGCATTTACTGATCAATAGCTTTTGAGAGAGTTTGTTAAACAGCAGTGGTGACACTATCACCATTCAGAGAGAGTCCAGAAGTCCCAGCTTTACAGCCAGGCCTTGGGGACAAGCCAACAGATTAAACTGCTGTCTGTATAAAGGCAGAGATGCTGATAAAGTTATTTTAGCAGCATTTCTGCAGTACATCAAGGCTTGGAACACAGTGGCTTGAAAAGCAAACAAACACACACCTCTCCTCAGGGCGTGGGGACTGGGACCAGCAGCGTTCTGGGGCTGGGTGACAGAGAGCTGGGAGGTGCTGGGGGCTGCCTGGCCCGGGGCAGGGCCTGCCTGGCTGCCATTCCTCACGGGGGGAGGAGTGCCTGCAGACGTGTTGTCCTTGGATTTGGAGGTACTGCAAATGAAAAAACCCACATCAGAGATGGTTGTGACGTGCCTTACCCGGCTCGGCTGCAGCTGTTCCATTACAAACCGTGCTGTGGATCAGATATTAGGAAACAATTTTCATGGAAAGCATTGTCAAGCCCTGGCATGGGTGCCCAGGGAAGTGGTGGAGTCACAGTCCCTGAAGTGTTCAAAAAACATGTGGATGTGGCACTTGAGGACATGTTTCAGTGGTGAACACTGTGGCAGTGGTTGATGGGTGGCGATGGAGGATGAGCCAGCTGAGGTGGTTCTGGGCAGGTCCCCTCCTGTGGCTGTGCACCTGCAGGCTTCTCTCACTTCTCTACATTTAGAGTCACCTGCAGCAATTTCTAAAGGACCGACTTTACTCACTTCTGTTGGCACTTTACAATGGCCATTTCTCCAGATGCTGCTCATCATTTCTGAGTACTTGCACAGAGGCTGTGCAGATTTTAAGTGCAACTTTGAGACAGGTTTTGTTTCAGCTGCCTCTGCCACAAAAGCCATCTGTGGAGGAAATACTGGTCCGCAGGGGATTTCCAAACGAGCTGGGTTTGTAAATATGTCACCTGAGAACAAGCTTTGTGCACAGGAGTCAGTGCTGCATCAAACCCCGTGGTGGGATTTCACCCTGAGGTGCTGAGGCTGACATTTGGAGGCACTGCAGGCTTCACACGTGGTTTGTCACAGCTCTCAGAGCTGAGAGCAAAGTGCTGTTTCCACACCTCACAGGAGGAAGTCAGGCTGCTGCAGTCAGCCCTGGAGTCCAGGGACACAACTGCAGAGCTTCAAGAGAAATTAAATAGCAAAGAGCCTGTGAACCTACTTGTCCTAAAGAAACTAATCCTGAAATATGCTAAACTGACTGCCAGTTTTCCAGTAAGCAAGTCTGCTCATCACTAACACTTGCTACAGACAAATCAACAAAACAAGACATATCCAGATAACGTGTACAAGAAACAACAAACAAGACCAACAGGTTTCTGGTATTGCCACTGTAGGTTTTGCTCCTTCAGCAGCAAACTGGTATCACCTGTGTGCACACCTCTAGAACATAACCTGGGAAGGTCAGTGTGGGCAGCAGAAATAAGAGTCTGTATTTGTATTTTTCAGCATCATTTTTCCCCCCCCCAAGAATTCCACTACCTTAGAAGATAAACTCCAGAACAGACAGAACTATGTATGTTATATTAGAAGATGAACACCCAGAACCATGGATGTTATTTTATTAGACCAATTCTGGAACACCCAGAACCATGGATGTTATTTTATAAGCCAAATGCTGGAACATCCAGAACCACGTGTGTTATTTCAGAAGGCCAATTCTGGAACACCCAGAACCGTGTGTGTTATTTTATAAGCCCAGTCCTGGAACATCCAGAACCATGTGTGTTATTTCAGAAGGTCAGTTCTGGAGCCATACCCACGGCAGGAGAGTTCCTGCCCTGCTGCCCACATCTTCCAAGGCACATCCCGAGGGGCAGAGACGCCTGTCCCAGGTGACACCAGTCCGCTGCCAAGCTGCCAGCAGCACAAGCCGTGCCTCTTACCTGGCCTCCTCAGCGCCTGGAGCGTGGGGCTGCTCTGCTGGGGCAGCAGAGGGAGCAGGGGCAGCCCCGGGGCCGGGCTCAGCCCCGGTGGGTGGGCAGGGCTGCTCGGCCACCGGCTCGCAGGGCGGCAGCGGCGGCTGGAAGGCGGGCGATGTGAGCTTTCTGTTTACAGTGCCACATCGCCGCGGGGTCGCGGGGAACTCCAGCACCTTCACACCAAAGCTACAGAGAGAAGAGAGAGTGAACACAGCAGGCGGCCACCCCCAGGTGCTGCAGAGCAGCAGCAGCAGCAGGACTCCGGGTGGCCCAGCCCGCCCCAGACAAACCCCGACATGCAAAGCAGCGACGAGGAAAGCTCGGCTGGCTGCACGACACCACGATGTTAAAGCTTCCACTGGCTGCAGAACACCAGCAGTGTTAAGACATGCAACGGGATTTGGCTTATCCCCACAGGAGGGATAAGCTAAACGTCAAGGAACGAACTACTCAATTACATTTGGAGACAAACACTGATGACGATGAGGTCAGAGCACTCAGAATCTCACATGTAAATACAGATGTTTCCTTACATACCACAGTAGCTCCTGACTAAAGGGATTTTGCCACATGAATTTTGTTTCTATCACACACTAAGTTGCAGCAGAGAGTCAAAAAAAGCTACTGGAGACAGGCTCTGATTTTGGGGGTTGGAATGAGAGACCTTTACAGTCCTTTCCAACCCAAATCATTCTATTTGTGTTTCAAGAACAATGGAGAAACAGACCCTCAACTCTTAACAGATTTTAGAATGCATACAGCACATTCAATCTAGAAATTCTTTTATTCTTCTTGTGTTAAACACTGAATCTTGAACTGATTTTCTTCTTCCTCTGTGAGTGCTGACAAATTTGCATGTGGCTGCTCACAGCTAACAGATAACAACTTAATATTTGCATCAACAGCTAAAAACAATCACATCACTTGAATACTCATGATGAGTGATAAGAATGAACATTACACTACATGTTATATGGGAAACAGCACATTTTACTGGGAGTTTTTAGCATTCTACTGCTTGCTGTGGCAATACTGTACCATCATCAACTCAGAAGTCTTATCATGAAGGCACCAGGTAACACCACCTCAGCTTATGGGCTTTGAAAGAGAAGCCATGGAATACCAGAAGTTAGAGACTGAGAGATGGTACTGCAGACACTTCTGTTCCAGTGAATCCTAGACCACCCCCAAGCTGCACCAGAATGGAAACTGGGAGCAGCAGTATCTGCTTGGGATTTATCATGCAGAAGTGTAACTGGAAGGAAGTAACAGTACATTACCTTTGAGCCATCCTCAGGCTGCAACAACAGGAAATAAATCACTATTGTTATCTACAGCAGCTCCATTAAATCTCTCTCCTGACACCAGTGAAGGTGTCTGACTGAAGCCTCATTGGAAGAGGGTTATAATCGACCCCTAAGCTGAGAATTACACCTACCTTTCCTTCTTCAGCAAATCCCCTTCCATCACAGTCATGCTCAGAGGCCTCTTCCTCTCCAGGGTCCCACATTCATAGTCATTGCCAGTGTGTGACAAGTGATTGGAATTAACAGCAGGAACTGCCACGAACGCCCCAGACACATTGAAATCTTCATCTGGAAGAGGACAGACAGAATGAATGTCTCCTAAGAAACACACATCCCAAGGCGTGCCTCACTGCACAGCCACTGAGAGTGACCTGCAGGGTAATGTGAAATTGCTGAGCTGTGGCAGGAACTCACCTCCAGGGAAGAACCAGTCTGCATGCTGAATGATGGGCTCAATAACTGCTACCACATGCACTGAAGTGGCTGCTGCCATTTCAGCAAGGGATCTGCAGGACAGATTTGAAGAACACTTTATTCAGACTTCCATCAAAGTAAGAAAATTAAAATCAATTCAGACTACCTAAATAACAACTTAGGCTAAGCATGATGGATCAACTCCTCAGTACCAAAGAAGGAGCAACTGTGCTGGACTCCAGACTATTCAGGAACATTCACAGCTTTTGGAAACACCCCTAAAAACCTTCTTGCCTCAAAGGACCTGGGGGCATGGGCTGAAAGAACCCTGGAAATATTTTTTAGGTAAACAGTCTGTTGCTGTGAATAGACTAAAGGATTTAAGCCTACCCATTCTACAGCTTCACCCACTTCTGCTTTGAAACTTTTTTAAAAGAACTCACCCTTCATTCTTTGCCCACAACAAGTTGGGGCCCAAGACTATGGCGATGTTGCTCGGTGTCATTTTGTTAACATCACTGTTCTGGGCAAGCTTGGCTAAAAATTTGATTAAATACCTTCAAAAAGGAAAGAAATAATTAAACACAGGAACCACAAGCATTTCTTGTTGAAAGCAAATAAATAAGAATTCAAGAACTTGTAAAGAGAGGTCCCAACAGCACGGAAATGAGATGAGCAGCCTTCTTGCTTGGCAGCTGCCCAAAGTTTCTACTCCTGAATCATAAAAGTTGAACTGGACAGCAAAGAAAGCAGCTCCCAACTTAGCAAAACAGAACCACAGAAATGTTATACTTCCAGAGAAAAAGGCTTAGCTTCAGGTCCTGTAATGGAAATTCTATGCTTCTAGGAATCACCAGAGATGGTTTTGTTCCAGTTCATTTCCAAAATGCAAAACCAAAAGGAAAAATGAGATGTTTAAGATACATCCAGGTGATTTCTAAGACTGGAAACTGCAGCAAAGAGCAGAGTGTGAGCCATAAGTAGAAAGGCTCTGTGCATCACTATTTCCTGACAGTCAATAGAGAATTAATCTGAGGACACTACCTATGCATGGCCACTGCTGCATGAAATGAGGTATTTTAAAAAATCTCACTGAATTTGGCCAGGAAAAGCACACCTGGATTAGAGTTTAGTTTAATTGGCTTTGAGGTGCAAAGCAGCTGAGCTAAGAGATGTTCACACCTACCTGAAGTTAACACGGTAATGCTCAGGTAATCTGTTACAAATCCTCCATAACTCTTGGAGCTTCTTATCCTGGTCCTGAATACTGAAAGGATAGGGAAAAAAAAGAAAAAAAAGAAAAAGAAAAAAAAAAAGGAAAAGAAAAAAACAAAGCCATTACATCTTGAGGGCAGAAATTAATTGTATAAACTTCCACTTATGCCAAATAAATGTTTTGTACTCATTAACCTGCTTGTCAGATCCCTGAATTATCTCTTCTTGCAACAAAACTGCTTGAGCATCAATACTGTGCAACCAGCAGCCTGAAGCAGCCCTAATAGTTAAATAAAGCAGATAGTTCACCACATTCTGTGCAATCTATATTAAGCCATTTATTATTTAAAATAATTTGTTGCACAAAATACCCGTTAGTAAAACAACAAATAACTGTGTGAGCTTGGTTGTTTCTTTTGAATTCATCTATGAAGAATCCAACTGAATAGAAATATGCAGCAGGACTTCCTCTACAGCTATTTCTAGCATGCTTACTTTGCAGCTTGTGTCCACTCCTCATACAGGCTGTAGGTCATGAGAGGCTCTGGCAGCTCCCGCAAATAGGATTTCAAGGCACCTGCAATGCAGACAGGGACAGGGTGGCTCCTCAGCCACTGCTTTCACACTTCAGGGAAAATCCTGCCCTCACATTTGCAGTTTTATCTGGGCAATAAATTCCAAGTGCCAGGGAAAGTGGTAAGGCCTGACACTTCCCCAGTGAACTGCTCAGATCTCAACACAAAGGGTCTGTCGGTAATTAGTGCAATCTGACAGAAAGATGCTATAAAACTCTGAATCATCTCTTCAGGACAAAGGAATATAAAGATATATTTAAGTCTACACACAGCTCACATCTACCTTGACCATGTTAACACTCCTGTCACGAGAGATGTGACAGGTGGGGCATTGTGATCACCCGAGTTTTCCACACCATTGTAACAAATACATCAGGTGTGATCAGCACGGGCAACCTACACTTATTTGTGTCAAACTGTGCAGTGAACTTGCAGCCGATTGTCACTTCTCCCAGTTTAACTGTGAAGATCAACAGCACAAAGTTGTGTTGTAGCAATTTACACCTGGTTCGGATTCACAACACTCCCAATACCTGCAACAGCGTGGGGATCTGAGTAAAACTCATCAAGCTGGGAAGTGGAACAGTCCAGGGCAGCTTTCAGCTTTTTTAACTTGGAGGCTCCAGCAGCAATTCTGAACAAGCCCTGCATCACAGAAATTAAATGTATTGATTGGTAACCACACACTGGCACAAGCATGGAACAGCATCAGTTTTACAACAGCCTCTTTTAGAACATTCCAGCTTTGGTGCCTTTCCTGACAGCTGACCTAGCTGGCCCTTCATGTGTCCTGTCACTGCCCCCTGACCATGGTTCAATTCTTTCCCACCCTCAGCCCACCCCTAATTTTCATTGTATGTGCATCCACCCCCGAGATCCTTCACACACTGCTGAGCTTATCCTGTGGCGAAACATTTATCAACTGCTTACTGAGGAAAGTAGTTAGGCAAGATGTTAACAAACAGAATGAGCTTCACTGGGCCCCTTCTCCCCCATTTCTGTGATCTGGAATTACCCACCTCCTCTCTCATCCCTGTTTCCAGGAGCATCATGACACAGGCTTCGATAGGAACGGCGATTTCCCGCCCGCTGCGCTTGAGATGCTCTTCCAGGGGAGTTCCAAAAGCTGGCTTTTCAGTCCATTTGTCTAAGTTGGAGAGTATCAAAGCACTGAGCAGGATTATCTAGCAAACCCCTGAATTATAGCCCAGGCAAGAAGAGAAGAAAGCCTCTAGTACAGCACAGAAATGTTCAGACTACAGCAGGAGTTTTACAGCCCTTGATTGGTAAAGTCCCTTGGATCATGAGCAGAGAGAAAATGAGGCTGCTGGTGGTCAAGAAAAAAAATACTTCTGCATCTTTCTGGATGGAATATCACATACAAATTCTGTGCATAACTGGAATTATAAATAACAAACCTCAACAAGTGCCAGCACAAGGCTGCACATTGCAGTAACACTGTTTTGGCTCCAGCCTGCAAAAATCTGTGAGGAAAATTTTGTCCAGACTGCATGACCTGGGCTGATTTTTGTTCTAACTGTATTTAAGGTGAATAAAAACTGAGCTGTGAATAAAAAATTTATTCATTAAATTTGATTCTTTACATCATCAAATTACAATGGATGTTAACAGCCCCAGTGTATCACATCAGAATTCCCACGGTAACAGCTCAGCACTGTAACATTCAAATTGTCAATTTAATTTGTCAATTCTTGTTCAGCTCCAATTAGCACAAATTTCTCCAAATTGAATGTGAATTTCCTCTTTCCTACAATTCACGTTCTGACCCATTTGTGCCATTTTAACTGAAAAAAATGCAGATGTAAAAGGTTATTGTTAGTACAGATGTGTTATTTCTTTTATGTGGAGAAGAGGCCATAAAAGACAAAAACTTCAGAGGACTTCAAAGAGTTCTCTGAAGGCAAAGGGTTTCTGCAAAGGACTTAATTCACCGTTTTTCTTTACAAAAACACATCAGTCACCTCCCCTGTCAGGTTTTAGTCCCTCTCATTAATATGCCATGAGATGCACATGACATTTCCCAACCTTTGCAAGTTACAGCAAACTTAGGAAAAGAAACCTCAGTACTTGTTCAAAGTCCCAGCTCCTATCCCTGGCAGTGTCCCAGGCCAGGTTGGATGGGGCTTGGAGCACCCTGAGATCATGGAAGGTGTCCCTGCCCACGGCAAGGATGGGCTTGAGGGTCCCTTCCACCCCAAACCTTTGTGGGATTCTAATTTACACTGCAGCTAGAAACACAAGGTGAGGAATTCCCTGCATTCAGCCACTTGGCCACCATGGCTCCCAGCCACCTTCTAGGGAGGCCAGTCTGTTCTGAAGCATTTGGTGCTCAGCTGCTCTGGACAGACTTTCCATGCAACAATAACAAATTTCAAGCAGCCATATCCACAAAGAACCTTCTGCTGAGCTCTGCTGTTGTACCAGCATCACGTCTGCATTCCCTCCTCTCCACACTGAGTGCAGATAGCCCACACCACAGTGCTCCTACTGATTTATGTATTGAATCGGTTCATCTCTTACAACCTTCATCAGCTGAAGATACCTGAGCCTTCCCCAGCTCAGATTCTATTTTCCCTCAGACTCTGTTCATCTATTTCTCCAAAGACTCAGGGACAGCATGGCCAATATTTTGGAGAGTAGTTTCCAAACACAGAGTGCATCTTCATCCCAAATCATCAGTGGTACACCTGAAAGTCCCCTGACAGTGGAAGCTTAGGAGCAGTTCCAGCTCTTCTTAGGGAAGAAATGAAGCTGTACAATTCACTTTTTTTAAAGCTGATAACCAGATGAAAGTCTCAATTTCCCAGCAGTGCACTCTGGGAAAGAGGACTGCACAAAATGAGGGGGGGAAAGAAAAATCAAGCTCCTTAAAATCCATGGAGTTTTCCTGATAATCACCTGTAATCACTCAAGAACCATATCACAATGACACTTTCATTGGCCTGAAGAGCCAGGTGTGACTTAGCAAAAGGGCACAAGGAAAACAGGTAAGCAAATAGAAAAATCCTTCCTTTACCCTCCTGGGTATCAGAGAGATCCTTAATTAACATTTTATTAGTGTGTTAAACATGGCTGGAGAACTCCGGAGAACACGAAGATGGAATTATGCTTGGGAATGTAAAATTGTTAAGCAGATCAAAATGGCCTTATTAAATCAGTCTGCATGCAAGAGAATCAAGATAGAGGAGGAGAATATTGTGCATAGGTGGCACAGGCAAGGAGAAGCATCAGCCAGAGCACAGGTTACTTTACCTTGATGGGCTTGAATTTCGGGTAGGACCTTTTCTATGACTGCTAATGCTTTTCTATGGTAATCTGCTTGTGCTTCTAATAACTGAGAACAGAAGCCACATTTTAAAAAACAAAAAGAGCATTAGCTTCTGATGAGCACATAAGACAAGACTAAAGGTTCAGCACACAAAATGTCATCTCTGAGGACTGAGTGTGTGTGCCCAGCTGTGCTGAAGCAGAGCCCCAGTGCCCACACTCACCATGACGAAGCAGCGGGCGTATTCCCCCTCCTTGGACACGAAGCTGTACATATCTGCAGCCAGCTGATCCTTTGGGAGAGATGCAAATTTACTCACATTTACTCACCTCAAATCCTACAGAGAGACATGGTTTTTTTGTGTTTTGCCTGCGGGAAGTTTGAACTAAGAAGCTGGAATGCACCTGCTCTGCTCCAAGCGTTCTCCAAGGAAAATGGTTTAAAAATCTGAACTCTGGTTTTATCCAGCAAAGCAGTTGCCCCCTTCAGTCAAGAACATATTGCCATTCAGTCCGGTTATTTATAGCACTCAAAGGAAAGTACTAATAAAAATGGTTTCAGTTCTCAGTACTCAATGGAGCATTTGCTGTTGAGAAGTGAAAATGAATGTGAACTGCTCAGAGCTGTGAAAGGTCCTGGGCTGACCCAGCTTCAGTTTCCTCCAGGTGCTCCTACTGCCCAGCTGCTCCATGGCTTGGAGCACCCAGACACCCTGAACGTTCACACATGGCCTGGATACAGCTGGCTCAGACTGAAACTGAAAATCATGTCAAATTCCCAACTTAGAAACACCCTGGATGGAGTTCCTCATTGAACTAAAGTAATCCAGAGATCAGCTGGCATGAAAATGCCCCTAGGACACACAGTGTCACAGCCACATGATGTGCAGCTGCACAATTGGGCAATTCCATGGGAGGTGTGGAAGGGACACTCATCCTGTCCTTACCTTGCACTGCTCCACTTTATTTCCAGCTTCATCCATCTCCTCCTTAAGAGATTCTATTTTTGAAGGATGCACTTGGAAATTTGTTCCTGAAGTCTTGTGGGCTTGGTTGTATCTGGGGAAGAGAAGTTTCATTTGGTGAAATCAATATTCAACATGAATCTGCACTTGTGGCTCCCCTGGAATTGGTTTCTTTCAACAGGAAACAAACCCCACAGTTCCAGAGGTTTTCCAACAGAACTAAAAGGTTCAAAACACACCATTCATGACATGCTGACATAATCCAACTATAAAAATCAGCAGGGATCTGCCCCAGTCTGTAATGTGGTTGTAGGATATGCTGAAATGGCTCCACCAATTCTCAGGGCAGTATAAAACCATTTAAAGGCAGTCAGGGGTGAGAGGAACAACCCAGGACCCTCCCAAGGAGATGGTTACATTCAGGGCTGTCAAAGCACTTGGTGTAGTCACACACAGAGATCCCTGTTCCCTCTTTAGGCTAAAAACTTCAGTGATTCCTTTTTTAAGATAAACACTTGCATGAACTGGAAACTGGATGAGTTTCCAACATTTTTCCAATTATATACCAGCATGTAAGAACTCCAAAATCTTGACTGTGTTTGGATCTAGCAGTCATGGGTCCTTTTCTGCTGTAACCTAAATGTAAGTTTGTCCCTTTTCACCTACTGCCTGCTCAGCAGCATTTCAGTAGCAAGCAGTGATCAGAGCAGATGCCATGAGATGTCAACAAGAGTTCACATGGACAGAAAAGCACCCAGTAACTGAAATGCTCTCCTACCTTCCCCTTGCTGAATCCCAGTCCAGCACCAGCTTTGCAAGCTGCTTCCTCTGCTTCTGAATGTTTGGGATCTCTGTCTGAAATGAGAATCAGGGGCTTAGATTGAGTTTTAAATTGTGCATTGTAACAAACGGCATGTGGCAGGTTTCATACCCACTTTCCACTGCTAACACAGGGCTCCTTTAAGCAATTTTTTAATAGCAGCATTGAGATAAAGCACCTTTGCTCATTTCATGCATCAATCCAGATGTGTTTCTCCTCTCAGGCTGAGCTGGCTCACCTCTGTCAGCAGGCACAGTGGGTCTATAACTTCTCTCTCAATCTGTACTTCGTGCTGGGAGAGCTCCATTGCCAGTTTATTCTCCGCATCCCCACAGGTATCCAGCATTTTCCTGTAAGAATTACAGGAAATTGTCACGGGAGTCACCACTGACTGAAGAAGAAGGACTCAAGGCAGAGCAGAGCTTTGGAAAGCTTTGTGCTGTAGAAAACAAAGCATCCCTTCATGGCCTGGACCCAACTGTTCTCTCTTGGAGAAATCTGGGCTAGGCAGGTGGTGTTACTAAACCTTTGTCTTCTAAATTCCTGAGCCCTGACAACACTTGGGAGGCTTTTAGACATCCAGGTGATTATACCAGCCCTGAGGGCACAGGAGTCAGTATTTATTTCCAAGCCCATCCTTCCATCTTGCCAGATGCAGGAAAAATTGCTCAATGCAGTGTTTCATTTTCTCCTAAGCCCCTTTAATGTGAAGGTCTTAACACCCTAATTCCCAGCAATCCCATGCCCAGCAGTGTCAGGCTCCAAACTCATGACTTAACCTTCATTTTATGCTTGTTATAAGGAAAACCCCTACTCTGTAAGATTGTTACCCAGGTTCAAATCTCTTGCAGTGGCTCAGAAATATGTTCTCAAAGGTTTCTAAGGTCATTCTACACTGTCTCCATAAGAATTCCCACCAGCAAATAAAAAACCCACTTGGCTCCAGGAATTCAGCACATGGAGGTTCATTTGTTTCAGCCACTTTCCTGTAAATTGCAAATAACCACTTTGCCAGGACAGATAAATGGGGGCTACTTTGAACTAGGAGCCATTAATGCAAATTGACATTATTTTAAGTCATCAATTCGAACCTGCAGAACACAGTTTAAAATATAAATGCAGTTTAATTGTAAAATACATAATATTTTAAACTTCAGATGGAGATGACAATTCTACTAACCCATAAGGAAAAAAGCCATTTTAAAAGCTTGTATGATAGCACAGAATCAGAATCCTCTGGAATGCAATTCAGCCTAAAACTTGTCTCCAAATCATTCCAGAAAAACTGCTGACTCACTGTTTCTCCCTTTGCATTAGAGAAAAAAAAATCTAGAAATATTAGGTTTTATTAGATTGAAACCAGCCTTTGTGCACCCAGAGGTTCTAATTAGAGCCCTGCAGGCAATAAGATGTCAGACAGCAAGTCAGGAAAAAGAAGCAAACACTTACCCCAGCAGAGTTTCATCACTCAGCTGGATGGATCCCTCTTGCATATTTTGAGCCAGAGCTGTTAGAGGAAGTTTTTTCTGTGGAACAGAAGGAACAGTGCTTAGCTTCGTGCTGCTCACTCTTTCCAGCTTCCCCAGCACATCCCCTCTCAGGTTTTGCTCCTATTCCATATGGTTTCTATTACACAAATACAGCTCATTCTTGGACTCCAAGAAAATGCCAAGTCACAGAAAGTTTCAAGCCCCAAGACTCCTGTTCTTTGACACTCTGAAAAGCACTTTCTTCTCAGTTTTAGCTGGAATGACTGGCCCAAAGCGTATCTCAACTACTGCCAAGGAGAGATAAACAGCTTTAAGCTGAGATTTAGGCAACCAGTTTGTTATGTCTGTCCCAGAGGTCCTGTGTGCCCCTGCTCTCAGGTCTCTGTGACTCAATAAAAGGAGAAAGTGTTAATGTGAATTATTTCTGGTTCTGATGCTTTAAGAAAACCTACCTAGGGCTTTGCTAAGGAGGGACAGAACCCAAATGTGTACAGAAAACCATTTCCAGCCAGCTAGAGGTGTCAGTGTCCAAGGGCAACTCCAGATGTGAGGAGCTGGGTCAGAGCTGCAGATTACCTTCCCCTAGCTGGGTGTCAGGAGAGCTCCAAGCACCCAGCAGACTGCAGGGACAAGAAGTGTCCTGGAACTGCTGAGGTGCTCCCAGGCTGTGCTGTGGTGAGATGGGGTTTCAGTGGAATTCCACTGGAATTTCACTGGGGTTTTCCTCTAGGGTCTCACTGGCGTTTCTCTGGGGTCTCACCAGTGCCAGAGTGAGCTGCTCTGACAGCCTGGCTCCCTGAGCTGCAGTGAGAGCTGAGCTGGCCTGGCAGGGCTGTACTCACGTGTCTCTTGTCAGGGTCAGTGCCATGCTGGCCCTGCAGACAGGCAATCAGTCTCTTCTGGGCCAGGTGGCACACGGACCTCACTGTGTCCAGCCTCCTCTCGATCTGTGCAGCCCCGGGGGACAGGGGAGGAAGAGAAAACAACACAAAAACCAGAAGTTATTTCCCTGGCCTCAGCAGAAAACCTTCCCCCCTGTACCACACATCGCTCCGAGTTGCAGATTTCTTAAATTCTCCGGCTTACAAAGAAGTGCAGCTGCTTAGCAGAAGTGCCTGACAGCAAAAAATGCTTGGGGGGGGAGATTGAAATTGGTTTTTTCTTCAGTGGCACGGAAATTCAGTCAGAGCTCATGGCACTGGAAAGTGGGAAAGGGAAAAAACATTGCCCTGCTTGGCATCTCAGCAAAAGGGAATCAGGGTGAAACTTGCCATCTGAGATGAATGGCACATCCAGGTATCCAAGACACTCATTTAGGGGAAAAAAAACTGGGAAAACTCGTAGTTTTCACTGTGACCTTGTAAAGCAGGTGCTGAAGACATGTCTGACAGCTCCTTCCCACTGTACAAACCTGTACTCCAAGGTCCTCCTGCACGTCCTTCCCTGGCTGTTAAACACAAGGACAAAGCTCCCACACGCTGAGCAAAACAGTATTTTCAGGAAGAGACTACTGGGATCCAAATGGGGATATGGAATTAAAAAAATAGGAGTCTAAGCCCAAACAAGAGTTCTGTTTATCAGCATCTAATTCAAACATGGCTTAATACACAGCCTGTGAATAGGACAAACACATACATGATAAACTGTTCTTTTAAGGGATTCTAAGTAAGGAATTTGGACAATTTTATTTCAAAGAACACCAAAAACAAACAAAGTGATGAGCAGTGGGACAGAACCGCTCATGGCACTGAGCTCTCCGTGCACAGCACCCAAAGAATGCTGTTTATCTGCATTTTGATGACTCACCAAGAATAACAGGAGGCCCTTTGGAATGGATTCTATTTAAAAAGCAAGGGGAAAAAAATATCTGTAGAAATCTGAACAGATTCCAGTTTTTTATACAGCTCTAAAATCACTTTTATTATATTTTCAGGAGAGCAATATGAACCCAAGTTGAAGTGCCCAAAAAGCTCAGTAAAAATCTGCTAGGGTAGAATGAGCTGCAGAGAAACTGCTTAGAGATTGCTCTGAGAGCACAAGGCTCTGCCTTTTATCAGTGCATGGAGCAACAAATTCAAAATTAAGTCCAGGTGGAAAAAGCCCATGTGGAGATCAAAGAACAAGCAGGTATTGTTTGGTGTCTATTGTTGCAGCTAAGATAATTCACTTCTCTTGTGTTATCTTCAAAATGAAATTCTGGAATGGTTTGGGTTGGAAGGACCCTGAAGCCCATCCATGGGCAGGGACACTTTCCATGATCTCAGGGTGCTCCAAGCCCTGTCCAGTCTGGTCTGGGACACTGCCAGGGACTCAGGGGCAGCCACAGCTTCTCTGGGCATCTGTGCCAGGGTCTCCCCACCCTCTCAGGGAGGAAGCACCATCACCACATTCTAAATCATCCTCTTGTTACCGAAGAATTCATTTTTGCAAGGTCAGGCAGTTAAAGTCTAAGTCTGAGCACAGGGTTTTCCCCCACCTGGAACAGGGTGACATCCTGGACTTGAGCCACTGTCAGAGCCTGGCACATCCCAAAGCCCTGGGCAGCCCTGGATGGTGGCTCAGGTTCCCTGGAAAGGCACCCACATTCCCTGCAGCCTCTTTCCAGGCACCCTGAACTGCAGACCCAGGGCAGATGACTGATAGGAGCAACATGACCCTGAAACTTCAGAGTCATACCCTCTCCTCTCTGATCTGCTTTCTAGTGCAAAGATGTCAAGAAAACCAGAGGACATTCATCTCCTTCAAGCCACCTCTGAAGTGACAATGTGACCCACAGGCCACGCTGTCTGTCCCCTCAGGGCATCCCCAGAGCACAGGACATCACGCAACTGCTTGATTATCTGCCAGAAAGCAGGGCTATTGTAAAGGCCTTTTCAGTACTGAATTATAGCCTTTGTCTTCAGATGAAACACATGGAACAGGCACTTGAAATGGAGCACAACCCTTCAGAAAACAGAATAAAAAAAAGCTGTAACAATCCTGTGGCAAAGCCTGAGCTAAATATAAAAAAGCCCAACTGTGAACCATGTTTGTGAAGTGAGCAGCACCACGTTTCCAAACTCTTGGGTTAGATAAGAGCCTCCTGCCCCTGCACAAGCCCCCAAGAACAAACAAACAAGTGAGTAAATTCTTCCACTTGGGTGTAGCCAGGCTGCTCGGGGCCTGGGAAAGCCTTGCTTGCAAAATTTTTTTGGCAACGAGCAGCAGAGCTTTTGGCTTTCACTTCTTGTTACTATTCTGCAGCTAAGCAAGAAAGCAGATGGGCCCTCGAAGGCCAGCAAGGTGTTTAACATCCTCTGTGGCACTGAGCTGTACATCTCCTCAGAAATTAAGAACAGAACTGTCAAACCGGGAAGGTAGTTTTAGTTTAAATAAAGCAACCCCCTGAAAACAGGGTGAAATGTTTCAATGACACTGGCACAGGGTGCCCAGAGCAGCTGTGGCTGCCCCTGGATCCCTGGCAGTGTCCAAGGCCAGGCTGGATGGGGCTGAGGGCAGCCTGGGACAGTGGGAGGTGTCCCTTGCCCATGGCTGGGGTGGCACTGGATGGACTTTAGGGTCCCCTCTAACCCAAACCAGTCTGGGATTCCATAATTCTGTGTATTTGTGCTGAAATTGTGTTTAAAGGCTGACACCTGAACCTGGGCAGCTGCAGAGCTCTGAACCAGTAGCACTTCCATCATCTGCTTGACTCCCCTGTTCCATCTGCAAGCCCTGACCTCAAGCAGGCTGAGATGATTTGTAATTAATCAGAAAGAACCACCACACTGGAGGTCCCAGGAGCAGCCAGCCGGACTTCCCTCACCAATCTGTGTTCTTTTTATAAACCCTGCAGAAAAAAACCAGAGGAAGACAACTATGTAGGACAAGTCTGCAGGCAAATTTGCTCCGTGGAATCAGTCACCCTCGTTAATGTGACAGTTGCAGTTTAAATTCCACCACGAAAGTCGTGTTTGACGAGATGATAAATTTGCACAAAGATGACAAGTCTGCAAACAAATCGATGTCAGCATGACAAATCTGAGAACAGATAGCACAGCCAAACAAGAAGCATTTGTACACTTACTTCAGGCAATAACAGACTTTATTAGTGAGCAGTTGGAATGATTTGTGCCACTTCTCTAAAGGCCCAGCTGATCTGTTCAGGTGAGAGCAGTGAGGACAGAAACCAGCTGTGCCCAGCCAGGGTTTCTTCATCCTCCCCAGACAGACTGGCAAGTCATCAGCACCAATGGTTCATGGCTTATCAGCCTGTTCATCTCATTAAAAGCAAGAATGGTTCCTCCTCCACTCTACCAAGCCACGTGATTGGACTCAGAAACAGAAGTAACTGTGTTTTCCTACTCAAAATGTACCCGTTTCTTCATGTGCTGGAAAGTCAAAGACATCCAAGGTTCCACCCCTGACACGTGCAGTGTTTATCCTCACATCCCCACACCACAAACCTCAGAAGGCTCACACATCACAACATTAAAAAAAAAATCCATATGAAGGATGTTACAATACCTGCAACAGGTCCTCGCTGAGTACCTCTGTTCTCTCAGCCCTAAGGGAGGAAAAAAGACATTGTCAGACAATTGGCATGTTCAGGGTCACAGATTGCCTCAACAATTCCAACAAAACCTGCTCAGTTCCGAGTTACAATCCCATTACTGCCCCCGCTGCAAACACCAGCATGTTCAGCATGTCACAGGCAGCCCTGGCTCCCAGCACAGGGAGTTTGGGAAACCCTGACATCCCTGGAATGCCCAGCCCACAGCCCGAATCCATTGCATCAAACGGTATTTCCAACTGCACGTGGAACAACCCAAAGCAAACTGCAACCAATAAGCCAAAACAAACTGCAACCAATGCACCTGAATATAAAGGAATATAAAACCATGAGAAGAGCCACCATCAGCTCTTTGTACTGCAGCACTGCAGAGCTTTATCCCTCAGAAACAGTGGGAATGGCAGCCTGAAGCTTCTCTTAACCTCACACACACAACCTTCACCAGAAACCTCCCATCACCTCATCTTGCTGAACTCCTTAATACTAAAACAGAGGTTTGGTACTCGAGAAGCTCATCAGAAGTTAATGGTATTCCCAGGAAAGTTTGCCTTCAATAGAAAACTCCTGACTGCTTCCACACACTTCAGACAAAAGCTACAGACACACTCCTCTGTTTACACACACACTTCCACACCTTTTGTCATCCCAGTTTACACAAACTTTGAACTGTTTCATGCTGACACGGGTTTATTTGTTGCTGGTTCTCTGTCTCTAACAGTGATTGATTCCCCTTTGCCAGGCCTATAAAATAACAAGAAATTCAGTTCACCCTGGTCTCTCCCTCTCTGCTGCCCACCGTTACTACACATCTACACCATGGAGCTCTTGGAGGGACTCCAGGACACTTTTCCTGTTCAGAGAATTTCCCCTGCTGCTGCCAGAGTCCCTCAGCTACTCCAGACTTTATCAGATCCTGCAATCTGTCAAAGAACCCGCTGCAAACCTGGGCACGCACGGAAAGCTCCTGTTCCTGATCTGGCCTCGGCAGCTGAACGTGCCAAAAGCCTCCAAGGACAAGATTCCTTCAGGTTTGGGTGGGTGTTTTTAAAGCATCTATTTGATTTCGATTTTACAGCACATTATCTGCTTGAACTAGTTGTGAACCACAAGGTGTTTAATAATTAAGTGCCAGAATAGAGTAAAAGCTCCAAACCTCAGCCAGGCTCAGACAATAGCAGCTGAAATACTCTGACAGCACTGGAATATTTATTTGTTGAGGAAAACACAGACAAGATTGATAAACGTTTCTCCCACCCAAACAGAAATATTTTGTCTGACGGAAATTACATCCTCTTAGAGAGCAATTATTTATAGATATGTATTTTATCCCTGCAAAACCCACTCTGCTGTAGCCACAACTTTAATTCAAACCCCCTCAAATATTAGAATAGAGCTTCCCTACAACTTTAGAGTAATACCAAGTTTGATCTCTCCTTCCCTTACTTTCTGCTGGGACATTCTATCCATGGGAGTGAAAAAGCAGTGATGGCTCAGTAAAGTGCCAGCAGAAGTTTGTTCCCAGTTTAAGTGTGGTTACCCACATAGTATGGATCCTTATGTGAAGTGCAAAATAATTGTACTTATTTCTCTTAAGCTCTCTTTGGACACTGAACTGGCTTCTCCAGGAGCTAAAGGATAATGCAGATCTCCCTGTGGGATGCTGTCCCCAGCCCTGGGTGGCAGCAGGAGCGTGGCCAGGCAGAGTCACAACAGCCCCTGGTGATGTCAGGTTCGGAAGTACACTGAGGGAAGACCTCACCCTTCCTGCAGGCCCACATTCCACCTTTAATAAGGAAGCCAAGAAAGAGCCACTAAATAATGTTGTTTTTCAGTGAACACAACCATGAAAGAGAAAACACAACCCTGTGATAGCAGCACAGCTCAGCTCCTCTCTGCACAGGGGAAAGCAGCAAACCATCAAAGGGACCTGGCTCCTCTGGAATTAACCTCTGCCTCCCTTGGAATTAACCTCTGCCTCTCTTGGAATTACAGGTATGACCAGTTTGAAGTTTACATCCAACTGCAGCTTCGAGGGATGCTAATTCCCTCTGCCAGTGAATCAGGAAAGCAGCAAACTTCTGAAAAAGAACATATTTCCTTTTTCACTGCTGAACTTCTGTCCTCAGCCCTTGCTAGGACTTATTTGCACCTTATCTAATTGAAGCTATGAGGAAACCCTTCTGGAATCAAGAACTGGATTCCAGTTCTTGATCTGGAATCAAGTTCACTGCAGAGTGTTCCCAAGGGCTTCCCCAAGCCCAGCAGTGCTGGTCACTGGCCACCAGCCTGGTGACCCTGCACTGGAGCTTCCTTCCCCCATGGGACACCCTGAGCCCAGCCCAGGCTGAGCCCTCTGAAGACCAGGCTGCGGCAGCCAGGGCTGTTTACATTCCCAGAGCTCAACTCCACTCAGTCCAAACAGTTAAACTTGGGTTGCAAAATGAAGTCCCTCCAAGCCTCTAATGGGGAAAGCACGCCTTGCCCAGCCCCTCACCGTGGATGGTCCTGTCCCTGTGCCTTGGGAGGGCAGGATCCACAGGGAAATGGGGACCAGAGCCTCCCCACACCCCTGGGGACAGAGGTGGCAGTCCCAGAGGTGGTGCTGGCAGAGGAGGGCAAGGGCAGCAGCCCAGGAATGTTGGCACCCCACCTACCACAGCAACAGCACCAGGGCCTTCAGTTGCCCAAATCCAAAATCTCTGCCAGCCTGGCACTGCTCCACTGCAGCAGAATGGAGCTGCTCCCCTGGGAAAGGAGTTTCTGAGAACTGAAGCTTCTCTGCTGCACCACAAGAACCTTGACATGAATCAACTGGCACTGAGGTCTCAAGCCAGCAGTGCATTTTAAAAGACTGATTGTAAAAACACAACTGAACAAGCACTTGTTATGGCTATAAATAATGGCTGGAATAATCCTCTTAATGACAAAAGGGGATAAAGCTACTGAATTCTCTGCAATCAGTACTTTCACACAGTTAGCACAACATCATGCCCACTGTGCAGAGCTTCGTGTGCTCCTCCTCATGTCTGCACAGCCCCTCTCCTGCATGGACACCAGCCCTGGCACAGCTGGGATATAAGAACTGGAATAACTGGACAGAAACAGCTGCTCCTCAGCCAAATCAGCTCCCCCAGTTCACCCTTTGGACAAACAGCCTCCCTGACACAGCTCCAGGGTGGGAAAGGCAGCAAAGGGCAGGGCAGGCTCCGAGCACAGCACAGCTGGCAGGTCCAGCCAAACCCTGAGCAGAGCCAGCCTTGCCCTCCACCATCCCAGGACACTGAGAAATTGTCATTTTTAACTCTTGTTTCTTCAAGCAAATCTTCTTTTCAAGACAGCTAATACTTGGCACGAAATATGATACGGAATATAAATGCTGGTGCCATTTCCTACTTGGGGGTGGCATGGCCTTAACCCACTCCAAGCAAAATGCCAATTGGTTTTACAGGGAAAGACTGCATTTTTTTAATCTAGACACGTTAATCACAATACTTCGGTGTGCTGTGACATTTTAAAAATGCATTCCATGTGCCCCTAATTGAACTCCTGTCAGAGTGTTTTGTGGTATAATTCCTTTTAATTCCCTTTACTTCTTCCCTTCTTTCTGACGTAGCCTGAAGCCCAGCTCAGCCACAGGGCTCTGCTGCAGCTCAAAGCCTGGCTCAGCCCAGGAAGGGTGGGCAGAACTGCTCCCACTCCACAGGTTAAAAACTGATCCCCTCACTTGGGCAATTTGCAGCTCCTTCACACTTCCAGGCCAGAAGTCTTTTCTGTACATCTGGAAACAGCAGATGGGAATTCCTGAGATAAAGGTGTTTATCTTCCATCGGGAAAGAATTTACATTTCCACATATAAAATGAAGAGGGTCTATTAAACCTGCCACTGGGGATTTAAAAGAAGTAATGCTTCATCTAAATTGTATCTGAGAGCCCCCTGGTCCTGCCCATCACTGGAGCATCAGTACTGAAGCAGAGCTGATCTCCAAGGCAGGTCAAAGCTACAGAACCACAGCAAGAGACTTTTTAAGGGGCCTGCAGAGACAGGCCAAGGGGGAATGGCTTCCCAGTGCCAGAGGGCAGGGATGGATGGGATATTGGGTGGGAATTCCACCCTGGGAGGGTGGGCAGGCCCTGGTACAGGGTGCCCAGAGAAGCTGTGGCTGCCCTGGATCCCTGGCTGTGCCCAGGACCTTGGCACAGGGGAAGGTGTCTCTGCCCATGGCAGGGGTGGCACTGGATGAGCTTTAAGATCCCTTCCAACCCAAAGCATTCCATGATTCTATGAAATCCACACTCCTGAAAGGCTGACCTGGAAGGAAACCTGACACAAGAGCCATAAAACCTTGGCCACTGCCAGCAGAACAAGTGACTCAGTTGAAATGTCACCGTGGAAACCAAGCCCTGAGTCACCCAGCTGGGCGGGGGCCCTGGCAGAGGTGATGCCATGGGAGGGCAGGGACAAGCCCACAACCCTGGAAAGGTTTCAGTGGAAGCAAGGAGACATCCACCCCAAGCAGGAGACAGAATTAAAGCCAGCCTTCCCTGCTGGGTGGTTTTTCCTCAAACAAAGGCAGTGTTTGTTACCAGGAGTAACCAGCTCAGCTCGCTGGTGAGGTAACAGCGAGCACCTCGGCGGGCTGGCAGCACATCCTGCCTGCTTTCCACATACAATAGGCAGCACTTGCTGCCAGGAAAAATGAAAGAATCAGCAGCTCTGCTCCAAAACAAGGAATCCAGAATTAGGTGACAATTCCCCTTCAAAAAGGTTTGCTTTCCTAACGCTCACCAAGACAAACTCCACAGAAAATACAACTCCAAGGTGTTTCAGGACCACCGACTCACTCCTGCCTGTTTGACCTTAGGCTAACTTTTGAAAGGAAACCAGCATGACCCCAAGGGAAGCATCAATATTCTGAAGTGCGTTTCAAATATCTAAAAATAACTCAAAGAACACTGTCAGGTGCTAGTCACCACTCACTTTCAACACCAGTATTTAGGCAACACGACACACAACCAGCCATCAGCATGACTTTTAGTTTGCCTCCTATCCTCATTTTTCACCCAAATTAAAACTGTAAGCTTTTGTACATGTATTAAAATTGATTTAATTGTAAATCTGGTGACCACAGACGTTCCAGTGACACAGAAATCCCACCAAAGGCTGCTCTTTTGGAACTCACCCACCAGCTTCAACTCCTGTGCTCCAGTCCTTTAGAAGTGCCTTAGAAATGGTGCATCACCTCCAAAACATTTCAGGGATCCAAACACCTCAGAGCTGCACAACTACAATTCAGGCATCAATGAGTGGATACACAGAGATTTCTGCTGCTTTGCCTTCCTTCTTCACGACCTGCACTGAGTTCCCCCATCAAAGTGTGCTTGGTCACTCACTCTCCGAGCTCAGCTTGGATCTCCCACCTCAGCCCTGCTCTCTGAGGCTGCAGGGAGATAGATAATCCTGGGAAGAGGAGCAGAGTGCTCCTGTGCAGAGCAGGGAAACAGGCTCCTAACAGGAGGGGATTGAAATTCCTGTCTCCGGGAAATGGATCCAAGGCTGGGCTCTGGAGCAAGGCAGTAAATTTAGCTCTGGAGAACAACCACAGCTCAAGCCAAATCCTGTTTTCAGGCCACTCCTGGAGGGACAGGCACTGCAGCAAGGCCCTGCACAGCTCCCCCTTGTAAAACACACACTGGGTGGTTTTAATATCACTCCTTGAGAATTTCACCAAACGGTGATGCAGTTCAACAAAAGCACGGTCAACTTCAGTCAAAGAAAGGTGGGTAGATCACTTTGAGCCACAGCACTGCAAATTTGAGATGAATTTAGGCTGAACTTTCTACAGGCAAAAATACAATTGTGGTCTAAAAGTAGCAGCTAATTTACAGCAGTTTTGTTTGAGGGAAGGAAGCGATGTTTCAGTGAGCAGCTTGATGAGTCCAACAGCTTGTAAACCTCTGTTGACACTAAATTTACAATTCAGTGCTTCTACTCACCTGCTATCCCAGCAAAGCAAATACTGACTGCTGACCTCCTGTTTCAGACCTGGGACAAAGTCACAGCTATTAAAGCTCCCCCCATATTCTTTTTACTCTGAAAACCCTCAAAACTCTGTTATGCAAATAACAATGCAACTTCTGTTAAAAAGTGCATTTGATTGGTGAAACTATTAATAGCCTCTGAAGGAAAGGCGAAGTGCTGCTGTAGGGGATTAACATTTTAACTGCTAAAATCCAGAGAAGGTGAAATCCAGTAGCAGGCTCATGTTTTGTTCCTCAAAGAGTCCTAGGACAAGCTGTCAGAAATTAGTAACCAAAGAACCTGAGATAAACTTTTAAAAGTTTCTGGTGTAGCTTATCAAATGATGACATACTTCTTATGCTTTGCTTTTTCCCCCTTAAGTACTACAACCTGCATTTCATATACTGTACTTCACTACAGAACTGGAGCTTTCCAAACACGTCAGTTTATTAACATAATTTATTAAAAAAATACATAAACACCCTCCTCACCACGTCTTGGTAACTGCTTTTAATATCTAACTGCAAGGTATTTATTTACATTTACAAGTTTATTCTCACCCAAGGCCTCTCCCTCCCAAGCAATAAACAACCTCTTACTTATGCAGAATCACTTATGTAAAATTAGCTGGGTACAGTTCTGCTATAAGAACAGTCCAGCAGAAATCAACCTAAATAATTCCTGAATTGTTATTCCTGAATGCCAGGTGTAATTTTACAACCTCGTGTGCCAACACAACAGCTGCTGCCAGAACTGGGATTCCTGTGCTTTGGGCCACAGCAGCAGCTCCAGGTGAAATTTAACCTGGGCACCAGGAGCAAGAAATGATCCTGCAGCACCTCGGGGCCAGCACCTGGCCAGAGCTGCTCACCTGGGTCCTGCAGGGCTGTGCCAGCTCCACTCAGCCCAGGAGCAAGTGCTTCACTCCCCCTCACTCAGTTCCCTACAGCCTCTCTCCTTCCAGGGCCCTGCCTGAACCATCCCCCCTTCCCAAAAGTCAGGTGTAGGTTCTTACAGCCCTCCCTGCTGCAGCAGCTCAGGCTGCAATCACATCCAACAGAAGAAACTGGTTCCCAGTTGCCTTGGCCCTCTCCTTGGCCACCCACAGGCTGGAGAAGCGGCACCAGTACAAGAAAATCTGTCCCTTTCAGCAACAGCAGCTACTTAAGATCAGCTTCAACTGATCATGAAAGTACACCCTGGGGCCAACATTTCATTCCCACGAGGTGACAACAGCTGGCAGGGCTGCTGACAGATGTGGCTGTGTCCTCCTGCTCCATCTCCCTGGGCAGGCAGGAGCATCCCCACCCTCAGCAGCTCCAAGGACAGCCCTGGCTCTACACCCACCTGGCTACACTCAAGGTGGACAAAGAATGGACAAATGGTCACGAGATCTTACATTTTTTTAAAGTTTTGGTCCATTTGCATATTGGGGGTTAATTGTCCAATTCCAGCTTCAGGTTGTGAGGTCCCATCCTTGTTCTCCCCTCCAGTCCATCATTGTTTGTGCTTTTGGCCTGAAAGTTGTCCTTGGTCTTCAGCAGGAAAAGGATTTGTTTTGTCTCTTTGCTCTGTGCAGAGCTGAGTGACACTGACTGTGAGGCTCAGAGCTACACACCTAGGCAGCACAGAATCTGAAAAACATTAAAGCTTAAGGCATGAAAGGCAGCTGGGAATGAGGCTGGCAGAGCCCTGGCAGAGCTGAGGGCACTCTGCACAGCCAGAGCAGCCACAGGGCTGAGCAGAGCCCAGGAGCAGCTCAGGAGGGCTCAGGGATTCCTTGTGTGGCTTTGGCAGCTTTCACATCCCAGCGAGTGCAGTCCCCTTGCCAAAACACCTGCCGACATGAGAACAACTCCACATGTGAAAAGGGAATTTCAAAAACTACCAAAACACCTTCCAACATCTCCTGAACTTCCAAACAGATCCTGACTTCCACTCTAGCCATGAGACAGGTGGATTACCACCAACTCAACCACCAACTCATTTTTAAGCCTCATGATTTCTTTTCCCACAAGTCTTGCACTGTCAATTGCTGGAAAGGACTCCAAGAAGCAGCACTGCCTGTTCCACAGACAAGCTTTTTACAGGACAGACATGTCTGAATAGGAAAAATATGCACTACAGGAATGAACAAAATTCAGTGAACTGCTGAAAAAACCCTGGACGTTTTTTTGCATATTTGGTTGCCTTTTTTCAACTTTGACAAGACAAGGGGGAATGGCTTCACACTGACTGCAAGTAGATTTAGATTAGATATTAAAAAATAATTTTTTCTCTGTGAAGGGAGTGAGGACCTGGCACAGGGCATCCAGGGATTCAATGGCTCCAGTTCTGCATAAGTGTCAAAAAAAACTCCAGTCCAGAAATGATTATTCCAGTAAAGGTAACACTGCTGTTTTTTAATGTATTGCCCAGCCTCACCTATTTTAAGTTAGGGGATTCACAAAACTGGCAAGAAATAGCCTTGGAGAAGGAACCAAACCGAATCAACACAAGAAGCAAAACAAGGAAATGCAGAAAAGGCAGAACAATAAAGCAGGAATAGAAAGTCAGGCTGCAAAAAGGAGCTGGAAGCATTGAAATAACAGCAAAAAGACTGCAAGGGAATTGAGGGGGGATCTGAAGTTACATAAAACCAGGCGGGGACAAACCAGGGATTATTCCCTCTGCCCACGATTTCACAACGGAGCCTTTGCGCTGATTTCCTGAGCGCGGCCGTGATTAACAATTAATGGCTGAGCCCTGGCTGCTGTTCCTGCAGGAGGAGGAGAGGCAGGGCAGCCTCCAGCCCGGGATCCCAGCGCTGGACACGGCTCCTGTTTTGCTGTTGCTTGGACACAGCACACACAGAGCACATGAGAGTGTCCAACACGCTGAGCTGGGCCATTCCCACCCTGCCACGAGGCTGCTCCAGCACGAAACTGAAAGTTCACTCAATCCCTGCATTTCTGAGAAGGAATCAGGAGCCTCACGCTAATGGAGGTTTATGATCCTGCACTTCAACACACGCCTGGACCTGCTGTTACAAAAGCAGGATTACTTTAGCTTGCTGTTCTGTTCCTACCAAATTCAGCAGCTCAGAACACTTAATCTGCGTGTGAAATCACTTTGCAGCAGGGCAGAGCAGCTGAATGCTCAACCCAAACAGAAGCTGCAAGCTCAGCTCACACATTGATTTCTCTGTGTGAGAATATCGGGTTTTTAGCTTCATTTCCGACAGAAAATAGAATTTTTTAATCTGGGGATTGATGTTTCCTAACGACTGCTTGATATTTTTATGTGAAGAGCCTGCATTTGAGTAACTGCTGTTCTTTCCACAGCCATGTCTCAGTTGTGACTTTTCAAACTGCCTGCAGGACAATTTATCTTCTAAAAACCAGCCCACCACTGAAACTAATTTTCCTGCCACTGGCTAAAGTAGCTTCCTTAGCTTTAAACACGGAGGATGTGTTACCTGTGTGTACAACAGCAATGAACAGCTCTCACCAGTTACCCACCTTGTCCAATATTCAGCTGTACAAGCTGCCACTTATCCTTTAATTAATTTTAAATTTCACTCTGGAAGCCTCCCTGGGATCCTGAGAAACCAAGGAGGTTACTTACACAAAAATTTCAGTGCAGCGCTGTGGAGCACAGGACAATTTGCAAGACAGAAGGAAGATTGACTGATTGATCCCTCTACTGATCCCTCTATTGATCCTTCTGACCCCAAGGCCACTCGGCGGTTCTGCATCCCGGCTGTGCACCCCTTTGATTCACTGCCCTGCAGTCACTCCAGGATGTCCCCGTCACTCTGCAGAGCAATTAACTCCACCAGACAACAATCCCTGTCCAGGAAAATAGGCTCCACCTCAGCGAGAGCAGCACTTGTGACCTCACCCAGCTGGCCCGGCTTGGAGGAGCTGTTTCCTGGTGAGAAGCAGCATCAGCCAAGGAGAAGTTGCACAAGTATCCCGACTGTCCTATGGATCAGCCATGGAATAGCAGCTTCAAACTCCAAGGTTCTAAGGCTATTTGGTTCCTAAGGAATAAATTTTAAGCAAAACCACAAAACCCTGGAACGGTTTGGAATGGAAGAGACCAAGGATCAAGTTTAGCCTTCAAGACTGATACCTACAACAGCCAAGCAGCCTGAAAAATAAAGAATTCAGTACAGTAATCTGTTCAACTCACTTGGTTCTGAATTACTAAAGTCAGACTTCCTTACCCAGTTTAACTGGTGTTTAATCAAACTCCCATTAGTTTCAGACCAGAGCTGTGCCATGGCCAGCTGCTGCCTCAGGCAAGGCCCAATACCGTGGGCTGGAGGCTCTCCTGAATGCCAAAAATTGGAGCTACTTCATTTAAATTACAATTCCTTTCTTTCTAGAAACTGTGCTGAATATTAGAAAACATTTCTAACACAGAAAGACACTTTCCATTTAACCCCTTCCTAAAAAGACCCTGTTATTTGGCATTTCACCATTGCTAATACAATGACCTCTAACAAGCAGCTCTGGCCACAGATCCATTATCATAACCTAAAAATACCATGCAAGTGTCTAAGAAATACATTTGCTTCCATCAATTCCAAGTGTATCCCATTACAGCATCAGGCCAAAACAGACTGTTACATCACTGCTGGCTATTTTAGCAGATCAAATCATGACTATTCCAAGATTTCGACTCTGAGCACAACCTGATATTCAAATGATTCACTCTGAAGAATCCCCATCAGATCAAGGAATCATCCCTGATAGGCATTACTTCTTTTATATGAATAAGTATCAGGAGGCAAACAGGGACCTCCTTGTGTCCAGAGCTGAGGGGCTGCCACTAAAGCAGGTTCAGGTGTACTTTTACCTCCCCTATCCTGCTGTTATGTACCAAAACCTCCACCCTGGATGCACTCAATCCCTGTGGACAACATCCCACCCCTCCAGCTCCCTGTGCTTCCCTGAGTGTTTCCCCCGGCAGCCTTGGCCAGGAATGGTGACTCAGGCTGTGTGACAGCAGCACGGTGTGCCAGCTTCAGCACTGCCCTTCCTGCTGGCCTGCACCTCAAACCCTCCTGAGAACACCTGGGAGTCACCTGCACAGAAACAGGATACTTCATTCTGCATTTGGAGGCACTGTAAGACCAGGATTTCTGGAGACAGAGGCTGCCTTTATCCTCACGCAGTCCTGACTCCCGGCAGAACAGGGAGCCCGAGCTGATCCAGCCGGAGCAGGTTCCACGGTGCCTGTCTGGATTGTGAATATTTTATCAGCCCTCTCATCTGCTTCATCAAGCAGCAGCTCGAACAGAGCCAAAGGAGAAGAGGACATGCATGCACGAAGGCAATTAATACTACCCAAATCCCCCAGCTCGGAATCTTTTCATTTCTTTTTCTGCAACAAAAATCTCAAGCATTTTACCCACTGCCCACTCGGCACCTGACACACAAGTCGGACACAAAGTTACAGAGTTACTTTTTTCTTTTCACCAACAGGCTTTAGCTGGTTCCTACTGGAACTCACACCACCTACTATTCATGTCAACAAAATCTAGCTTGTTGTTTAGTTTTCCCTGGGAAAGAAGCTTCAGGGTGACCTAATTGTGGCCTCCCAGCACCTGAAAGAGCTGACCAGAAAGATAAGGAGAGACTGTTCCCAAGGGTGTGGGGGGAAAGGCTTCCCACTGGCAGAGGGCAGGCTAAGGGGGACACTGGGAAGCCACCAAAGGCCACCAGGAGCAGGAGCCAGCCCTGGCTCAGAGCTGGGAGCACACACGTGGGAAATGCCACCCACGGCATCCCTGGGCTCACACCCTGCCCGCGTCACCACTCCTGGACCTGGGCAAGGCACGGGCAGCCCAGGCAAGGCATTCCCAGGTTTCATGTGGTCTGGAAGCAGATCACAAGCCATGAGGCTTTTAAAATGAGCGCTGAGCAACTATGTACTCATTGATTTCAAACCCGGTGCTGCCCTTGTAAGGGCACAAGAAAGAAGTTTCTTAAAAACACAGCGTAATTTCTTAAGTGTCTAATCTTCAGGATTCTTAATGACCTGGACTTTAAACATGAGATCATCTTGGCCCACGAGGAATTACAGGATCCTGATAAACTCACTGCCTTTACAAAATCTAGAGGAAACACCAAAACTCAGCCAGAATAAGTTTTCTTTCCTGTTCACAGCCAGAACCTGTGATCCTAGCAGAGGTTCCAGCACAGCAATCCAGCAGCTCAGCCTCATGGGTCTCCCCAGCTGCCAAGCTCTCTCCACTGAGACTGAACAGTGGAAAAAACTCACTACAGAGTCCACACCTTCAGTAAATTCAGGTGGTTTTTCCTTTGGCTTCAGCAATCTGCTCTGAAGGGGACACTAATCAATGGGATTAACAGACATGCTCAGAAAATTCAATCTAGACCGCAGCTTGGATCCAGTTTATAACATCCATTTCTGGAATTATTTCTATGATCTGTGGTTTATGACTGTGATAATGCAGCCCCAAAAGCAGCCCAAAACTGAACACATTAAAAGCTGCCTGGTTTTCTATAATTGGAAGTTTGTCCTGGTAGAAAAATCCAAGTCCCAAACTGCACATTGTGTCAGAGGTCCCCAAAGGGTGCAGGGAACAGATAAATGCACGGATATCCAGAGACTTTGTTGGCCCTGCTGGGGCTGAGCGGTGCTGCTGGGGTAACTGAGCTCTTCCCTTGCTCCCACCCCAAATGGAAACTGCTCTTTGCTGAGTTTTGTGCCTGTGCAGAGCCCCCAGTGCCCTGGGAGTGGCCAGGGAAGGGATATTTTGCAGTTGTGTGTGCCAGCTCCTGCTGTGCTCCCTGTCCAGCAGCCCCAGTCCCCAGATGTTCACTGACAGTGATCCTTGGGTGGTTAATTCCCTCCCCAAACACACTTTGTTCCCACCCGGGCCTGACCTGCAGCCCCAAACCCTGCCCTGCTCAGCAACAGCATCCCCCTAATTAAATCCACTCAGACTCCTTTAAACCCATCATTGGATTCAGCTGCCATCTAGAAAGATCTAATGCAATTTCCTAATTAGAGACCTGGAACTTCGCTGGGAGATAAACAGGAAATGCTTAAGATAACGATTATAAACACTGAAATGAGATTTTTCTTTTCATGAACACTCCGATGGAGACAAATGCCAACCTGCAAACTCCTCGTAAATATGAAATATTTCAACGCTGTTTACCACTTTTTCAAATAGCTCTGCCAAACACAACAAGCAGTGCATGTAATAACACTCACCAGATTTAACTTCTATTAAAGGATGTTTGGGTGAGCCAGAAATTTAAGTACATATTCCATTTTTCCCCCCTTCCCACAAAACCATAAAAACATTAAAGAAGAAATTCTTTGATATTAAATGGCACTGTAAGGTCAATGTTATATTGATGGAAGTATTGAGAGAGATGGATGCACTCTTATTTTAGCACCCTGGACACTTGAAAAAGCAAGTTTTAAAGTACTATCAACACGACATGAAGAAACAGATAAAGCTTCCTTAAGTAATAACTCACAGAACAATTCTGGGAAAGACAAAAATCAATGGATAATGCTCTAGCAGGAAAAAAAAAAAAAAGGAATCATTTGGACCATCCACATTTTTCATGAAACATTACTAGAAATTATTGCTTTCCAGCAGGTTTTTGATGCACAGATAAATGCAAGCAGATCCTCCTTGGACAATATTTTGATAACAGGTATTTTAATACAACTTGCTTTAATATGATAATTATGTTACAACTCCAGTTCCAAGACTCAAGACTCACACATTGCCAAGTGGCTTGAAGAACCACTAAATATAGTTCAGCACAGTAACTTTTATGCAGGACATGAGCTATTAAAAGCCATGTTCCAAAACTCCTGGTGAGTCACAGCAATGCCATGAGTACAGGGCCTGGAAAAACTCATTTGTACACACAGAGTTGTATCTGAGCAGTGGGAAACGAGCACAGAAGCTACAGTAAGTCAGGCTCTTGCATAAAACCAGAGCCTTCTGAGGCACTCTGTGGGCTCTTCCAGATTTCTAATTAGTCAGAGCTGCCTGTCCCTGGTTTAAATTACTGCAGGAGCCTCAGGGCAGATCGAGTATCTCACCCAGCAGAGGCAGTAAGAAAATCCACCTGTCTGATCTTGGGTGACTTCACCAGACCCAAGCCTCCCCAGCAGTTGTCTGGAATCGTTTTTAATCAGAATGCTACTCAGGGATTACACCTGAAGGATGAAGAAAAAACCTGGTGGCAACATCAACAACAGCAGCAGCAGTTGGTCCCCAGAGGCTGGAAGCTCAACTCATGGAGATTGTCACAGCCTGAAATGTCATTAATTACCCACGTGTGTTCTGTAAGCAAACAGCAACTCCAGACCTCTCCATTGGCTCATTCCTCATGGAAATTACTCAGCTATGTAGTTCAAATGCTTATTAGTGTATCACTGCAGAGCTTTGATGACAATAGCTCTGAACATTTATTTTCATTAGGGATGACTGCAGCTGTAAAGGAGAATATTCCCAAGCTTCTAATCAAATCTGTCTCCTTTGTAATTTATAAAAGGGTATGGAAACCAAGACAAGCCCTTGTAGATCCGTGAAGAGTCCCTTCGCTGACATCAAACATAGTATCACTTAAGTTTCTGAGCCAAACACTCAGGTGCTCTGCTGGAGAGAGGATCTGCTCAGAAAGCCTCCCAAGGGAAGGTACAACCTCACCTCCTCCAATTTGTGAGGCAGCATGTCCTAAACGAGGCCACAAGTGCCACTTCCCAGGGCTCTGTGCCCAGCCCAAGCACACACACAGCTGCTCCCAGTGGATACAAGCCCTGGGCCTCCAAAGAGACGAAGGTTTAGAGGAATTAGGACAGAAATTCCATGAAAGGCAATCCCAGCATGTGACCTCTAAGGAATCACAGGCCACCTGAAATTCATGAAGTTCTGAATTAAAGTCATTCCTTTCTTCTCCACGCCCTCCCCAACTAATTATTTTCAGCCTAACTAAAACTTCCCAGCTGTTTGCAGCTGGATTCAGGATGTAGCTCAAGATAAAGTCAGCTCTGAGCTCGTTCCTCTGGGTGATCAGCCCTGTGCCTGCTGTGGGCAAGATGCCACTTGATGGCAATGCACTCATTCAGCTCATGTGGAACTACTGATTTCCTGGCAAGCCCTGCCTCTGCTCACCTGCAGGTCCCAGCCCTGTTTTTTGGGATTACCCTGACTGGATGTGAGAACCTTTAGGATGCCATGAGCACCAACACACAGCAGGACTCCCAGCTCACTCCTGCAGCTGAGACTGCTCTGAGAACGTTGTGATGCCACCTCAAGTGCCAGGCTGTGTCTCAGTCACCTGGCCCAAGCTCTCATATTTCCCTTTTTAGGTTTCCCAGAGCTTGTGCTGCTCCCTTTTAGCAGCACTGACAACAAATCTGTCCAATATGTGAAATATAAAGTCCTCAGCAGCAGATTGAACACTTAAGGCAGCCAAGAACATCCATGAGATAATTGCCGCAAAATATTTAACATATCTATTAATTATTGTGGAATCCTGTTCCACTGAGCTAATCCCCTCTTTAATTAGTTTCCTACATGTATTTCATAACTCCACTTAATTCTATCCATGGACTCACAGGCTTCTCATAAATGCCATTCCTCAGCTTTGATGGAGCTCTTGCCCATCTTTTCTTATTCCCCATATTAAGGTGTTACTTCCCTGATGCCAGGTCTGGTATTCGGGGTGCAAGGGCCAGGATGGCAGCCCTGGGAGCTGGCTGGAAGCAGGGCAGTGTCATTCCTCCTTCCCCTCATTAATACAACAACCCCACGGGGTGACGAGTGGCTGCCAGCCCTGCTGAGCTCAGGGGAACGTGGCTGCTCTCCCACAGCTCAGGGACCTCTGAGGGAGGGAAGAGCAGAGCAGGAGACACCCCTTCCAAACACAGCACCAGGAGATGCTGGAATGAGCCCCAGGGATGCGAGCCCTCGGCATAGATCCCAAATGTGTCCCAACACTGCTTCTCCTGGGGAGCAGCTCCTTCCCTGCAGGTCCCCCATGGCCTTCTAACACTGAGCCATCACCTCTTCAGGCATTCACACAACTACAGGGATCCTCCTGATGCAGGACTTGTCTCCTCATTCTGTCCCAGCGCAAAAAACTAATAAATGAGTTCACCAAGTCAATATAACACAATACAACTCGATAGAACATATAATACTGTCTGTACGCTCCTGCTGAATGCCTGCCATGCCTTCCACAAGCCCTGCAGTGCTTCTCAAACCAAACTTGAAAGCCTCAGCCCTGATACCTGAGAGTGAAACCTGTTAAAATCCATCCCTGCTACGGGATTTTACTCTGGGAAAGGCCCTGCTGACTTGCACATGAAACGTGAGCAGGTGAGCAACATGAAATAGTCACAGTTGATGAATATCAAACGTGTAAAACCAAATGACCCGGTGTCATTTATCCAGTTTTTAATGAAAACCACTGACAGCAGTGTCAGCATTGCAATGAAACCAGCCCCCTCACCCCCTGCATGCCCAAGGCACCCTAGGCTGGGTGGCACAGGAGTGTGGCAGGAACCTGCCCAGACACCACACCCCAGCACCCCAGAGCCCTCACCTGCCCGGCCAAAGGTCAGTGCCAGCCTCCCCTCCCAGCGCTGCCGCACACCCACACCTGCCCCTGGAAGCACAAAGCTCCCCAAGCTGTTTATCCTGCCCAGAACAACCCGGATTACTCCAAATTCCGCTCGGGATTTGGAGCTGTGGGGCTGACACATGCAAACAGAGAATGCTAATGGTCCTTCCAACGACATTAAAAAAAATCCATTGATTCATATGAAAGGGGAACAAGAAGATAAGGTTGGCTGGGAAGTTGTTCCCTCTTTAATAGCAAAACAAACTCATTAAAAATCTCCTCCTTGGGCTTTATGAGCTGGCACTTTATGAGCTGCCCTGCGTTGTGTGGGCTCCAAGAAAAACAAACACCCCGTTAAGGGAGTTATTGGAAAGGATGCCACCAAGACAAACTCAGATAATAAGTTTATACTTTCGGTATCAGTACAGACTTTTCAATTCACACTCTCAATATAGGAACTGATTTTCAGATTAAATCTTTAAAAGTAGAAGGAAGTTTCTGCAGGAAAGCATAGACTTCTGCTAGAAAAGCAGCGCGGTGACATTTGCATGTTTAGCTCAGGGACAGCTGCTGCTGCAGGGCACTTCCCTGTCTGGGCACAGATTTGTTGCTACCTAACCGAGTTAAAAACCTTCCCAGACTCCGACAGCTGGAAACTGGTGGCGATTGTCCCTACAGGGCTCCGGTAAGTCCTGTAAAAATTAAGTCCCGGAGAGGCAAACGAAGTCGTGGAGAAGGCACTCTCGGAAGTCTTCTTAGGCGTGAAAGAAAAGCGACAAATAGAGCAAACACCTCCACATCAACGCCGGCAGAAAGGAAACGAAAGCCGCCGAAGCGCAGGCAAGGAGCGCCCGATGCAAATGTCCCCGGGGGCTCGGGGAGGGGGCCCGGTTCCCCCGAGGGCTCCGCCGACCCCCGGAGAGCCCGGCGGGGCCGCGACCCCCGGACAGGCGAGGCACAGCCCCGGGCCCGGCACGGACCGAGCGCCTTTACCCCCGAAAGCCGCGGCCCCTCGCGTTCCCCGCCATCCCCCCGAGGCCTCGCCCCCCGCACGGCCCCGAGGGGCCGAGAGCGCGGAGCGGAGCCCCCCGCGCCCCGTCCCGTCCCCGCCGCCCACCTGCCCACGGTCTGGTTGGCCAGCTGCTTCATGCGATTGAATTGCTTCTTCATGGCGGCGGCCGCTGCCCCGGGCTGCCCGGGCCCCGCCGCTGTGCCCCGGCCGCCCCCGGCCCCGCCGCCGCCTCCGCCCCCAGCACCGCCCGCCCGGCGCGGCCCGGCCCGGCCCACACCGCTTCCGGCCCCGCCTGCCCACCCGCGCCGCACGTGATGGCGGCTCCCGGCCCGGATGTCCCTCCCGCAGCCCGCATGGCGCTCCTCCTCAGCGCCGCGGCTGTCCCTACGCTGTTCTCTGTGCGGCACCGGTGCTGCCGGTTTATGTCGAGCCGAGCTCCCGGGCGGGGCCGCCGGTCCCCGCACAGCCCCAACCCCGCATCCCGCGCCGTTAGCGCCGAGCGGCTCCCGGACTACAGCTCCCATCTTGCCTTGCGCTTCCGCCGCCGCTTCCTGGATGAGGCGCCGCACCCCGCGCGCTCTCATTGGGAGCCGTGCATATCAATGAGCTCACGGACCAATGGCAGCCGAGTTCCGGCGGGGGCTGCCCAATGAGCGGCGGCGGGGGGGCGTGGCCGCAGGGGCGGCGGCAGCGGCCGATCCCCGCGCGCTCCATGGCGGCCGCTGCCGGCCCCGACGAGGCGGACGAGGCGGTGCGGGGAACCTGCGAGGACGCGTCCGTCTGCAAACGGTACCGGAGCCGGGGCAGCGGTCGGGCCGGGCCGGACGGCGCCCACCGGTGTCCCGTTGTACCGGCCACGGCCCCGCGGTGGGGCTGGGCAGTGGGGGGGCGATGCTCGGGCAGCTCCCGGGGAGCGGCCGCGTCCTCTCCCGGTGCCGGGGCTCCGCGCGTGTGGCCCGGGCCCGGCTGGGGTCACGCTCGGAGCTGATCCCGGTGTGTGCGCGGGTGAGCCCCCGAGCGTCCCGGGTGCTACAGAAACCTTTTGGGTTTTGTAGCAGCAGATTTTGAGTGGTTGGCTTTGGTTGGAGAGTTTTCCTTGAAGAATCAGTTGTGACACTCATAAGCTCTGTTTAAACGGAGTAACGCTGTGTTAAACTGATGTGTAGGAGGTTTGGGTTAAGTGCAAACACCCTGTCATATAGCGTAGAAGTAAAGCCTGGTTTGTGTGTCTGAGGAGCTGGGGACAGACAATTCATCTTCTGGATCCCCCAGGAGGAAATATTTGAATTTTGGGTCTTTGCTCACAAAATTTCATCCAGTAGTGAAGAGGCCATTAAAACGATGCTTAATGAATATAGCAACAGATAAAATTTCTAACTGAACTATATAATCTCTTAATTCAAGCAATTCCACACATGGAACAGATTTTTAAACTGTGCATGTGCACACCCAGGCCAGAGGGACCTTTCCAGCCTGTGTATCTTTTAGAGCAAAGTTTGGTGGTCTTATTTCTTAATTCTCTCTTTTCCCTGCTGCTGCACAGGTTTGCTGTGAGTGTTGGCTACTGGAAGGACCCTTACATCCAGTATTTTGTGAGACAAGCCAAAGAAAGGAAAGCACCTGAGATCAACAGAGGCAAGTTGGAAGAGGACTGGGGACCCCTCACCTGTCCTGACAAAACCTGGGAGTTAAAGAGAGGAGGGAATGTGGGAAAGAATGAGACAAGGGTTCTTCACAGCAGTAATTCCATGCTGTGTCTGATCTTTTAAATATCAGTCTGTGAATCAAAACTCTCTTCCTTTGCTTTGTGTGTTCTGAATGGGCAGTCTCTGTGTGTCCCAGTGTAGAGATCTTCTCAGAACAGTCAGAAATGTTGGTTTGACCCAGGACAGTTGTGTCTCTGCAAGTGAAGAATTATTCTGCTCTGCTTGAGCTGAACCTTGACTAAAACTATTTACCCAAGGAACTGAGTTTTATCAGCACATGAGTTTTTTGTTTGTAATTAAAAAAGAAGAACAAAAGCCCTTAGGTATCTTGAAAAGAGAGCATTATTCTTCCTATAGACTGCCTACAGATCTTCATAAGAGTTAAACACGGAGTGACACTAATAACTCCCCCGGTTTGTGTGTGCTGCAGGTTATTATGCTCGTGTTCATGGGGTCAGTTACCTGATCAAGGCTTTCCTGGAGAGGACAGAATGCAACTGTCAGATTGTGAATCTTGGGGCTGGCATGGACACCCTGTTCTGGAGGCTGAAGGTAATGAGGGCTGCAGGGACAGGCCTGGCTGGGGACAGAGTGCCAGGGGGCACGTGAGGGGCTGCTCTGGGCTCCTCCAGGCTGGCTCTGGCACACAGGGCACTGTGCAGGGGCACAGCAGCAGCTCTCACACAATCCCACAATAGCTGGGGTTGGAAGGGAGCTCTGGTGATCATCCAGTCCAGCCCCCTGCCCAGGCAGGGTCACCTGGAGCAGGTGACACAGGAATGTGTCCAGGTGGGTTTGGGATATCTCCTGAGGGAGATCCACATCCTCCCTGGGTGGCTGTTCCAGGGCTCTCCTCTGCCATGGAAAGAGGTTCCTCCTCCTGTCAGGGTGGAACTCGTTGTGTTTTAGTTTCTGGCCATTGCTGCTCGTCCTGTCACTGAACAGTCTGGCACCATCCTGTGACACCCCTGGGAGGGATTTGTGTGGATTGATAGGATCCCCTCTCAGCCTTCCCTTCTCCGGACTGACCAGGCCCAGCTCCCAGAGTCTCTCCTCTTCACGGAGATGCTCCAGACCCCAATTCACCTCTGTGGCCTCTGCTGGACCCTCTCCAGCAGCTCCTGGTTGTTCTTGGAGGTCAGGACTGGACCCTGCAGCTGTGCCTCACCAGGGATGAGTGCAGGGGCAGGATCACTCCCTGACCTGCTGCCACAATTTCCCCGTGTCCCCTGGGATTCCATTTGTGAGTTTATGTATGTAAATCATGGAATCACAGAGTGCTTTAGATTGGAAGGAATCTGGAAAATCATCCAGTCCCACCCTCTGCTGTGGGCGAGGACACCTTCCTCTATCCCAGGCTGCTCCAAGCCCCATCCAGCCTGGCTTTAGACACTTCCAGGGATCCAAGGGCAGCCACAGCTTCTCTGGGCAGCCTGTGCCATAGAAAGGACTGTTTGTGTGTGTGTGTGCCATTCATGGAAATTCAGTTATTCAGGTGTTGTATGAAGGTGTCATTCTGGGTGAACACACCTCTGAGTGAATTGTCTTCTCATTAGCATTCACATTGCTAAATTTGGGTTCTGGAGGGAAGCCTGAGGAGCATTTTACTTGGTCACAATTCATTGTATTCCATCAGTGGAAGGGAGACAGCTCTGATTTTTTTTCTGAGATGTGAAGTTTTTATCTTACGTGCATTCCTCTAAAAGCTCTGCCAGGATAGTGTTTTGGTAACAGTGATTTTAAAAGCTGAAGTGGGGCCTGTAATTCCAATTCTTTGTCCTTTGCAAAGAGCAGGTGTGGTGTCATGAATGTACAGAAGCTGGGAGGCAGTTACTGGAGTGTTGAGGGCTCAGAGTGCTGGTTTCATCTCAGAAAGCCACGGGTTGACAGCCAGAACAAGCAGCAACATCCATCACAAAGGGATTGCTGCACAGGGAGAGACTTGGCACAGCTTCACCAGGCTGGGAAATCGTGCCAGCATGGAATGAAGAGCTTTCCCCTCTTTTGTAGTGCAGGCAGGCTGGTGTGCTGTGCTCTGGCTGGAATGTGGGCACTGTCTGGGTGAGCCTGTGCAAAACCTTCCTGGTTCTTTCCTTGGGAGGCTGTGCTGAAAATCCTGGTAAATGCTGGGGCAGTTTCCTCTTGCTGTGCTCTCCCACATCCCCAGAACAGATGGTTGGAGTGTTTCAGTGACCTGGCGCCTGGATTTAAAGTCCTTCTCCCTCTCTGGGGACATCCCAGCCCCACCTGGACACGTTCCTGTGTCACCTGCTCTGGGTGACCTGCCTGGGCAGGGGTTAGACTGTGTGACCTGCAGAGGTCCCTTCCAACTCCAGCTATCCTGGGATTCTGTGATTGCATAAAGTGTTAAATATGTTCTTTATCTCTTAGAGGCCATTCTGATGTCTCTCAGCTGGTTTTTGTTGGATCTTAGGGGGTTTGAAGCTGTGGGACATTGTTATACCACTGTTATAAGTGCCAACGTAAGCCAAACCAGAACTGTTCAGGATTTGAGGTTCTGTCTTGTCCTGTGCATGTGAAACTTGAATGTCCCTAATTCTAGTGTCTTCCTGCAATTCCCAGGATGAAAACCTTCTCCCTAGAAAATATTTTGAAGTGGATTTTCCCATGATCGTTGCAAGAAAAATCCATAATATCAAGTAAGTCTGAGGCCTGTGTTCAGCTGTGGGAGACTGACTGTCAGCCAGTGTCATTATTTCATCTCTGCTGAGAAACTCTTCATGTTCTGGGATGTGAGGGTGGGAGGCCCTGGCGCAGGGTGCCCAGAGAAGCTGTGGCTGCCCCTGGATCCCTGGCAGTGCCCAAGGCCAGGCTGGATGGGGCTTGGAGCAACCTGGGACATTGGGAGTGTCCCTGCCCATGGCAGGGGTGGCACTGGATGGGCTTTGAGGTCTTTTCCCAAACCAGTCCATGGCTGTGTGTAGAATAAAGGTTTATTATGCAGGCAGGCTGTGCAGCCACTGCCCAGTGTCCTCGGGTGACTTTATGATGCTTCTGAACTGAAAACCCAGAAGAGAACCAGGAGCTCACACCTGCAGTCCTCTGGAGTCTGGATCTCAGCATTTTTCAGTGCCAGAAAAACTAATAAAAAACTAAGAAAACTGAGCTACAACCCACAGCAAGGACTGTCTCAGTTTTCCATCTCTCTTCAAAACAGCAAGAAGTTTTATTGTTTCTTCTTATTAATTTTTTTATGCTTATGGGCACTTTATTTGTTAAATAGATAGTTTTTTTCCACTATTCTCTAAAGAGATTTTTTTCTCAGACCAGTTAAGAGAAGAACTGTTTGATTTACTTCCCAAAGGAACCTTGTTCAGAAGCTTCCTCCCGGATTTACCCTGAACCAAGACACTCAGGCTGCAGAAGGTGTGAAAGGTCTCATTAGGGAGGCAAGCAGAGCTCTGTGGCAGGGGCAGTCTCCTGATAATTAGAGGTGATTAAGTCTCCTCTTGCTGTTGAATTCACTGCTCAATTCCCAGATGTGCCCGTTCAGTTGGAGGCAGCACAGCTGCAGCTGCCTGGGAATATCCTGTTGGGATGAATCCATTAGGGGTTATTGAGGCCACAGTACAGAGTACAGGATTTCTCTTGAAAGATTGTCTCAAAACTTGAATTGTGTATAAAACTCAGCTCCAGGTTCACCAAACTTGCAAAGGTTTTCCTTTCCAGCAGAGGGCAGAGATATTCCCTTGGCTGCTTCTGACACACACACACACTCACATATATATATATATATATATGTTAAGAAAAAAGCTGTAAGCACACTGTTCAACAAGCTTAACTGCTCTGAGATGCTTCTTCCTTCTTCCCACAGATCAAAACCTCCCCTGTCAAAACCAATTATGGAATCCCATTCAGGGGACTCTCTTCTAATAGGTGAGTCATCTTCAAACTCAGTCACTGATGTACTGTAGCACTTTTAAAACTTTTCTGATCATTTTGTTCTGCTATGTGGGCAGGCTTTTAATGTTTGAAATGCTGTTTGGACAGAGAATTGGGAGGGAAAAAAGGCTTTTTTCTTTTCTCACAGACTCCTGCCCATTTGTTCCATGTCATGTTAGAAATGTCTTCTCTTTAAGTGGTTTTATTCCGGCAGAAAGTTGTTGGGTTTTTTTTCTTTTTCTTTCATATGTAGCTCCTTTTCTGTCACAGGAAAGGAAAAATGCTACAGAGAGGCATGGATACTGGATTAAAATATCAGTCGAATGTTTATCTGCTTTCTGTCTCATTAAGAGCACAAATCTTTACATTTAGCAGAGTCTTTACAGCAGAAACACAGCCTGCACAGTCCAGGCTCATGAGCCAGTGCTGTTTGTTACATTTTAGGATTTAAAGGATAGTAATTTCAGGTGGTGTGATGTACTCTTGTGGTTTCTAACCTCGTTAGGGAACAGAAGGTTGTGAACTCCCCTGTCCAAGGGCAGGCTGGACAGGGCTTGGAGCACCCTGGGACAGTAGAAGGTGTCCCTGCCCATGGCAGAGGTGGCCTTGGATAGTCCCTAAGGTCCCTCCCAGCTCAAGTCATTCTATAATTGTATGTTTGTGTCAGGACTGCACTCGAAAACCTTTTTACTTGTGGAAAATCTCTGGCATCCATTGGGTTCATGTTCCCTGTGCAGATGCTGGGCTGTAGCAGCTGCTTTGGACAATGGAGAGGGGCAGTAATTCCCTGCCTCCACCACAGCAACTGCTCTGTGTGACCCTGGCAGAGCCTGCTGTCACCACCTGAGGCCCCTTCCATGGGCACATTCTGCACATTGAATTGCTGCTCGTTATTGTGTCTTCACTTCCCAGCCCTGCAGATGTCCTTGGGAGGGCAGAGTTCTGCCTTGGACCCTCAGGCCTCCAAAGATGAAAGCCCAGAGCCTCAGCTCAGCAGAAGGGCTCCCAGGCAGCCCAGGGAGCTGTAACCCAGGGCTGGTAACAGCCAGGTCCCACAGCACTGGGCTGTACTGGGGAGACTGGTTTCTCTGGAGCTGCTTCTCTGGCTCCTTCTCAGTGCTGGATGTTAAAACTTCAGAGCAACCACCTTGCTGTAGCCAGGGTGGTGTAGGCTCTGCTGCACAGAGATCTCTGGGATGCAGCAGCATGGCCAGGATGTGTGAGGGTGGTGGAAGTGTCCTGGAACTCCAGTTTGAACCGAGCCCCAGCCAGAGGTCAGATCCAGTGAGATCTCTCTGAACTCTGGTTTAAGGATCAATTGATGGAAGCTAATTAACTTCGTGGGGAGGTGCCAGCAGAAGAGGTGCTGGAATAAGTAGATTAAACCAAACAGATGAGCAGAGAGTTCTTACAGATCTGAAGGGACTTGAGAAGGAATTTACTCAGCTGCTGGTTGGTCTGTGCCCTGTCATTTCAAACTGTCTCCAGCTGGAAGGTTGTGGCTGTGGCTCAGATGGGCTCCAGGGGAAATCCAGGGACTCCCAAGGCAGTAGGACTGAAGTCTCTACTGAGCAAATCATAGGAACTCTTAACAGTAGAGCACAGGAATCACAGGATGTGTTGAGAAAGAGTCACCATGGCTTTTGGCAAGGTAAGTTGTGCTTCCCAGCTCTGCTGGAGTTGTCTAAGTCAACATTTCTATTGGAAAAGGACATCAGTGCAGTGCTTGGATTTCAAGACTGTGTTTTGACTGTGTCCCATGGCAAAGTGTGCCAGAGAAATGGCACAATGGTTGTGGGGAAGGAATGGTTCTCATATGGATGAGGAGCTGGGATGGAGGGCGAGCATATGTTGTTAATTTTTGTTATGGAAGAGATGGAGATCTGTGCTCGAGGATATGTTGTTGTTCAACACTAAGAAAAAATTGGGAAAATACAGTGATTAGTAAGTGGCAGCTTGTTGGCAAATCCAAACTCTGAAGAGTGGTAAAGAACTGTAGAAGTATCTTGTGAAATTAGTGACTTGATGATGATTTCAATGTGGATTAATAGAAAGTGATGCACATGGGGGGAAAAACAGTTTGTGCCTCACATGTAAATGATTATTGCTGCCTTCCTGCAGGATCTGGGTATTAGAATAAATAGATGGATGAAAGCATGAGCTCAGTAATAGTGCAGAAATACAAAGCAATTTCAAGTATTTTTGAGAAAAAGCTAGAAAACCACTTAGGTGCCAGTGTTGGTAGGAGTTTCCTCTCTTTGACTTTTTCACTCTGGAAGGCTGGGAACTATCCTGGGGATGATACCACCTTTGGTCTGACTTGGTACAACTGTGCAGGATTCTGGGAATGCCACTTGGCACAGGGGAGCAGCATTGGCAGGCAGGGAAATGTTATACATTTCTGTAGGGATGTGTACTGGGATTTTAGAATCCTGTCCCTCCCTGTGCCTGCCTCCCCACATCAGCTCACACTCCGGTCTCTGATGTAGCAGGAATGATTTGTTTGGATTGTTTGCAATTTTGGCTTTGAGTTGTGCTGATATGGATTGACAGGATTCAGGTTCTGTCACTGCTTTTCTGCTCACCCTGAATCTTGCCACGAAGCTGCTGCTTATCCCCAACTTCACTGGTTTTAGGGCAGCATGGGCAGCCAAAGCAGCTCCAGGACAGAGCTGGAGCCCAGAATTGCAGCGGGGTGGCCCCAGGAGAAGCAGTGACATCCTTATGGCAATACCCCAGCAGATTGTCCCCAGCGTTCAGTGGCACTGGATGTGCTGGGAGGCCACTGCTGCACCTTTGTCCCCTTGGCAGGTGCAAACTGTTCCTTTGGGTGCCTCTCACACCTCCTCCCCTGCGTGGGCCACCTTGGGCACTTGGTTGTTTCAGCTTCCCTCCATCCCCAGACCTTGCTGTGACCCAGGGTCGGTGTCAGGGGGACTTGCAGGGGCTGTCCCTGAGCTGCCAGGACCAGCTGAGTGTTGGGCAGTGCCCTGGGGTGCAGCGAAGCCTGAGCTGGGGGAGAGCAGCATGCAGAGCAGGCTGCAGGGGCTGCTGCTTTGTAAAGCTGCCAGAAGATACCTTACACGAAAACCCTAATGAAATCTCTTTGAGTCAATAGTATCCTGCATGCTGTCTCTTGGAAAACCTCCAGGAAATTGTTGCACTAATGTGAGAAGAGAGTAAGAGAAGAGAGCTGAAATCTCGTGGCAGAGGAAGAGGTTGGTGTGCCTGGAGGCTGCAGTGCTGTCAGGGCAGCAGGGAGGGCCTGGGGCCTCCCTCCAGCACAGCAGTTACTTCTCCTGACATTGCTGCAAAGAAAAGATTCAGTGTGGTGAGGTCAAAAGGCAACGAAGCAGCTCCTGCTACTACTCAGTTACTACAAGCTTGTCTTGTTCTATGACTGTGAAATTTGTGCCGTGTTGTTACCTCTGTGCCAGAGTCATGGAAAATAAACACAGAATTGTGTGTATTGATTATCCCTGGAGAGCTGAGCCGTGTGTCTGGGCCAGGAGAGCCTGGGTGGGGTGGTGGGGCTCACCTTCCTCCCTTTCTCTCTCTCCTTCCTTCTATTTCTCAAATTAAGTCTGAGTTTGGTGTTTCTCAAATCTTCACTTCAGCCAAATACAGAGAGAATCTTTGTACATGGCTGAGTGTGAGCATCACACAAATCCCCAGGGCGGTTCTAGAGAACACCCAACCAAACAACCTCACTAAAAACAAACACGAGGAGGTGGTGCCTGGGTAGGAATTAGTGCCTGGAATATGAGATTTGCAGTGGTTTAAGCCACCAAATGTCTCTGGCTGTGCCAGCATTAGGGCAGCTGCCTGACTCACAGCACTGCAGTAAGAATGAACAGAGGGGTTTGAACATACACAGAAAATCAATTCAGTTAAAACAAACTCTTGTTCCTCACAAAAAATCAATGGGCACCATGTGACCGTGCTACCAAGCTGGAGCTTGGTTCTCCTTTCCCAGCTGCCCTGTGGATGGGCAGGAATTCTAAAATCCATTTGCAGCAAGGCTGCTCAGTCTTGGACAGCAGATTGCTCCCTGTGCTACTTCACAGAATACCTTGGGTGGGAAGGAACCCACAGAGAACATCCCAGTGCAGCCCTGGCCCTGCACAGCACAGCCCCAAGAATCTCCAGCTCTGCAGGAAGGTAGGAGTTGGTGCCAGATCATGTCCCAGCAGTACAGCAGGTTTTGGGATGTTTCTGGATGGATTTCTGCCATCCAGGTTGGGGACAGGGGCACTTCCAGCTGTCCCCAGCTGCCATCAGTGATTGTTTGCTCCCTAACGGAGAGGTGATGGAGTTGGAGTTTGCCCAGTTAAGTGTGATCAGAATGAGAAGGAGGAAATTTAAGTGAGATACTGAGGAGAAATCTCTCCCAGTGAGGGTGGGAAGGCCCTGGCACAGATTCTGTGGCTGCCCCATCCCTGGCAGTGTCCATGGCCAAGTTGTAGCAGCCTGGGACAGTGGAAGGTGTCCCTGCCTGTGGCAGGGGGTGGCACTGCATGGTCTCTATGGTCCCTTCCAGTCCAAACCAATTCAGGGCTTTATGACAAAAGTGCTCGAATCAGTGTGATGTGAGCAAGGCACCTTTACTTCCACCTTGGAGTCTTTGTGCTCCTTCTCTCCTGGATCACTTAAAAAGTTTTGTGATTTATTTCTGGCTTTTATTTCTGTTCTTTATTGATGTATTTGTGTGTCCAAGCTGGACAGGGAGCTGGCATTAATTCCCTACTAATTGTGGTGGCTGACGCTTGCTGTGCCGTATCCATGGACAGAAACCAATCCCTATTTCAGAACTTCCCTGTGTGTGGTGGGGTTTTTGGGTGGCTTTTTTTGATGCCATTATCATGGCCTTGATGTAATCACTTAAATAGAAGGGTGTGGGAAGTAGTAAAGCTATTACAGAACATGCACATGGAAAAAGCCTTGACTCAAAATGTTGAATCATTTGCTGCACAACTTTTTTTTTTTTTCTTCTCTCTCTCTTTTCTTCCCTTGTAACTCTCTTTCTGAACTGTTTCTGATTCCTGGATCTGCTCCCAAGTGTTGCTGGAATGGCAGCTATTGTCACTTGTTAGTGCTGCTTTCAGGGAGTTGGTCACTTGAAAACTGAACAGAGGTGCATCCTCTGGAGTGTTTGATGTAATAATTGGGAAAACCCACAGTTGTTCCCAGTTTTTTTTGTTCCCCTCTCCTGCAGTGGAAACCCCTTTCATCCTGCCCCCTCAGTCACTTGGCTTCTCCTCTCTCCTCATTCCAGCTGTGCCAGGGCAGGCTCAGGTTGGACATCAGGAGGAATTTCTCCATGGAAGGGGTGGTCAGGCACTGGAAGGGGCTGCCCAGGGAGGTCTGGAGTCCCCTCCAGAAAAGCTGAGGTGTTCCAGTCCCATCCCAGTGTTCCTGCAGAACTTAGGCTCTGGGGGGGTTTGATGGAGCACTTGGGAAGTGCCTCCTGTGGGCTCTGGGCTCCTCTGGGTGCATTCATTGCTGCTGGGTGTCAGAATTAATGGTGACAAGAGGCTCTGCTGCTGCCTCCCAGCTGTGCCAGGATGGCAGAGGCTTCTTGGACTCTGCATTTGTTCCTTGAAGCATCCTCAGGATCCCATTGTATCCCAGGGGAATATCTGTTGCTCAGAATACCTTCTCTAATTTGACTCTTTCCTTAAACACCACCACTAAGTCATATCAAAAGGCTACTTGATGACTTTTTTTTTTGGCCCCAAGTCTATGTCTGGTCCCCATATTTATTATATAACTGCATATATAATTAATTTATATAGCTATATCTGTTGTTCATATTTGAAATATTGTCACTTAGCTTAGTTTTTCAGAAACTGATGCACTTTTATGTAGTTCCCATGTACATACATTGGGCCATCTAAGAAGACTCTCCAAACAAAACAAGAAATCCTGCCTTTAATCTTCCCATTTTTCTTCTCTCTGCATTCCTGGAAACCATGGTAACAGCTGGGATAACCTCTCAGCTTCAGCGTGGCTGCAGAGGGAGAGAGGAGGCTCAGTGCAGGGTCTGCTGGCGATGGAGCACTGGAAACACACCTGGGAAGGGAATTCATGATTTAAAAAGAGGAGTTTTTGCTGCTCGTAGTTGGGTTTAACAGACCAAACTTTGGCTCCCAGTTCATGTGCTCCTGTGGAGTTTATTTGATTCACAGCTCCAGCATCCCTCTCATTTGTGATGTTGGTCTGTCCTCGTTTTTGCCTTGCAGATTCCCACAGCCTGGACTCCAGTCGATATTCCATAGTAGGAGCTGACCTCCGTTTCTCATCAGATCTGGAGGAAAAGCTAAAGAAACATAGCTTGGATGTACAGTAAGATCATAAGGATTTCATTGGGTTTTTTAATTTTTTTTTTTAATTGGGGCTTGTGGAAACCCTTATCCAAGGCCAGGTTGGACATTTGGGCTTGGAGCTGGGACAGTGGAAGGTGTCCCTGCCCATGGCAGGGGGTGGCACTGGATGGTCTCTGATCCCTTCCAACCCAAACCATTCCAGGATTCTGTGATTTCTGGGTTGTATCTCTGTAATTATTTTCTGTGGCCTCCTCTTAAACCCCCGTTGTTCCCTAAACCTTTTGGTGGGACTGCAGTGGAGTCCTTGGGATCTGAATCCCAAAAGTGCTCCGGGGTTTTCTTGTTCAACATGAGGCTTTGGGGGGGGCAGGAGTTGAGTTTTTGAGTGGATGATGGACAGACCTTTAAAATCTAAGCAATATAAATAGCAGAGATCTGGCTGGGTGGGAGAGAGCATATGGGGAAGCAGAATGCATCAAATTGCCATTTAATTCTTTACACTTCCATCCTCTGAAATGTTGCCTTGCTTGCCTACATTGCTGCTCCTTGTGGAATTTCTCCTGCTTCTAGTGACTTTTTCCCCCTTTCATTCCAGCAATTAGAAGCAAACTCAATAATTGTGAAGAAGATCACTTGTGTAGATGTCTATTTTTGTTGTTTGGTGGATGGAGGGGGAAGAGGCAACGTGCAAACTATAGATTACATTTTGTTAGATAATAATATGTGAAGATTGTTTTACAGATACTGAACGAATTTGTCTAATTAAAATTCTTCTTTGAACTTCTTTTAAAGAGAAAACTTTTTTTTTTTTCAATTTGTAATTAATGCCTGATTTCACTGATCTCTACAAGAATGTGAGCTGTGTCCACAGGGTACAATTGTCCTGCAAAGGGAATTTTAACACACCTCAGTTCCTGCTGTCAGACAAGACTCACAGAATGCTCACTGTACTGTGCTGAGGGCTGACTATGGGGTGATTGAGCCCTAAAACCTCTGGTTCCCAACTACAGGAGTCTTCTGTGGTTCATTAATTCACAGCTGCCAGAAAACCCAGTTTTAGTCAATGCGATGAAGCGATTTCATTCAGTCTTCAGTGTCTAGTTCAGAAAAAATGGAGCTCTTTCAGGAAATTCTGTGGACATGGAGAGACTTGCTGGCTCACAACCTTTAGTAGATTTTTCTTGCTCTTTTCATTTTTGAAATCATGATCTCCTTTGGTTTTGTTTTGCAGTTTGCCAACGCTGCTGGTGGCCGAATGTGTGCTGGTTTACATGACCCCCCAGCAGTCTGCAAACCTGCTCAAGTGGGCAGCAAGCACCTTCCCCGTGGCCATGGTTATCAATTATGAGCAGGTAAAACCAGAGGGGCATTTTTGGACCTGCATTGTTGTCATTGAAATTGCTCTCGTGAGTGGGAGTTGTTGAGGAATGAGAGTGGGCCATGTCCTTTTGTAGAAACAGCAGTTTCTGCTGAATTTCTGTAGTAATGTGTTTAAACTTGGAGCTTGGTTAGCTCATTGTAGGGAAAATACAGCTATTCTGAAAGACAATTTCTGGACTATGTTGAAGCAAAATAATTGAGACTTAATCCATTCGTGGAAAAACCCACAGAATATTGATTTAGCTAAAGCAGAGGGAAAAGAAAGGATGCTGAGTGCTGGCTCTGGGTGTATGACATTACATAATTACCTCTGTGTTCTTTGGCAAAGTGGAGCAAAAATCACATCAGCATGAACTCTGTTTCTCCCTGTGGAAGTACAACACTGCCTCGGGGGAACTAGGTGGCTCCAGGAATAAGTAACAGGATCTTCCAAGCTGTAAATCACTGCTGGAGAGCTGAAGCAAGCTGCTGAGAGCTGAAAGCAGAGGCAGCTGTGCTGCCAGCCCAGGGAGGGCAGTGCCACTGTCCTGTGTCATTGTCCTGGGTCACTGTCCTGTGGCACTGTCTCCTTGCCATGGGGCTGCTCCTCTCCTGGATCACTGTCCTGTGGCACTGTTCCCTGCCGTGGGGCTGCTCCTGAGGAAGAGGAGGAGGAGGCAGTGAGGAGTGAGAGCTGCTGTCAGGATGTGCCACTCACTGATTTCCCTGGGCATTTTGCATCAGTATCACTGATTCCCTGGGCATTTTGTGACGTAGGCAGTGCAGGGGTTTAAGCAGGGCCCTGCTTTTCCCCGTGGTTCCATGGTGGTGGGAAGGGGGAACACTTTTGTCTCCTTGTCTCCCCGAGGTGAACATGAGGGATCGCTTTGGGCAGATCATGATCGAGAACCTGCAGCGGCGGCAGTGCAACCTGGCTGGGGTGGAGCTCTGCACCTCGCTGCAGTCCCAGGTGAGGGGCACACAGCCTGGGGGGCTGACACTGAGCTTTGCTAACCTGGCTGTGAGTTCTGAGCCTGCCTGTGGGGCTCAGCAGGCACCAGGGCAGGGTGGGGCAGTCACTGAGCCCTTTGCTGGCCACATTATCCTGGAATCAGGGCATGGTTTGGTTTGGAAGGGATTGCAGAGATCATCCAGTGCCACCCCTGCCATGGCAGGGACACCTTCCACTGTCCCAGAGTGCTCCAGACCCTGTCCAACCTAGCCTGGGACACTGCCAGGATCCAGGGGCAGCTACAGCTTCTCTGAGCACCCTGTGCCAGCGCCTGCCCACCCTCACAGGGAACAATTCCTTCCCAAAATCCTATCCAGCCCTGCCCTCTGGCAGTGGGAAGCCATTCCCTGTGTCCTGGCACTCTATCCCTTGTAAACACTCTCTTCATGTTTCGTGTTGGCTCCTTCAGGTCACAATTAGGTCACCCCAGAGCTTCTCCTTCATGAAAACCCTCCTGGTCAGAGCCCAGCCCTGCCTGACCCTGCACAGAGCAGCAGCAGCACACATTTAGGGAAGTTTGGGAGCTCTTCAAAGGACAGCTCAATCAGCTACCCCGTGAAATCCTCAGTGGGAGAAGCTGTCCTCAGGTGTTTTCCCTGGAATGCTGTGAGAGCTGTGCTGCCCTTTGTTTTCCAGAGGGAACGGCTGCTGGAGAATGGCTGGGAAAACGCCCGTGCCATCGATATGATGAAGGTGTACAGCTTCCTGCCACAGGCTGATGTCAAAAGGTACCACTTTGGGACCCAAAAAGTCATCCTCAGGTGCCATTAACAAGATCCTTCCTGTCCATGTGTAGTGTGGGATCCCCTGGTGTGGCAGAGGGGGCTGCAGGCCAGTTCTGCCCAGAGAGACACAACATTCCTAAGCCTGGAGCTCTGCATTATCCAGGATCATGCCTGGATTGAGGATCCAGAGAGTGAACACTGCCAGGAGCAGACTGGAAGTAGTGATGGCTTATTTGGGTGTGACAGAAGGCATCTCCTGACAGAAGTTTGCAGATGGAAGATGCCACAGAAATGCTGTGTTGACCTTTTGCAGTCCCCAAAATGTTCCTTGTGAAGATCTTGGCTGGGGTTAAACCACGACACGTTGAAGTCACGAGGGGGAGACTGCTGGCTCTGCAGAGCTCAGAGCACAGAGCAGGGACTGCAGGCTGTTTAACAGTCATAATCTGCCTGGATTTTGTGAATATTTCTGCATTAAATGCTAAACTGTGGGAAATTCTAGGGGATAACTTCTTAGGGATGTAATGTGAAATGTGAATTGCAGTGAGTCGTTCATAGCTGGAATTAACTGAACAAGTTTCCTTGGTCAAAATATTCATGTATGGGGGTTTCTCAGAGCCTGGAACTGAACAGGTGAGAGTGGAAATCAGAGGTGGTTTAAATAGGAACAGGGATGTGTGGTGGGACCATATGGCACTGGTGGAGACACAGAGCTCGTGCTTTCTCTGCAGCATTTTTGGCTACCTTGGATCTGTTCAGCTCCTTGCACTTGTTCCACATGCCAGGAAATAGGGTTATGTAAACCCTGTCCTCCAGTATCACTGAGGCAAATGCTTTTTCTTTAAAAAAGTCTTTCCCAGAGTGTTCCTCTGCAGCACTTCACACCTTGGGGTGCATTTAGGAACTTTGGCCCCTTTAGATCCTCAGTAGCAGCCCTGTTGTTTGTGAGGAGTTACACAGTTGAGTCCTGGAACAGGGAATTCCAAGGATGAGGAGTTGAAAGCACTCTGTGGGTCACCTGTTCCATACAGGGGTGGGAGCAGTGGTGCCATCATGGACAAATACCTGTAATTATTCCCTGGAGAGGTAACTGCCTTTCTGGCCACAGTTTTCACTCCCATGGGCTGAACAATTCCGTAAAAATTCTGCTGAGAGTCCAGCTCAAATCCCAACTTTCATTTTATTCGTGCAGAATAGAAGCCCTTGAATTCCTGGATGAAAAGGAGCTGTTTGAACAACTGATGCAGCACTACTGCATCTGCTGGGCTTCCAAGGACAGCAGCAACCTGGGTAACGTTCTCCAGCACCTGGGGGGGATCCTGCCATGGAAATGTCCTGTGGGAGGGCTGGGGGTGGGATGTTACACCTGGGCTGGCTCAGACCCCCCTGCTCCAGGCTGCTGCTCCATCCCTGGGCTGGGGGCACCTCCCAGCTGGGGATTGTTCCTCCACAGCCTTTGGAGGGTTTATGGGCATCCAAGTGGGAAGCCTGTCCAGTACAGGGGAGTTGGAATTTTTCCACCAGAAGATGCCGTATGGGTTACTTTAAATAACTGCCTGCTTTATCCCATCAGTGCTAATTGAAAGGTTTACAAATCCCATGCATGGGAAGTGCCATATGGGCACATGGTATATGAAGGCACAGTGTCCTGACAACACAAAGATAAATTTGTATTACTTATCCCAGGCTTCTCTGCACTGTCCCCATTTGCAGCCATCTGACACTGAAGTTTTCCACACCACTTTCTCTCTGGGGAAGAATATTCCCTCTGAAATGAACTATTTTACTTGTTCCTTTTGTTCTTAAAATTCTGTCTCTCCTGGACTGGAATTTCTGTGGAAGAGAGAGACTTGATTTAGGCTTTCTGTAGTATTTGGATGTTGCTGCTGCTCAAGAAATGATAAAATGAGGGGAATTGGTTGGCTGAAGGATGGATGGCCACAGCCTGTGTTTGTCCAGATTAGAAAGACAACTTCGCTGCAGTCTCAGTTTGTCTCTACTTCTGGCTGCAATTTCAGGGGCTTCAGTCTTGCCAAAAAACCTCTGCCTGCTGCTTAGATCATTGCCTCCCCTTCATCCTCTCTGTCTTTTCCCTGCTCCTGACAGTATCCAAGAGCAGATTTTATTAACTGCTCCTCAGCAAATGGGAATAGATTTGGTCTCTGCAGCCTGGCTGGGCAGCAAAGCCTCTGACAGAGCTGCTAAAAGGAGACCTTCAAATAAAAACTGGTAAAAGGAGCTCTTCAACACCCTGTTGCTGCTGCTGTGACAGAGCTGCTGCCTTGTGCTGGTGTTCTCCTGAATCCTCCAGAGTTCTGAGCTCAAAAACTCACATTCTACATGGGATTTCTTCAGGCTGAAAAGTGGTGACTGTAATACACAGCTTATATTTAGAGGAGCTAAGGCCCCAAAGTTTACAGCAGCCCGTGTTTGGGGGATGTCAGCATTGTTCTTTGCTGTGATCAGAGAAAGGCTGCAGGCAGTTTGGGGTGCTGAGGTTGGGGGGTGCAGGGTATCTTAGAAGTTACAAAAGACACTGATCTCAAAGGTGGTAATCAAGTGTCCAATGGACATGGAATGGATATGCCTTCATCTAAAGCAGGGCTTTTTCCAGTGAGAATTTACTGCCCTCATTAATGGTTCTTTTCCCTGCTTTGTCTTCCTAATTTCATGAGCAGACTCTGAGGTTCCTGAACATTGTGTTTTTCCTTCTGCCATGAATAACTCCAGTGCTCCTGCAAACTGACTTCATCAAATTAATTCTGCATCACAATCAAAATAGGGTTGGAAAAGTACAGCCCAGCCCGTTTCCTGTTTTCCTCACACCAAATCCTTTCTATTTAAATTTTAAAAACATGAAATAACTCACATACAGCAAGAAAGATGCTTTGAAACTGCCCTTGGTGCAGTGAAGGGCAGGGAGGATGAGAAGAAATCCTCTTTTCTTCCCCCAAATCCCTGTTTCTCTTCACACAGGTCTGGCAAACATCGACTTCTGAGGGCAGCAGGGAGGGGACCCTGGGGAGCCCCGTGCCTGCCTTGGCTCTGCCAGGACGTGGACAGGATGGGATTTGCACGTGCCAGCCCCAGGCTGTGGCTGGGACAGCTCCTGGTGCTGCTGCTGGGGACAGGCCTGGTGCCTTTGGGTGGTTCCAAGGAGTATTTTCTGTGAGCAGGACTTGTTCCAGCTGTCTAATGATGGACTTGCACAAGGTGTCAGTAACTCCTGTTTAAAGCTTGCCTTCCTTAGTTTCAAACTGGAAGTGAGGTGTTCTTGGTTTCTTTGATTTTCCCTCTTCTGTGTTTTTGTGGATGTGTAACACGTGTTTGTGACAGGCACCTGGAACACTGAGGAGCTGCAGCAGAGGGTCCCTGCCCTGGGCATGGCTGAGCAGGGAGGGAATTCTGTGCATTTTTGTTCTGTTCAGGTCCAATTTTGATGAAGTGTCACTGTGTTGGCTTCTCCAGGCTTCACTGCCCTGCAAAGCTGTCACTGCTGGGGGTTCTTGGGGAAGGGTGAAGGAGAAGGAGGGCCCTGACTGTGTTCAGTCATGTACAAGAAACTGGAAAATAGACCTCATTTAACTGGGAAAGGCTTGTGGTTTCAGCACTTGGATGCTGAAGAAAGAAATTAGTCTCAATTTGCACTGCTTCTGGTAGTACCTTTACACCAGTTCCTCCTTCTCTCTTTCCCCTTAAAGGAAGCAAAACAAAATCCCAACAGCGATGAAAGCCCTTGTCCTGTTGTTCGAAATTGAATCTTGCCACCTTCCTATGAGAAAAATAATAAATGTTTAGTATTTATAATTTGTCTCCTGTCTTACTTGCTAGAAATGACTGGTTTCTGTCTGGTTTAGTGACATTTTTCCTCTCACCCAATGCTTCACCAGGACTTTGTTTGTTAAAGCAGTTGCTGGCAGGCCCAGAGCAGCTGTGGCTGCCCCTGGATCCCTGGCAGTGTCCCAGGCCAGGCTGGAAGGGGCTGGGAGCAGCCTGGGACAATGGAAGGTGTCCCTGCCCATGGCACTGGATGTTCTTTAAGGTCCCTTCAACCCAACCTATTCTGAGATCCTGTGAAGAAATGATAAAATAAGGGGAATAATTTGGCTGAAGAATGGATGGCCTCAGCCTGTATTTGTCCAGATTAGAAAGACAACTCTGTTGCAGTCTCAGTTTGTCTCTACTTCTGGCTGCAATTTCAGGGACTTCAGTCTTGCCAGAAAACCTCTGCCTGCTGCTTAGATCACTGTGAAGTGACTTTTCCTTCAGGGATTAAAACCACCACTCAACCCCAGCCCTACAACCCCTGTGCCCTGCAGGAGCCTTCCTGAGCAGTCACTCCTGCCCAGAGGCACCGACAGTGTCCTGCTCGTTTCTTGGGAATTAAATGAGGGATTCAGAGTTACATGAAAGCCCATCTCTGCTATCGATTTCATTTTGGCCGGACCTCCTTTGGGACCATGTTCCTTATGCCTCCTGTAGCATCTTCCTGAGTGGGAGCCAGGCTGGACCTGCCCTGGAACATCCAAATCTGTTCCTTTGGAGCTGATCCCACCTGGGAAACCTCCCCTGAGCTGCTGCATTTTTCATCTCAGCGGGTTTGAGCAGAGCTCATTGTGGGGATGTCCTGGGCTCCATCACTGCTTTGTGTCTTTTTTGTCATAATTCCATCCTTTTGTGTTTGGGAATAATGTCTCTGCTAGCATGAGGCAGATCCTGGTGCTCATCAGTTCTATTTTGGGTGTCTGTGTGATTTGTTCTCCCAAGGGGAGAGAGAACCTGGCCCTGGTGCTGTGGGATGAGGCACCACTGCCACTCTGCCCTGCAGCAGCTTGGCTTTCCCCTGCCAGCTCTTCAGCAGGCAGCTGGGAGAGGAGAAGGGAAATCACTCCTGCACAAACTCTTGCAGAGCCTCTCCTCGGCGTTGGCAGCAGTGGTGAGGAAACTGGGTCACCTTGTGCTCCGGGGTTCCAGCAGGATCAAAGGAACCAGGGTCCCTGGCAGCTGGTGGGGGAGGACAGGGTGGGCAGCCCGTGCTCAGGGTGGTGCTGACTGCAATGGAGAAATCAATGCCTCAGCTCTCTCCAGGGAATGTTTGCATGTGGAGGGTGCTGCTGGAGCAGCGCTGCTCTGCTGGGGAGCTGCTGGCTCAGGAGGCTTTTGCAGGCAGGAGAGGTGGCCTGTGCCTGCTGCTGCAGCTGCCTGTGGGATGTGCGATGCTGGAGCTGCCCCTGGATCTCTGCCTCTCCCTCCTGCTCCAGCCTGGCCTTTCTCCTGGGGATTGGTACTGATGGGGCAGCAGAATTCATCTCTACGAGTCAGAGAATGGTTTGGATTGAAAGGAGACTTTAAACCCTATCCAGTGTCACCCCTTCCATGGGCAAGGACACCTTTCACTGTCCCAGGCTGCTCCAAGCCCCTTCCAGCCTGGCCTGGGACACTGCCAGGGATCCAGGGGCAGCCACAGCTGCTCTGGGAATCTCTGCCAGGGCCTGCCCACCCTCCCAGGGAGGGGTTGTGTCCACAGGAGCCCTGCTCAGGATGGGGAATGGAATGGGAAGCTTTGCCCAGGAGGAGGCTGGGTCCTGTGTCCGTGGCAAAGGAGAGACTCCAGTGGTCCTGCCTGTGAGCTGCCAGTCACTGACTGTTCCACCAGGAGCCGGGAGCTCCTGTCCATGCTCAGGCTGGCTGTTGATCCTTGTTTTGGGTGATGGCCCCGCCCTGTACCTGTGTTCCATCCACGTTACCCATCCCTGAGCACTGCCTGCTCTCTCCTCACAGATGGATAAAAGAAGTTGCCTTCCAGAAAGTTAAATTATTTAGTTCCTGGGGCTTGCCCAGCTTTAGGAGTGGAATGAAAAGCAGCGGTTGGCTCAGTGCACAGTGTTTCAGCCTCTCTGCAGAGTTGCCAGCTCCCCATTTTGAGTTTACACAATTTTTCTGGGCTGCTGGGGCACAGGAGAATGTGGCTATTGAGGATGGCAATGTGGGTGGGCTGACAGGACTGCCAGGGAGCTGACCAGGGGCCAGGTCATTGCAGGGGAGATGTGCAGGGGTGTGTGGGACTAGGAGCATCCGTCCCTTCTGTGGCAGCTTGGTGGATTTCAATGCTAAGCACCAGAACTGAGAATGTGAAATACCAGAATTAAGCTCTGAATGGCTTCATCCTACCTGGCTGCTCATTTTCCCCTCTCAAGCACCAGTCTGCATGCAGAGCTGACACAAACCCATCCCTGTTCTCCAGCTCAGTCTGCACTGAGGATCCCTGGAAATTTCCATCTGCACTGAGGAAAACTCTTACACAACGTGGGCTCTGTGAAGGGGCAGAGGTCACCTCACCTGTGCCACAGCTACGAGCTGCAAATCATTCTGCAAGTTCTCTTTCAGCCGCGGTTGTGTAATCCCGGGGACTCAGGCTCCGAGATAAATACGGGGAGATAAGGCAGTGGCAGAAGAGCTGCTCTGATTTTTTATGGCTCTTTCAAAGAGTTGACCCCCATGCTGGATTTGCCAGGGTCTTTCCTTGCAGCACCACGTTGTGCAGCACCAGAATGCTTTGTAGTAACTTTTTTATTGATAGCAGCAGGTGGAATTCTGGTCTTTAAAATGTACCAGCACCAATTCACAGAGAGCACTTGAAGGATTTGAAGAGCATGGAGAGGCAGGACAAAGGGGAATGGTTTCAAATGGACAGAGAGGAGGTCTAGATTAGGTTTTGGGATGAGATTCTTCCCTTGGAGCGTGGGGAGGCCCTGGCACAGGTGGGTTTCAGTCTCCCTTCCAAGCCAAACCAGTCTGAGATTCTATGAGTGTTAACAGTACTTGGTGATGTTCTTCAGCATCTGCTTGAGTGTTCTCTGGAGTTTGGGTGGTTTGGGTTTAGAATCCCAGAAAGGTTTGGGTTGGAAGGGACATTAAAGATCATTCAACCCTCGAATCTAGTTTTTTACACAGACCCTCATTTGAGTGCTTTGGTTTGTAGGGAAAAGCAAAGGAAAGGTGGCAGATCTGCACCATGAAATGAGGAGAGCAGTGAAACACGGGGTGGATAGAACAGGGGTAGTTCTGGCTTTCCTGCCCAGGTAGATGGATGACGGAAACGTTCTCTGTGGTTCCTAAAAACTATTTTGGGAAGCCTTGGCTTGTTTGGTGGCACCACTTCCTGTACTAATTGACACAGTTGCTATTGTCACTTATCTAACAAATCGGTGCAAGCCCAAACAAGGACAAAAATAAGTGTCTGCTGATATGAACAGATTTATCTGTTCTCATCCCCACGCCTTTTCCCACGGGCACAGCTTCCCTGTATCCTATTGAGCAAACCTGGAGGATTTCATCTCCTCCCTGAGGGGCAGAGGCTGCTCCGAGCTGGGCTCTTGCCTTTGCCTGTCCAGGGCACCTCTGAACTCGAGGCAGGTGCTGAGGCTGACGCTGCCACCGAAGGGAAACCCTTCCCTCCAGGCTGTGCTCTTGCTTTGTCCTGCTCCAGGCCTGTGCTCAGCAATAATTAATGCCTTTGTCACCTGAATGTGGAGCATTTCCTCTGCAAGGCTCAGGCAAACATCTCCAGCTCCCTCGAGAGTGGTAAATGTTTAAAAGCCAAGGACAGGGGGTTAATCCTGGCCTTTGGGCTGTGACCTTGCTGTGCTCTGAAGCCACCACTGCTGGGAGACAGAGCCTGGATGCAGTGGCACTGTCCTGGGCAGTGTTCCCGTGCCAGGATTGTGGCAGCAGCCCCTGCCTCAGCCACTTTGCTGCCTTTTCCCTGGCTAGGGACGTGTCCTGGTGCTCCTGGGACCTGCCCATGCTGCTGGTGGCACTGGGGATGTGGGATTTGGGACAGCTCAGCTCCTGTCAGCGCCTGTGTGGCACCGTGGGAGCTGCTGCAAGGAGGGACCAGCTGAAATCTGGATATGTGTTACATTAATCTCTCATAATAAGTACCCCAAAAATAAATGAGATCTGGATTCCTTCTGCCCAAGTTAGAATTCCTCCCAAAGGAGCACTCGGCTGGGCATGCTGGGAGCTGTGGTGACAGATGGATCCCGTGGAGCTGGTGGAAGCTGGCCCTGGGAGCTGCCAGGATTCAGGTATTTCCCTGTCCCACAGGTCCCAGGGTTCTTGGGGGCCCCAAAGAGCAGAGAAACCCAGCTCTCACTCCTACAGACATCCCAGTGATATCCACAAGCTGATGCCAAGACCTCTTGGCTGCAGTAAGCAAGCTTTTGGAAAGGGGAAATGGGCTGATGGAGGCTCTTTTAGAGATGCCTTTACTGGGATTCTGCCTGACCCTTGTCTGTGCTGTGGCCACAGAGACAGGCAAGTGGAAATTTCCTTCCCATCCCCAGTGCCTTGTGACAACATCATAAACCAGTTCTTTACCCTGCTTACAAGAGAGAGGAGTTCCTATAAACCCCAGTCCTCAATCAGCCACCACAAACACGGGGCTGCAGGAGGTTGCTCAAGGCTGCAGGGCCCATCCCTGGAGGGCTGGGCTGATCCCTGGGCTGTGGGCACATTCCTGCTGCTCCAGGGAGCTGCCCTGGGATCACCTGGGGCCGTGCCTGTCACTGGCTATGTGACATTCATCCTCACAATCAATACTCCAAAGATCAGCTACATCTGGATTCCTTCAGCCCCAGTTCAAACCCCTCCCAGGGGAGCCCTTGCTGGTCGTGCTGGGAGCTGTGTCTTGTGAGACGCTGGTGCCTGGGGATCCCCCCTTATTCCCTCTGCCCTGCCTGAATCTGGTGTTCCAGGCAGTGATCCCTGCTGGGATGAGGAGGATTTCGGGAGGGTTTGCTCAGTGTTTGATCAGTGCCAGCTTTTGGAGTGGCTGGTGGATCCTTTGGCACCATCAGCCACATCCTCATTGGAGAGAAGAGCAAGAGAGACATGAACCCCCAGCCTCGGAATATCTGGGCAGGATGTGGGCTGAGCTTTAAAGGAATTCTGACTTGTCTTCACTCACAGGGTGGGGAGGCCCTGGCACAGGCTGCCTAGAGAAGTTATGAAGCCACAGAGAAGTTGTGGCTGTCCCTGGACCCCTGGAAGTGTCCAAGGCCAGGTTGGAAGGCAACAGGGGAAGGTGTCCCTGCCCAGGGCATGGGGCTGGCACTGGATGCTCCAGTTTCTCAGAGCTCCCTTCCCACCTGGACCAGTCTGGGATGGCAGCATCAGCTGCTTCCCAGGGTGCTGGCCCTTGGCAGCTCCAGCAGGCACAGAGGCCCCAGGGCTGAGCACAGCTGCCACACTCCAGGTGTGCAGGGCAGGAACCACGTCCTGAATCCTGGCAGAACCCCCGAAAACTACACCATCCACAGCAACAGAGGAAAAAACCCCCAAGCCTTGAACCAAGGCTTGGCAGTGATAACAAGCTTTGATATCCCTGGGGGCCGGCCCAACAGCTTTTATGACCCCTTTTTTTTTTTTCTTAGCAATGCAAATCCGATCTGTATTTAGAGCCTCCCGTGCAGAGCTGCCTCTTCAGACACTCAGGGGGAGCCTGGGCAGCCTCCTGGGGTCCTGGTCCCTTCCCTCCTGCACATCCAGGCTCTGCCTCCAGCATCCCATGGCAGGTCCCTGCCTGGTGCAGGAGGTGATGGACATGGAGGTGAAGCCGCAGCCCTCGCAGCCTCACTGGTATGAGCTCCACGTGCAGCCCTGCCTGGCCGAGCTGCTGGGCACTGCCCTCTTCATCTTCATCGGCTGCCTGGCCGTGCTGGAGGACTCTGGGGGCACAGGGAGGCTGCAGCCAGCCCTGGCACACGGGCTGGCCCTGGGGGTCACCGTCACCGTGCTGGGGGACATCAGGTAAGGGACACAAACAATTTCTGGGGCTGCAGCTGGGCTGGGGAAATGCTCGTGGATCCCACCTGCTGCTTCCAGGCTCTTCCCTGCCCAAATCTTGCAGCACCCCTGCCTTGGCATGGAGCCCCTGGCTGGCAGCCTGGCCCATTGGGGGGTGGTGGCATCAGTGGTGGCATCTTTGGTGGCACCTGTAACACCATGGGCTTGGGGTTCACCTGGCTCTGGATTGCAGTGTTTCGATTTTTAGCCTTTAATAACTTTTAATAAAAATTGGCTGGAACAGGAACATTCTCTTCTAGGAGCTGGAACTAGGAGATACTTGAGGGCCCTTCCAGCCTAAACCATTCAATAATTTTATGATTCTCTGTGAAGCTGAGATTATTCCTTTCACAAGGATGTCAGAGCAAAACATTTTGACCCAACTGTGTTCCTCCTCTGGGTATTTTCAGGTTTAAAAAAAAATGTGGTTTCAATTACTCAAAAGCAACATTTAGACAAATCTGCTCGTTGAAAAATATCTTGTGTGGTGCTGAGATACGGATTTATCACCAACGAAGAAGCTGAAAGAGTCCCTGGGGGATTTTCTTCCCTTCCCTTGTGTCAGCTCCACACAGCCCAGGGATGGGATTCTCCTGGGTGGCTTGGCCAGGATCACGGGCAAACCCCAGAGTCCAGAGCAACAGGACTGATAATATATATCAGTGCCTGCTAGGAGGGGAAACAGCCCAGGGTGAGGTTTGGGCAGTGGGGACTCCTGACCCACAGCAGCAGTGCTGGCAGAGCTGAGAGGGACCCCCCTGCACCCCAAACCCTGGCATGGTGAAACTAGGGCAGCAGGACAGGGGAGCTTTATGGTGGGGGGCTGCAGAGGGGTCTGGGGGTCCCCCATTTGCTCTGAAGCTGGGAGAAGCCAGATCAGGATCCTGCACTGAGGGATCTTTTAGTCTAAAGTCAGGTTCACACAGAATCCTGAAATGGTTTGGATTAGAAAGGGGTTAAATCCCACCAAGTTCCACCCCTGCCATGGACAGAGACACCTTCCACTATCCCAGGCTGCCCCAAGCCCCATCCAGCCTGGCCTTGGGCACTGCCAGGGATCCAGGGGCAGCCACAGCTGCTCTGGGCACCCTGCGCCAGGGCCTCCACACCCTCCCAGGGAAGGATTGTGCCCAGGGAGGCTGGAGAGGAGCCCTGCCCGGGAGGTGAGGGGGTTCCCCAGCCTGGCTGCTCCCCCAGCTGGGGTCCAGGTCCTCCCTCAGTCCCCAGGCTCCCTCCCAGCCCGGGGTGTTGGCGGTGGAGCCATGTCCAGCCAGGACACTGTCCCTGAAGAGCTCCCCGCTCTCCTGGAGGGGTTTAATCCCAGCTGAGGAGTCAGATGTGGTTATCGTTCCCAGACTCTCTGACTCATCAGCAGCAATTATCAGGCTGATCAGTTATGAAACCTGTTCATTAATCTGTGTCTCATGGTAATCAGTCTTAATTAGAGGGTCTCTGTGTCTGACTTGCATGTGCTTTTCGAGGTGAAGGATTTAGGTCTGGCACTGAGAGCCCAGCCCAGCAGCCCTGCCCTGGCCCCTGGGGGACATGTGTCCTGCCAGGCTGGGTGCAGCCCCACCAGTGCATTCCTGCAGCTCTGTGAGACCCCTCCTGCCAGTGCTGCAGCAGCTCCTGGGAGCACCTCGGTGACCCCAAACCCTGTTCCTCAGACTGCCCGTGCCGCTGCCCAGGCCGCTGCTGCTGCTTTGCAGGGAGAGGAAACAGCTGGATTCTTCCCTTCTGCAGCATGGATGGGCTGGAAAAGCCTTTGTGGTTCCAGGCCACAGCAAGCCCAGGGGGGGAACCCCGTGCTGGGGTGAAGCCCCTGCTGATGCTCCTCTCTCTTCGGCAGCGGAGGCCACTTCAACCCCGCCGTGTCTCTGGGCGTGTGGCTGGTCGGGGGGCTGCACATGACCATGCTCATCCCTTACTGGCTCTCCCAGCTCTGTGGAGGGATGATCGGAGCTGGCCTTGCCAAGGTACGGCCCCCAGGGGTGTCCTCACGCAGGGTTGGGGCACAGGGACTGTTCCTGCCTCTCCAGAGCTGGCCTGGCCTCCCGTGGCCTCTGGGGCCAGGCTCATGAAGCTGTCCAGAGGTTTGCTGTGCCCACCAAAGGGGCACAGCAGCTCTCAGGGTGGCCCTGCAGCGCTGCCAGCTTCCCTCGGGGCGTTTCCCTGGGCTGGTTCCCCCACAAGGGCCAGTCAGGCTCGGCGCTGCCCATTCCCGGCCCCGTGTGTTTCGGTCACCCCCGGGGCAGCCGGAGGGTCTCCCCCCGCGGGGAGCGGGGCCTGCCCGGTGCCCCGGGATGTGCCGGGAGCCTTCCCCAACGAGCCGGTTCTTGCCAGGAGCTCGGGGCCGGCTTTTCTCCGGCAAACGCTGAGTTTAGCTCCTCTTTAAGCCGCCCGCCGCCCACGCTGCCCCGACAGCGAGCCCATCTGCCGGCACAGGGTGAGTGTGCAGCACGGTGGGCACCGACGGCTGTCCCCGCAGGCTGTGACACCGAGCGAGCGCTTCGCGAACGCCAGCGGAGGAGCCTTCGGAGGCATCGCGGCTGACGAGCAGGTCCCCGCTGTCCTGGTGGCCGAGATGGTGCTGAGCTCCTTCCTGCTGCTGGTGGTCTGCATGGGAGCCGTCAACGGCAGGAGCCGCACCCCGCTGGCCCCGCTGTGCATCGGCCTCACCGTCACCGCCGGCATCCTGGCGGGGTGAGCTCCGGGTCCCCGCAGGGTCCCCGCAGGGTCCCCACCGTGTCCCCGCAGGGCGGGCAGGGCCACACAGGAACATCACTGCAGGGGCTGCTGCCACCAGGCTCAGGAGGGGACCCTGTGAGCACCCTCCATCGGGACACCCCAAATGCCACCCCAAAGAGCTGCACCGGGGAGGAGAGAGAGCCCGGCTCCTGGGTGGGGTGGCATGGGATGGGATGGGATCCATGGGATGGGATGGGATCCGTGGGATGGGGCGGGATGGGATGGGACCTGCCCTCCTGCAGCCCAGCACGGGCCCTGCTGCCCAGGGAAACTGAGGCAGGCTGAGCACACCAGGAAAGCCAGAAAACGAACCCAGTGAGAGCTCTGGCAGCTTTGAGAAAGCTGATGGGCTGTGTGCAGGAGCAGCCTGGGCTCAGCCCGGAGCAGGAGCAGCCTCAGCTCATCCCTGCACGTGGCACCGGGGCCGGCTCAGCCCCCCGAGCAGCCGCCGTGGGTGATAAACCCCGGGGCTGCCCAGGCTGTGTTTGCCGTGGGAAGCCCTGAGCAAACAGGAGGAGTTTGTGTCCCTTTGTGTCCGTCGTGTCCCCGTGGCTGCTGCCAGGCTCAGCCCGGTGCCACTGTGACAGGGTAACGAGCACAAGCAATTAACGGAGAAATAATGTTAATGGAGTGCTGGGTTACAGCAGCTCCCACCCTCTCTGGCAGGACCCCGGGCCGTGTTTACACACGGCATAAACCCCTGGGCAAATATTTACCCCTTCAACCTGTAACTGCTGTGATCCCTCCCGCTCCGCTCCCGTGTGTGGAGCCCTCCCCGCGCTCCCCCGACCCCCCTGCCCCACAGAAATGGGCTCTGCTGCTCCCACCCGGGCTGGGCTTGCCCAGGAGCTCCCCGGCCTCTGAGTGAAGCCGGTGAGCAGCTGCTCCTGGGGCCAGGCTGGTCCCTGAGAGGCTGCAGAGCCACTGCGGGGTCCGGGCTGCCCTGCAAACCCATCCCCCAGGAAAACTCATCCTCATCACCGAGCAGCCGGGCCGGGATGGGGCAGAGTGCTCCAAGGCCACTGCCCTGGGAAGGAGCGCCGGGAGGGGGATGCTGTTGCCCCACCCCGCTCATTGCCCTGTCCCAGCACGGAGGGGACAGGAGCCGTCCCCGTGTCCCGCTGGGATGACGCAGCCACTCTGTTCCCCTGCCAGGGGCGGCGTGTCCGGAGCCTGCATGAACCCAGCCAGAGCCTTCGGGCCAGCTCTGGTGGCAAACTACTGGGACTACCACTGGGTGTACTGGGTGGGGCCCATGGTGGCTGCCCTCCTCGTCGGGGCGCTGGTCAGGTAGGTGACACCTGCGGTGACACTGACAGTGGCAGGCTGACCCTCCCTGTGCCCTCTGTGCTGCTGCCTCCTCCATCGGGCAAGGCTCCGAGCAGCTGCTTTTCCAGAGGGGTGTCCAAGGGCTGGAGATTCCTTTCCCTGATCTGCCCCATGAGGACAGGGTGACAGCAAAGGTCCAGCCCGTGTCCACACATGTTCACCTTTATCTTGTGTGGTGAATCAGCCTAGGGCTGCTGCTGTCCCCGTGTCCTTGTGTCCTTGCCATGGCAGAAACGCTGACCCCAAATTTCTGTCTCTTTTACCTCTCCAAAGGCTCCTGCTGGGTGACCGGGCCACTCGCCTGCTCCTGAAGTGACAGTGGACACAGGGCCCCGTCCATGGGCAGCCCAGCCCAGCCGGTGTGGAACCTCCTGCCCCTGCCCCTTCCCGTCCATCCTGCCCCCCTCGGCATCTCCCTGGCCCCCGTGGGGCAGCCGTGGTTCCTCTGCTGCTGGAGGGAGGATGGAAAGGGCCAAGCCCCTGTCCCCAGGCTCTGCCAGCCCTGCCGAGAGCATCCCTGACAGCTCCGGTGTCCCTGGAGCCCCAGGCTGCCCTGGCACCGCCCGTGCACAGCCTCTGAGCCCCCAGGGCTGTGCCCGGGCCCGCACAGAGCCAGGGAGCCTTGTGCCCTCTGGGTGGGCACCGCTGCCCCCCTCTCAACCCGGCCGGGACGATGCCGAGCAGCCCCTGCCCCAGGGATGCTGCCCCAGAGGGTGACAGGAGAGGGGACCTTTGGGGACAGCCCTGTCGCTGCCCCTCGGGGCATCAGGAGGACCAGGGCTGAGGCACTCACCCAGATGCCGGGGTGGGCCGTCCCTGCCCTGCCAGAGGAGCAGCGCTGCGGGCGGGGGGCGGAGGGGGCGCTGCCAGAGGCAGCGGAGTCAGCGGAAGGGGAGGATGGAGCTGTGTGGGCAGGGGGAGAGGAGCCAGCGCGGCAGCTTTGCGTCAGCCGGGCATCCGTATCCCCTCCGGCAGCGCTGCCCTGAGTCATCCTGCGGCCTCCAGCCTCCCCCGAGGGGATCCGTGGGGGCGGGGGGGCTGCCCTGGCACACGGCAGTCCCTGTGAGCACCCCCAGCCCCAAACAGGAACCCCTCGCGTTCCCCGGGTCAAGTCACTCCCAATTTTGTGACATTTTAACTCTCGGGAAATGCCTGTTGCTTTCCCCAGCGTGTCTCGGAGGCTCCCCTGGGGCTGTGCTGGGACAGCTGTGCCCCACCCCGGGTTGCCCACCCTGCCCAGCCCCGGGCCACCAGCGCGGGGATGGGGCTGGAAGGCAGCAGGAGGCAGGAGGGGGAAAGAGCTCGGCTGCCCTGAGCGGGGACAGAGCTCCTTCCCCGGGCAGGGCTGGGCTTGGCTCGGGCTGTTCTCATCCCCGGCAGCCGCGGGTCTGGAGCAAGCCCCGGGTAAGGCAGACGCCTCCTCCCTCTCCCTGCTGGTGGCTCTGGCAGTTGCTGTGACAGGGCAGTTCCCGGCTTTCCGCTGTCCCCGTGGCGGGGCTGGCAGGGCGCTGCCAATGTCACCTCGCTATTTTCAGCTGTTTTCTACTTCCCCGTGCCGGGAGGTGACCCGTACAGGGGCATGGGCACGCACAGAGATGTGATTTTACAGAAGGACAATGCTGCAGAGATGCTGGGGTGAGGGAACGCCGGGACTGGAGCATCCCTGCCTCGGGATGAAGGGGGGATTTCTGTCCCCCACCCCGGGCTGGGCAGAGCCCCGGGAGCACCGCGGGCTCCAGGTGAGCCGGGAGGGAACCCGGCCGCTGCTCATTCAGGGAGGAAAATGATGCAGCCCCCAGAAGGAGACAAACAGCGTGAAGATGTCACTGGGACGGTTGTCATGGCAACGCCACAAAAAAAAAATGCCGAACCAAACATGGAGCAGAGTCGCTGTTTCCTCCCCAAAAGGGAGCGGGTCCCCGAGCGAGCTGTGGGGTGTCCCCGCCTCTGCTCGGGACACGGCTCTCGGGGGGAGCGGGGCCGTGGTGCGACGAGCTCCCACCTTCCCCTTCCAGAGGATGCTCGGCCCCGCAGGAAACGCGTTTGGCTGCGGCTGCCTCTGCACCGGGCACCTCCCGCACCGCGGGATGCGCCGCCGGCATCCCAGAGCCCTCCTGCACCCCGAATCCATCCTGCACCCCAAATCCATCCTGCACCGCAGCTGCCTTCTGCATCCCAGCTCCATCCTGCACCCCAGTTTCCTCCTGCACCCCAGATCCATCCCACAGCCCATCTCCCTGCTGCTCCCTGGTTTCAGGGCACCTCTCCTCGGAGCTGCGGGAGCGGGGCTCAGCAGGTCCCTCCAGGGCAGTGGTGCCACCTCCTGTGGTCCCCAGGTGCAGGGGACAGTAGGGGGGACAAGAGGGGGGACAGCAGAGAGGACAGTAGGGGGACATCAGGGGAGACAGCAGGGGGACAGCAGAGGGGACAGCCCGTGCACGGCCTCGTGTGCTGATGTTTGGCACAATCATCTTTAATTTGTCAGGGTGACTTTTGATAAGGCATCTGTAACACCGTGTTGTTTTTCCTTGAGTATTATTAAAGTGCTTGATTTATGCTAATTAAATACCAATTAACTTCCAAGCACTTAATGTGCTTTAAGGACATAAAATACATCTCATTCCCGTTCAATTAAATTTGCATCAGGCCTGGACATGGGTCTGCACGGTGTTTTTATCAGCACATGGATCTGCTGGATGTTGCCGGGGGTTTTCCAGGTTCTTGGTGCCTGTTGGGATGGAAAGGGCTCCGTAGGGTTGGAGATGGGGCTCAGGAACAGGGTGAGTGCAGGATCCTGGTGCCACAGGCAGTCACAGGGTGGTCATTGCTGAGATGAGGGGCTGGGGAGGCGCCAACACTCAGCCCCTGTGTGATGGAGAGCTGCGATGGGCTCAGGGCACTCGGGAGAGACGCCAGAGGCTGCACAGACACCAGGCACATGCTGGCCCAGGTCCCACCAGCTGTGCCTGGTGCCAGCGCTTTGGGGACACAGGGAAAACAATCAGGGTGCTGCAGAAGAATACGCAGCTCTTCCTTGTGCCTGTTGCTCACCAGCCCACACCTGCAGTCTGGGAGAGGATCAGCTCCCGGTGTTTTCCTTTCCTAATCCTCCCTGCAGCAGGATTGCAGGAGTCTGGCAGTGTGCTCCCCAAAGCCCGCTCCTAAAGCAGCAGCCCCCCAGGCAAAGACAGCACACTGAGGGGTGCCAGGAGCTGGGTGAAGGGTGATAGGATGGGTCAACACCTTTAGAATGTGCCCCATGAGAGCATCAGGGAATTCTCCTGTTGCTCTTCTCCAAAGGTTTTCTGCAGCTGGAGAAACAAACCACAGCCTGGAAAAAAAAAAAAAAAAAAGGCGAATGAATCCTTTTAGCTCAGTTTGCCCATCAGGCAGACCCGCAGTGGCTGCAGGGGGCGAACCCCGAGCTCATCCCTGGTGTGTGCTCCAGCCCCGGAGCTGCGGGTTGTGCCCGGCGCCGGTGCCGCGGGGGCTCCCCGGGGTGGCCCCGGGCCCGGGCGGGGCCGGTGGCGGCGTGGGAGGGCCCGGGGGACAGCGGAGGTGGCGATGACGCGCGGAGCCAGCTCTGCTCGTGAGCTGGCAGCTGCATGTAGGAGCCGGCAGCGAGGGGATGGGGGAGTGGGAGTGGGCTGGAATTGTGGGGAAGCTTCGGCAGCCGCGCCAGGGGCGGGGACGGGGATGGGATGGGAATGGGATGGGGATGGGAAGAGGATGGGGATGGGAATAGGATGGGAAGAGGATGGGGATGGGAATAGGATGGGAAGAGGATGGGGATGGGATGGGGATGGGCTCCTGCCCTGCCGGCCTCGGCTCTGCCCCCAGGGCTGTGCACTGGGCCCCCAGGCTGGGCAGCGTCCCTCACCACTGTGCCATGTCCCCTAGCGATGTGTCATGGCCCTCAACACTGTGCTGTGTCCCTCACTGCTGTGCCGTGTCCTCAACACTGTGGCATGTCCCTCGTCGATGTGCCACAGCCGTTGCTCCCATGCCAAATCCCTCATCACTGTCCCATGTCCCTCATCACTGTCCCATGTCCCTCATCACTGTCCCGTGTCCCCAGCACTGCCCCCTCCCTGCCCACCATTCAGGCCCAGGCACGGTGCCTGCTGTGGTCCCCCAGAGCCAGAACAGCCCCACCAGGGTGTGCAAAGAGCACCAAGGAACCTCCCCCAGCACGGGCAAAGCTCCAGGGACCCTTGGCAGAGAGTTGGAGTTTTTCCTGGGGGCAGGAGGGGACATTCCCTGCTCAGTGTTGGGGACCAGGCCCATTGTGGCAGAACGGGAAAGGCCCTGGAGCAAGGCTGGAGGAAAGGAGAAGTGAGAAGAGAGGGTTTCCCCCTGTTCCACCCCACTTCTACTCACTCCATTGATCTTTCATTTCTTCTCACTGGCGCTGGCCACCCACTCGGGCCCCCTGGAGAGGAGCTGGCACAGAGGTGTCCCCTGGGGACCCCCGGATCCCTGGAGCCCATTCCCCCCTCCCGGCTGACATCCAGCCTCACTTCCCCCAGCACCACTGGGTGCTCCCTTTCTGTGCCCAGCACCGCTCGAGCTGGAGGATTTACATTTTAAAAGAGGTTTTAGAATGGATTTGCACAGACATTTATTTGCAAGTGTCACTTTTTCAATTTTTGCCACTTTGAATGTTCGTGGAGAAGAAATAACGGACAGAAACCACAGCAGGGAAAGCCTCAGAGAACTCATCTGTGCTCATGCAAATCTGCTGAGAGTGGCAGTCCAGGGTCACACAGGTAATCCTCAGCGACAGCCCGTGCTGCTCTGGCTCCTCAGCCTTGGCAGGGTGTTTTCCAGCCGAGCAGCAGCCCCGCAGTCCTGGGGACATCCGTGTCCCCGCTGTGCCACCGCCAGGGCCGGGGCCGTGCGGGCGCCGGGGCCGTCTGCAGCCGCGGGCCGGCAGAAGCGAGGGCTCGGCAGGGGAATGCTGCTCGTGTTCTGCGCTGGCAGCAGCCAGAATGCCGCACAATAAATAGCCATTTTAATTACCGCACAATATTTACAAGATTGCTTCCTCATTTGGGAAATTAAAACAAATGCTCCATCAAAATGATCAACATCGTGCAGAGAAGAGCGGGGCTGAGGGAGGAACCCTTTCGGGCTGCGGATGGAGGAGGAATGGGCACCTTTGTGCCGCCGGGGCTGCCGTGTGCCCGCGGGGTCCGGCAGCTCGGCCGCGCTCAGCGGAAAGGAGCCCAGGGAAGGTTGTGCAGGGGATGCTGCGCTGCCAGGGCTGAAGGATGGGTCTGGAAGAAGCAACAGGAGGTGGCCGTGCTCTGCCCCAGCAGCGGCGGTGCTGCCGGGGTCTGACAGGTCCCGCCCGGGCCGGTGGGTGACCGCAGGTCCGCCTTGGGTCCCCACCCTGAGCGAGCCTCGGCCCGGGATGTCCCTGTGGAACCCTGGGGACTGAACCCCCCAGGGCTGCTCTTGTCACAGCTTCCTTCCCATCCCCATTCCCATTCCCATTCCCATTCCCATTCCCATTCCCATTCCCATCGTCATTCCCATTCCCATCCCCTTCCCCATCCTCATTCCCATTCCCATTCCCATCCCCATCCCCATTCCCATTCCCATCCCCTTCCCCATCCTCATTCCCATTCCCATTCCCGCTCTTCCCTCAGCTCCTTTCCTCCTTGGTGGTGGTTTTTTTTTTTTTTTTTTCTTTTTTTCTTTTTTTTCTTTTTTTCTTTTTTTTTTTTTTTTTTCAGCCCTCCAGTTGCCATGGGGACGGTGACATCCCGAGCCGGGCGGAGCGGGGAGAACGCGGCTCCCGGGGCCACCCCGGACACGGGTGGGGGTCCCAAGGGTGCGGGATCCCACGGACTGGGGCTCCGGCGGACAGGGAATTCCCCCGGAGCGCTCCTTTTCCAGCGGAAGGAGCAGCAGGGTTAAATTACCTTGGAGAACCTGCTGCCAGTCCGGAGAGTCCTTCCAGGGGAGGAAATTCCGTCCGGAATGAACAGGGCTGGCGTGGGGGGAAAGGCAGGATGGCCTTTGGTACCCAAACGTTTGTTAATAAGAGCTCGCAGCACCTGATGGACGCGATCCAGGATAATTTGGGATTACAGAGTTACCCCTCTTTTCCTGGAGCAGGGGGGACACCTGGGGAGCCCAGGGGACACCTCACGGGCTGTCCTGGGAGTGCAAAGCAACGCCCAGGGTTTTCATGGGGAGACTGGGATGGGGAATAGAGAGGGAGAGCTGGAAACGCGGTGGGCTCCCCTCCCCTGCCGTGTGCCACTGCCAGCACCACCCCGAGTGACAGGAGTGACCTGAGCACGGCCCGGGCTGGACACAGCCTGGCCTGATGTCCAGGGAAAACCTCCGTGGGCACAGGAGCTGCTCGGGGGCTTCGTGCCTCCCTGGAGCTGCAGGAGAGCAGCAGGGTGGGACCCCACGGTGTCACCCCTGCCCTCCCCGCTGCGGATCCCCCGCTCCGAGAGGAGCAGGAAGGAGCTGCAGGAGCTGCAGCGGAGAGGGAAAAGCCAGAGAACAATTTACAGCTTCCTGCAGATGGCAACCGGTACGATCTGGCTGACAAACACAGATAAGCAAACGTGAGGGAAGGAGAACTAAACCTCGCGGCTCGTGGAGTAAAACAACCTGCTGGGATTGAATGTAGAAAATTCCTGCTGGGGCTCCCATCCCTGCGCCGGGCGAGGAGCTGAGGCAGGACGGTGACACCCTGGAGACACAGCCAGGGGACACGGTGACACCCCGGGGACACGCCCAGGGGACACGGTGACACCCCGGGGACACGCCCAGGGGACCGCAGGACGCTGCGTCCTCCCACCTGCTGTCCCAGGGGTGCCCCCGGGGCCGGCGAACCCAGGAGCAGCCGAAGCACCGCTGTAAAACCAACCCGAGTTGTTTCATCAGAGAGGAAGGAGGGAAAGCCTTGTGCAAATGTTTCGCATCCCAAATTTACCTTTTGGTTTCTAAACTGGTGAAGCCCCAAGTCTTTCTGGTGGACCTTTTTTTTTTTTTTTTTTTTTAATGGAATTTAAAAAAAAAATATTTCTGGAAATTCATGACAGGCAGGTTGCCCTCTGCAGTATTTTTTTCATATTTTTTTCCTCCCAGTGAGGAACTGCAGGGACACGATGGGCTGTGAGGGTGACCAGGGGGACACCGGGACACCAGGGGACAGCGAGGCAGGACTCTGGCACTCCCGGCCCGCAGCTCCCTGCTCGCCCTCCAGCTGGAATAATCTCCAGTGGAAAATCACACGAGATAAAGGCGGTGGGAAGCAGGGAGCCCCACCCGGCGCTCACGGGGTCTGTGCTCCATCTCAGGCTGGTTTGTGCTGGGGAATGGCCGGAGCAGCCGGGCTGGAGCTGCTGGGGAGGGGCATGGGACACAGGGACACAAACTCAGCCAGCCCCGCGCTCACTTACAGCCCCATTTTCCGTGCAGCATCTGCCTGCAGGGATTTATGCACCGAGGGCAGGCCCCCGGCCAGGCCCGGATAAACTGCGGGTGGCCAAAGGCCAAAGGAATCGCAGGAATGGGGATCATCCACGGGGATCATCCATGGGGATTTCCACATCCCGGGATTTGGGACCCCCAGGTGATACAATAGGGCTCTTGAGAAAACGAGCGTCCCGGCACATCCCTGCCCCGCAGGGGGACCCGGTGGGATCCCTGAGTGTGGAGCAGCAGAGAGCGCCTGTGAGGGAAGGGATTACTGGCTCAGCCGGGAGGAAAACCCTCCCAGGCAAAGCTTAATGAAGAAATCATTGCGCAGGGATCAGCCCTGCGCCGTTAATGAGCCTCGTTGTTATTTAAATGAGGCTCCTGCAAGGGCCGGGTGAGGAATTCATTATGAGATGATTTTTCCGAGCGATGCGATGAAGGATGGATATAAACTCAGCCATCCCTCAGGAAGAAGGAAGCTGCGGAGGACTTCAGCTCCGGGGGGAGAGCAGCTGGAGTTGGCCATGGCACAAGCAGAATTATTGCGCAGCCAAGAGGGGGCAGGTGCTGCAGCCCGGACCAGGGACCAGGACAGAGACTTGGTGGCTCTGCTGCTTCCCCCTGCCTCTGCCCCCTGAGCTGGGCTGTGTCACCAGGGTGCTCCAAGCCCTGTCCAGCCTGGCTTTGGGCACTGCCAGGGGTCCAGGGGCAGCCACAGCTTCTCTGGGCACCCTGTGTCAGCGCCTGTACACTCTCCCAGGGAGCAATTCCTGCCCAAGATCCCATCCAGCCCTGTCTTCTGGCAGTGAGAAGCCATTCCCTGTGTCCTGTCCCTCCATGTCTTGTCCCAAGCCCCTCTGCAGCTCTCCTGGAAATCCCATGGGCGCTTTAAGGGGCTCTGGGGACTCCCTGGAGCTTTCTCTTCATCTTGCATCAGCTCGAGCCCATCACTCGCTCACATCACTCAGTCACTGTTGAGTTTGAGCCTTGCTTTTTCATCCAGCCTAAAAATTTAATGCTGCCCTTGACTCTCTGTGCTGTTGCCTGGCTGTCCCAAGGCTGAAGCTCCCCTTTGCCCCGTGGTGAGACGTGTGGAGGTGGCAGTGCCACTCTACCCCTGCCACCACCCTGCCCTCGCCGTGCACTCACCCATGTGGAGCACAGAGGGATATCAAAAAGTTGGATCGTTAGCAAGGAATAAAGACAACTTCCTGTGGAGTTATAGGACATGGAAGCCAATAATCGATCAGATGGTTTGGGAACCAAGCAACAAAACCCCAAAGATTTCACCACAAACTTTGCTTAACCAACTGTGCAGGAAGGCGGTTTGATGTGGGCCGTTTCTGGGTACATAAAACAGAATTAATTTGTTCTCCCTGAAAGCCAGCAGCCAGGAATATGAAATATTTAAATAGCCTAAGCATGTTTGGCATGTGCCGAGCCATGCGAGCAGGGGGAGCCCCCCGTGCTCGGGGCTCAGAGCAGCTTTGGGCAGCCCTGGGGCCGTGTCCCTGCGGCAGGAGCAGGGGGTGAACAGCCCCTGGGCAGGGAACGACACGGGCTCCTCATGTCACTGATTCACCTGCAGCACGCCCGGCCTCGAGGGGAGATGAAACGCTCCTGGCTCTGAGAAACGAGGATGTGTTTCCACAGACGAGCACCAGGCACAGCAGCTCTGAGCTGGGGATAGTTTCACTCCTCTGGCACGGCCCTGCTGCCCCTCTCGGGCTGAGCACTGCACCCCCGGGCCATCCCTGCAGCCTGGGAGTCCTTGAGGGATGGAGCCTTGTTTAACCCCTTTCTGCAGCCGCTCAGCCGCTCCTGCCCCGGCAGGATCAGACTGCCAGCTCCTGCCGGCTGCTGCATCCCCCGTGCTCAGGACACCATGAGGGACGGCAGCTCCCTGTTTGCTCTGCCCGGGTTTCCTCCTCTCTGCTCGACACTCCCGGGTGTCCCTGCCCGCTGTGTGTGACCCTCCTCTGGGGGAGCAGAGATGGTCTGGGGGCCACTGCCAGCCGGAGCCCTCTGTGTCCCCCTGTCGCCGCCGGCAGTGTGCTGATGTCCCCAGAGACCGTCCTGCCTGAGTCCCGTCCTTTGTCCCTGAGTCGTGTCCGTCCCATCCCCGCATCCCAGAGCCGACAAGGCATTCCACATCCGCGCCGCGGCAGAGCTGCTGGAGAAGGCTGGGGGAGGCCAAAGGAAATGATGGATTTTCGCATCCAGGACGGGACCAGGGGCTGCTCCAGGCGGGCGGCGCTGTCCCCGTGTCCCCGCGGCTGCCCCCGTGTCCCTGAGGCTGTCCCCGTGTCCCTTCAACTGCCCCGTGTCCCCGCGGCTGTCCCCTCGCTCCGGCCACTCCGGAGGTTTATGTAAGCTCAGGCGCCGACATTTGGGCTTTTTCTCGCCCAGCGGCGGCTGTGAAGGATCTCCTGCCGCCGGTGGGTGGGGAGCTGGGTCTCTCCTCACATGAACGCAGCATCTCTCTCCCCGCTCCATCCTCGCTGCACGGAGGACGTGGAACATGCGAAAACTGTGAAAGCAGAAAGGGAAAAACCAGAGCAGCTGATGCCACCCCGCTGCGGGGGGTGCCCGTCACCCCGCCCGTCCCCAGTGTCCCCGCGGAACCCGGGGCAGACCCGGCTCCCCAGCGCTGCCCCAGCCCGCCGCTCCAGCTGCGGCTCCAGCTGCGGCTCTACCCCCGGGCCCTCTGTCCCGGGGGGTTTGGCCGGGGCTGTGCTGTCCCCGGGGAACCCCCGAGCAGCCTCTGAGCGGGGGCTGAAACATCAACTGCTGTGAGCAGCGACAAGATCCTCCAGAGTTTGGAGGGACCAGGATTTTCTGCCTAAGAACGTCCCTGTCCTTGTTCCAGGATCCCTGTCCCTGTCCCAGGGTCCCTGTCCCCATTCCAGGATCCCTGTCCCTGCCTTGGCCCTCCTGGCACTGGGTGAGGACAAGGACAAACGGATGTGGAGGCTGTCGAGGGCTGCTGAGGCACCTTTATATCTAATTACAGCTGGCCTTTCCCTCCACCTGTTTCCTGTGGCGGATTTGGGTCCCGAAGAAAGAAAGAGATTAAAAAAGGAGAGGCAAATCTGTTCTCCAGCTTTTTTGGGGTTCTCCAGAGGCGCAGGGGGAGCAGCATCCCCCCATCAGCAGCTGGGGGGCTGGAGGCTGCAGCGCTTTGCCGGCTGCTCCACATGAGCCGCTGCTCCCGGGCCGCGGCTCCCACACGCCCAGGGGCTCCCGCACGTGTGCAGGCAGAGCTTTCCCGGGAAATGCGGAGAATTCCGCTTTGCTTTGGGGATTGTGTGTGTCTCCGCTGGGCTTTGGGGCCGGCTGTGGGGTGAGGCTGCGGGACTGGAGCTGGCCAGCTCAGCGCATCCCGCTCCCTGTGTCCCCTGATTTGGGGTGAGGGGTTTTGCTGGGAAAGGCCGGTGTTCCCCGAAGGGCTCCTCTCCCCGAGCCCGCGGGCTCACGCCGGCATCTCCGCTCCCACATTTCCCCACACGAGCCCCGTGGCTGCTCCGAGCTCCCCCTTCCCCGAGCAGCTCCTGGCCCGCCTGGTGGGAGGATGAGGTCCCTTCCTGAGGATGTGAATCACGTCCCCAGGGCCGGCTGCTCTGATCCCGCCGTGCTCCTGTGCACAGGGGCTGCCCCCAGCCCCACGGAGCCGCCGGCGAAGGGAGCCGGGCTTTGACAGCTCCATGGAGATCCCCTGCGTGCCAGGGACTGCAGACACCACTTCCCACAGCCTCCTCTACAGCAGGAACTGATGGAGGGGAAAAAACATCCCTGGAACCCACACTTTGATGGCAACAGGAATGAGCCGGGCTGATTTCCCCTCTGCTCCATCGCTGTGCTCCCCCGAGCACGGGGGTTGTTTGTGTGTGACAGTCCCTCCGCACATCTGGGGGGCTGCTCTTGCATTAATAAATGAAACAGTTTCCTCAGAGGAAAAAGCTGCTGGGATGTTCATCCCGACGTTTCAAAGTTCTGAGGGGGGGGCGGTGGGGGGGTGGGGGGGATCTGCATCCTCAGCTTTTGCGAAAATTGACACGGCCATGAAGATCCTGCCTTTAATATGACGTGGCTCAGAGTGCATTAAATAATGAAAAAAAGTAAAATAAGGTAGAGTTATGTAAACTAAGGAAAGAAGAAAGCAATCCCCTGAGATCAAGGACTGTACCTGGCTTTTGTGCTTTTGTGCTTCTGTACCATGGCCCAGCAGTGGCAAAATTTTGAGCATGATTATCATGATTATCAACACTCATAGGGGGAAATTAAAGCCATATTCTCTGCATTCCACATGCAGCAGTTATGGGGGCTGTCCTCGGAAAATGGGAACATACAGTAAAAAAACAACAAGGCAGAAACAGGCAAAGCCCAGAGTTCACAGTTAAAAGAAGCAGAATTCAGCCTGGTGTGGCTCCACGTGCAGTGCAGCAGCGCTGAGGGGAACACCCCACTCCCCTCGAGCAGTGCGGAGGGAAGGAGTCAGAACGCCCCGTTATTATTCCCACTATTGCTCGGTTCCTTTCCATGCAGGAGGAGTTATTTCTGCTCCTCAGTTCCCTGTGTGAGCCTGCAGTGAGTGGGGTTCCTGGGGCAGGGGGAGAGCCCCACCTGTGCCCCCCACACCCCAGGGATGTTCCCTCATCCCCTCCTGGCACGGCACTGCACAAACAGGGATGGCTGCAACTTAATTCTCCTTCTTAGCAGGAAAATCAGATGGTGCAGAGAGATGGAAGGGGCCTGCAGCTCCTGGGAGGGTGACATCAGCAGGACAGGTCAGCCCCGTTTTATTACTGCAATGAACCTTTTAAAGCAGCTGCATAATAACAGCCCTGGGCCTATTTTGGGAAAGTCTCCTGGGTGTTTAATTCCATGGAGTGAGCGGGGCTTTCTTCAGAGAAAGAGCATGTAGGATGGAGGGCTGGATCACAGCTGAGCAGGGATGGTCTCGGGCCTCAAAAGGGGAAGGATCACGTGGATGCAGATCCAGAATTAAATCCCAGAAATGAGAATTTAGAAAGACTCGCTCGTGGAAATACGGTTCCGTTTCACTTGAAGTTGTCTCATGTTTTGGTTTGAATTCTCATCTCCTCAGCACCCAGACCAGGACAATGCAGCACCAGGTGGGCCCAGGGAGACCTGGATGTCAGGAGGAGGCTGATGTATCTGATTTTCAGTGGCAGTGGGTGCTGTCAAGGAGCAAGAGATCGCTGGTGGATGTGGTTGGAAGACTCCTCTGTGCCAGCCAGCTGAGGTGTCTGCAGTGGGTCGGTGAAAGAAGGTCATTGTTCCAACTGAAAATTCAAAACATCATTCCCAGAGGACACTGAGCTGGTGTTTGTGCCCCTGTGCCTGAGCCCTGGTCTGCTTCCCCGGGGGCCACCCCAGTGCCCAGCCTGGCACAGCTGCTGTGCTGAGCTCCTGCCTGGAGCCCCTCTGGACATGATTCCTGTTGTGCAGAAAATCAGGGTGGGAATAAAATCTTCTGGCCTGAGCAGTGGGAAGTCTGGAACTGCGAGGAGCCAGCGCTGTCGCTGCCAGTCCTGCAGCGGGTGTGGGGCACTGCAGGTGTCCCCATGGCTGGCACCAACACATCCAAATCTCCCTCCTACTGAGTGCTGCTGGTTCCCCCACCCGCGGGAACCAGCATTACTCTGTCTATCCCTGTCTGTTCCCGGTGTCCCCGGGGTCCATCCCCGCGGGATGGCTCGGGCAGTGACACGGGGCCATGTCCCCACCTTGGTGACCCTGCCCACAGCCCCACCTCACACGGGCTGCCGGCCGGGGTGGTCCCTGCCCCGGGGTTTGTCCCTGGCCGTGCCCGGGGTCTGTCCCTGCACTGGGGTTTGTCCCTGCGCATTCCCGGTGTCCATCCCTGTCTGTTCCCGGTGTCTATCCCTGCCCATGCTCGGTGTCTATCTCTCTCTGTTCCCGATGTCTATCCCTGCACATTCCCGGTGTCCCCGGCGTCCATCCCCGCGGGATGCAGATGCTCTATGCAAATGAAGGGCCGGGCCCCACGCAACTAAATATGCAAATAGAGGGAAGGGCGTGGCCGTGCCGCGGCGCGCGGGGGGCGGGGCTTGCGGGGCCGCGAGGCGCCGGGGGCGTGGCCGGCGATGCAGATGAGGGCGGGGCGGCGCCGTATGTAAATGAGGGGGCGTGGCCCGGCGGGCGGTGTCGGAGCCTCCCGCCAGCTGCGGGCAGCGGCCCCGAGCGCGGCCCCGGCAGCGCAGCCGGACCAGCGGCAGCCCCGGCGGAACAGCGGCACCGGAGCGGGCCGGGCCGGGCCCGCAGCCCCCGCACAGCATGGCCGAGCCGCCGGCGGCAGCGCCGGCCCCCGAGGGCGAGGAGGCCCCGGTGCGCTTCGCCCGCAAGGGCGCCCTGCGGCAGAAAAACGTGCACGAGGTGAAGAACCACAAGTTCACGGCGCGGTTCTTCAAGCAGCCCACCTTCTGCAGCCACTGCACCGACTTCATCTGGTGAGCCTTCCTTCCGCACGGCCGCAGCCGCCCCGGGACACCGGCTCGGCGGGACATCCCTCCCTGTGCTCCCCCGGCCCGCCGGGGCTCATCCTCGCCATCCTCCGGGCCCCCCTCTCCTCCCGGCCGGCTCCCCTCATCCCCCGCATCCCACCCCGCTGCCCCCGCTGCCCGCTCCCCTCCGGGCGGGCTCTGTGCGGGGCCGGTGTCTCATTCCGCCTCTCTCTCCGCAGGGGCTTCGGCAAGCAGGGCTTCCAGTGTCAAGGTGAGTGTGGCGCTGCCGGGGGGCTGAGGGGACCCGCGCTCCGTGTCGGCCCCCCGGGACCGGCCCCGCATCTCTCTGCGGGCAGCATCCCGCGGCTCCGGCCCCGAGCATCCCGCGGCTCCGGCCCCGAGCATCCCCGCCGCACCGGGAAGCAGCTTAGTCATTTTTTTAATCAACCCGGCAACTAGTCGGTGCCTTTAAGCCGGTCGGGTCTCGTTAGCGGAGATAAGCGCTCAGGACTTCGGCTAAATCCTCCGAAAAAAAGGCCGAGGGGAGTTTGTTTTTAATGTACTTAACGCCAAAACATGTGTTTGGGTGGCGAACGGGCTGGGCGAGGGCAGCGCCGCGGCTGGAACTGCGCAGCCGGCGAGGACTTGAATGGCTTAGTTGTGTTGCTGGGGGAAAAAAAAATGAGGCTTTATAACAAAATATGTTGCTGTAGCCGGGTTACTATGACCATAATTCTTTGTTCTGATGATGCTGAGATTCTGGAGGGGCTCTTCAGGGATTTGGGATGTCCCCTCGGGGAACTGGGCTGAATTAGCCAGGCGTTCTCTGCTGTAGCCAGCCCAGCTGGGGGCTGCCCCTGCTCTCAGCTCGCCCTGTCCTGCGGGTCCCACCTGTGTGGGGTTCAAACGGGGCTGGTGCTCGCAGCTGCTAGCAGGGAAATGTTGCTTTTGTGAATATTTGGGACAGAGTTTAATTTTGGTGGGTGGCTGCCTCCCAAGCTGAGGTATCTGGCATGAAAACAAACCCTCTTTAGAGCTCTGAAAGGCTCCTCTTTGCAGCTGTCCTTGGGTTTTGGAGTGGCACACTCGGTGTGAGGTGCTGGGGGTGGGGGGCTCTGCCTCGGGAGCATCTCTGCAGCCGCCTGTACCGGCAGTGTAAGGTTAATCCAATTTAAACGATGCTGCTACTCATCCTTAACGCTTGCCACGTGTGTTTAACCTTAAAATACCAAAAGCATCTCGCTGCCACCTCCCAAACCCCAGCCTGAAGGCCTGGACAGGTGTTGGCAAGCAGAGGAAAGTGGATGAGGGGACTAAAAGGTGTCCTAGGGCTGTTTCTCAAGGTCACAGCTTTCCCTGGCACCTGAGGTTTCACACACGGGCAGTTCAGTCACGTTACTGACAGGAATTTTTGTGTACCTCGGATCTCTGGTTTGGGTGTTCCCAGGCTTCCCTGGCTGTGAATTCCCTGATTTCCTCTCAGTGATGGTGTCTTTGTGCAAACACAGTGTCCATGGGATCCAGACTGTGTTTGTGGAGCAGGTTGGGACCAGGCTCTGGCCCGGCAGGGTTTGCCTGCGTGTCTTCTGCAGCCCTGCTCAGCTCTACCCAGAGCATCCAGTGTCGGGTAACTGGCTCCTCTCCAAGCCTCTTCCAGCTGTCAGGAGCTGTTATCCAAACCTGTAACCTGCTCTTGCTCCAAGGTTTATCCTTGGGAGTTTTTTGGTGGTGTTAAAGCAGCGCTCAGTGCGAGGGCAGAGGGTGGGCCCAGGAGTGGCCTCGGCATCACTGAGCAGCACAGCCCTGGCTGGTGGGGCAGGAGCCCTTGAGAGCTGCAGTGCCACCAGCAGCACTGCCAGGAGCCCTGTGTGCCCAGTGACACCCCCAGGGGTGTGTGACTGCTCGGTGACATCCCTTTGTGCCTTAAGAAAGCCCTTTCTTGGGTCACTCTGGTGTTACAGACATGAATGGGCCAAAGAGAATATTACTGTGCAACAGGGAATTCTGCAGACTGAGCCCCGCAGACCAGCCCAGTTTTTACTTTGCTAAAATCGGTGATCTGTGGGTTTTCCCAGGTCCTGCCTGTGCGGTGCCGCGGTGCCCAGGTGAAGGTGCTCCCGGAGATGGGGCAGCTCTGGGGTGGTGCCCATCAGCAGCGGCTGTGCCCTGGGTGGAGCACACGCCGTGTCTCCTGCAGGATGAATTCCCTCCTTCCAGCTCGGGCAGTCAGCCCAGAGATCTCTCCTCCTGCCACCTGCTCTGGGGTCACACTGCCCCGGGGCTCGTCCTGCTGGGAGGCAGAACTGGGGGTGCCAGGGCTGGCTCTGCCCTGCTCCAGCTGTGCCAGGGGAGCTCCTGCTGGGCATCGCCAGCTTTGGGTTTGTGCCCCACAGGTTGTGCTGCAGCCGCTGCTGAATTTAGCGAACACTGGCAGAAAATCCCAGGGCTGGCTTTTGTTTAAGGGGTTCTTCAGCCCCACAGGGCTGGCAGGAAGCTCTGGAGTGAGGGTCTAAGCTCTCCCTTTACTGAGCACAGCTTAAATTCCACTTTAACTCAACTTCCCCGGGTGTTTGGTCCCGTTGTGCTGTGGGATGGCTGGAAATGCAGCTGGGGCATTGCCTGTCTGCTCTCAGCTGTTCCTACTGCTGTGCTCGCTTTAAGTAGGTTTTCACCTGTGCCCTGATTTTCTTTCTAGGACATTTGCAATAATTAGATTGTTAATTAGCTCATTACTTGTGACTTTTGGCAGGAAGTTAGCAGAAACTGACTCTTTGTAGCTTGAAATACTAATGGATACCACAAAATGCCATTTAATTGCCTGCTAATCTGCTTCTTATCCTCGAACACGATCTCCTCCTTATCCTCGTGTGCATCTGAAGACTTCCTGGGCCAACGTCTCTCTCGTGAGCCAGAAAGTGTCTGGGTGTGGGCAGGAGGCCTGTGCACAGTCGCTCCAGGAGCAGCGCTGGTCCTGGCAGGTTAACAAAAAGAAATCAATATCTTGTGGGTGTTGGAAGGTGAAGGATGTGCCTGGAGCTGCCAGGAGGATGAGCTCTTCCCGAGGGAGGCTCTCAGCCCGTGGTACAGAGGGGCTCTGGCCCTGCTGCAGCTGGGAGGTGAACAAACTTCTCAGGAGCAGAGAGAAAAGGGGAGTGTGTGTGCTCCCCTTCCCTGCCGGGGGTTCCTCCAGGCAGCACCGACACCGGGGATGTGTGAGGAGGGAGCAGCCCCTTGGTGCCTGCAGGCTGGGGAAGGAGAAAGTGGCCAAGTCTTGGTTCTCCTGTCGAAGGGAAGTGCTGCAGGATGGCGAAGGAAAGGGAATTTGGTTCGAAAGCTTTGGAGAGCGAGGTTCTTGGTCGCCTTTTGGGAACTGGCAGCTTTCTCTTTCCTTTTCGTGTTTCCTCCACCTTGGCACCCTCGGGGGCTATTTCTCCTCTTGTCCAGGCTACTCTTGGTCCCTTTGTGTGTCAGGGTGCTGAGGGGGATGTGTCCCCAGGAGCTGGCTTTGCTCAGCCTGGACTCGCTGTGGCTGCCCTTGGCTGGGGGCCTGGGCAGCGGTGAGGAGCAATGGAACATGATTCACACTTGGGAGCAAAAAATAACCTGCATCTGTCACTCCTTTCACGTGTACAATGTAGAAAAGATCTTGGAAAGGAGAATCTTGATTCTTCTTGAAGAGAAAGGAAAAAAACCAAAGCATCGTTTGGTAATGGGTGCTTGGATCTCATGCAGGAACTTTTCTGGGGAGAATGTTTAGTTCTTGTCCTTGCTTATGATTCAGTAAGCAAAGCAACTCCTCAGATTAGATCTCCTTCCGAACTTTATACCACACAGAATTCCTCCCCGCAGGTTTTCCTCCCCCTGTCCTCCAAGGCCGGTGCTCTCACTCTGTTTTGTGTTTTCACGAGTCAACATCTGAGAGCAGAACTGAGCAGCTGGGAAATGTCACCCAGGCCTTACCTCTCAAGCAAGTATTTCTCTCTAGTTCAGTGCCTTCACAAGCCACCCTTCCTCCCCCCAGACGGAAGTGAAACCCATCACACTTTGCTCTCCCCTGCAGCTCGAGCCACTCTGCGGGCTGGGCTCGGCCCCGCTCTTATTGACTCTATTAAACAAGTAACAAACAAAAGCAAAACAAACTCCAATCATTCCGACTTGCCTCAAACCCAGTAATTTCGTGTCAACATATTATGCACACTGGAGCAATGTTAGTGTTCAAATAGACTAATTAAAAATGTTACTGCAATTACTTTTGCAACACAAACGATGCTAATTATATAACGCTGCAGAAATTGGAGACGGGCACATTTCGGAGGGGGTTTCTGTGCGCCTGGCAGGGGGGTGAGGCAGTCCTGGAGCCGTGTCCCCGGGGCAGCAGGGCAGCGCTTGCACAGCAGCTAAGGGCAGAAAAGAGAAGTGGCTCTGCTCCCCTGCACAGATGGGCTGTGCTCCTGCACGGCCCGGTGCTCACGGCGCTGACAGGAGATGGGAGCTGTGCCCCTCGGCACGGTCCTTCCCGGCCTGGGCTGAACGCTGTCACCTGAGGTGGCCTCGCTAAAGCCACCCTGCCCTGCGCTGCCTACCTGGGGACCAGGACAGCACCTGGGGAGGGCGGGGTGCTCAGGGGAGAGGGAGGATTCACTGGGAGGGAGGCGTTCAGGAGGGAGAAGGGGGTTTGGGAGAGATGTTTTAGGAGGAAGGGTGTTTAGGATGGAGGTGCTTAGGAGGGAGGGGGATTTTTGAGGTAGAAGTGTTTAGGAAGGAGAAATGTTTAGAAGGGAGGGGTGCTTAGGACGGAAGGGTGATTAGGAGGGAAGGGTATTTTGGAGGTAGACGCGTTTAGGAGGGAGAAATGTTTTAGAGGGAGAGGGGGCTTCAGACGGGAGGGGTGCTTAGGAGGAAGGGTGTTTAGCATGGAGGTGTTTAGGAGGGAAGGGTATTTCGGAGGGAGAGGGGCCTTCAGGAGGGAGGGGTGCTTAGCACGTAAGAGCGTTTAGTATGGGTGTGTTTAGGAGGCAGAAGGGTGTTTTGGAAGCAGGTATTTTGGAGGCAGGGGTGTTTAGGAGGCAGATGGTTAGGAGGCAGGTGTGCCGTGCAGCCCTCTGGCAGTGCCGGGGCCGTGGGGCTGGCCAGGGACAGCTCCATCCCTGCAGCCGCCGCCGTCCCCGTGCAGCGCTCAAGGGCTCGCCCCAGGCTCACAGTGGAAGTGGTTTCTCTTTCCCTTCCCCCCCGCAGCTGCAGGGTGGATTTTTCTTTCTTATCTCCGGAGATAGCTGTCATCCTAAAACGATCTCGGGCCCGATAATGAGGTGGTCTCTTTCCTTCCCGGGGTACCCGTTGCTGGCTGGTGCCAGCCATGGGATGCTGGGCAGGAGGTTTGGAGCTGGCCCGTGGACATTTGGGTGCCTCGGGGTGGCAGGAGGGTTTGCAGCACGTCTGCCTGGTTCCTGTTGGCTCTGCCACCACTGCAGAGGTTAAACCACCCCAGTCCTGAGCTTCTGCCATGATTGTTCTCCAGCTATCGAGTCTTCCTGGGGAATTTAATGCCTGGGCTGTCTCTAAGGAGACTCCTCAGCAAACAGTGCAGCATTTCTGCACGCCTGCTCGCTCACACACATGTGATCCCACAGATTCCTGCAGCACACGGTCCCTGGCAGGGTGTGCAGGGCACCCTTCACTGGTGCCGAGGTGTGGGTGGGCACTCACCTGCCTTGGCACCAGCAGAAGATGCTGTGGAACAGGGCAAGACCTTGAGGGTTTGGCGTCTGCTGTGGAACAGGAGGTGGGGTTGATTGAATGTGCTCTCAAAACTTGGTGTGGATTCTGTTATCTGCTGGGGTTTCTGGAGGAACTGGAGGGACGGGAGTTGCGCAAGCCCTTGCAGTGGCTGCTGCCCTCCTCCTTCCCAGGCAGCACAGCTCCTCCTCCTCCTCCTGCGGCTCAACAGGCAAAACCTGAGGAGGCTGGAGAGGCTCCTCGGTGCCATCCAGACTCCTGTTGGATCTATCAGCAAACAAGTGGCAGGATCAGTGACTGAGAAATTAATTCTGGCTGTGTCCGTCCTTCAGGGAGGGCAGGGCTGCCTGGAACAGGTTGTTACAGGGGTGTGATCACCAGGGGAAGGGGAAAGTGCTCTCCCCTGAACTGAAAGTGTGTGGTAACCAAACGGGAGGTCCGCAGTCCTGGCTGGGATGGGATTGTGCCCGGGTGAAGTGTTTGAGTGACTTCTCCTGCAGCAGGCAGCTGTGAGAGCAGTGATGCTGCTCAGGGCCACAGCTGCCAGAGCCTCTCCCCTGGGCTGGTGGCTTTGTGTGTCTGTGGGCCAGCTCAGCCCCAAGGGCAGCACGGAGTGTGGTGGAGAGTGCAGTGAGTCACTGCTCTGCTGGTCCATAAAGGAGAGGCACTCAGAAAAGGGGGAGTAGGGAGCTGCCTGTAGGGGAACAGGAACCACAGGTGCTTGGGCAGCGTGTTCCTTGTCCTCTGTGAGGTCGTCAAAAAGGAACACTTTGGAAAATGCAATAACACCAAATCAGGATACCTCCATCTAGGGTCCTGGATGCAGCCTTGGGTGTCCAGCACTGTTCTGGGATCACCCGGTGTCCCACAGCTGGGTGAGGGCAGGGGACAGAGAGCTCCAGGGCCCCTCCAGACCTTTCAAGTGATGCTGTAGGAAATAAAGCCTGGCCGAGGACTTGAGCATTACCTGGAATGGCTGTGTCCCACACTTTGAGATTTAGCAGAAACCACAGGTCCTGTGCTCCTTGGAGTGGGGCCCTGGAGTGACAAATCCCCCACACCTGGGGCTGAACAGAGACGTGGGGTAGGGGCATTTGGGCCTGAGGGCGAGGGAGACAAGGGCTGTCCCTTGGGGTTCCCTTTCTTCAGGGAAAGGACAGTTGTGGGCTGCTGTTCCCCAGCTGTGAGCCCATCCCTCCATCCCACTGGTCTGGGCTGGTGTTGGTGGCCTCTGTGCCATGGCCAGGAGTCCCTGGAGGCAGAGAGGTGACACGAACACCAGGGATGTAAAAACGACACAGTACCTGCCTTAGTTTTGCAGACAGTGATCCAATGGATGAAGGTGAAAATCTCTCCAGAGCTCTTCAGCCCCATCAGGGCTGGTGCCAGGGGCTGCTGCCCCAGCAGAGAGGGGGAGATGTGGCCCTGGCTGGCCCTGTCCTGCAGGAGCAGCACCAGGAAGTCAGTTTTTCCACAAGAGCCACAGAAGGGATGGGGGACACAGGAAGGCAGCTCAGTGGTGGTTGGTAGCAGCCCAGTTCTGTGTTAAGCAGAAGCAATTCCCAGAAGTAGCTGTGCTGCTGTAGCTCTTCCTGGGAAGGGAAGGCACAGTTCCAAACCGCAGGCTGGGCTCACCCAGGTGATGGGGATGATGTGGAGAAGCTGTGGGGTCTCTCCCAGGGAATGCTCTGCTGCCTCCCTGTGCCTCCTCCCAAGGAGCTGAGGGCTGCAGGGAGGAAATGCTTTGACTGCAGCTCTGGGGGGATGGAGCTGTGTCCTGGGAGCTCCTTCTGTCAGCACCCCAAAGGTGTCTCTGCTCTGGAGAGGGTGGCCAAGGCTCGGCTGGGCCAGCCAAAGGGATGGCTGTGGCCAAACTGCTTCCCCCTGTGTGCAGGTGGCTTGTTTGGCTCTGCTGTGCTCTGTCCTGGGCTGTTGGGGCCACGTTGATGCAGGCTCTGAGGGATTGATCCATCCTGGTTTTAGACCAGCCTCCACTGGAAAAAATGGAACAAATTAAAATGTTCTCCCTGCGAGGAGGCACCTGAACTCCATATCATTAATAACTTGGCGGCAGCACTCGCTTTTCTCCTGTTGAGGGTGACTCCTGTTCATGGGTGGGGAGCTGGCTGAGCCCTCCCAGAGCCCCTCTTGGAGCCCTGGCAGCCCTGACAGCTGAGGCTCCCTGTGAAGAGAAATGTCCTTCATGAGATGTGACAGCTCTGCTCCTGCAGCATCGTGGGGCAGATGGAGCTCTGCTCCTGCTGCTCCTCCCTGCCAGCTGCCAGGCTCTGCTGGCCACTGGCCCTGGCCACATCCTGCTCTGCACCATGGGATGGCCCCTGTGTGTCCCAAACAGGGACAGGGCTCGGTGTCACCTCCTATGAGCCCTTCCCTTCCCTTCCCTTCCCTTCCCTTCCCTTCCCTTCCCTTCCCTTCCCTTCCCTTCCCTTCCTTCCTTCCCTTCCTTCCCTTCCCTTCCCTTCCCTTCCCTTCCCTTCCCTTCCCTTCCCTTCCCTTCCCTTCCCTTCCTTCCCTTCCCTTCCCTTCCCTTCCCTTCCCTTCCCTTCCCTTCCCTTCCCTTCCCTTCCCTTCCCTTCCTTCCCTTCCCTTCCCTTCCCTTCCCTTCCCTTCCCTCCCTTCCCTTCCCTTCCCTTCCCTTCCCTTCCCTTCCTTCCCTTCCCTTCCCTTCCTTCCTTCCCTTCCCTTCCCTTCCCTTCCCTTCCTTCCCTTCCTCCCTTCCCTTCCCTTCCCTTCCCTTCCCTTCCTTCCCTTCCCTTCCCTTCCTTCCCTTCCCTTCCCTTCCCTTCCCTTCCCTTCCCTGCCTTCCCTTCCCTCCCTTCCCTTCCCTTCCTTCCCTTCCCTTCCCTTCCCTTCCCTTCCCTTCCCTTCCCTTCCCTTCCCTTCCTTTCCTTTCCTTCCCTTCCCTTCCCTTCCCTTCCCTTCCCTTCCCTTCCCTTCCCTTCCCTTCCCTTCCCTTCCCTTCCCTTCCCTTCCCTTCCCTCCCTTCCCTTCCCTTCCCTTCCCTTCCCTTCCCTTCCCTTCCCTTCCCTTCCCTTCCCTTCCCTTCCCTTCCCTTCCCTTCCCTTCCCTTCCCTTCCCTTCCCTTCCCTTCCCTTCCCTTCCCTTCCCTTCCCTTCCCTTCCCTTCCCTTCCCTTCCCTTCCCTGGCACTGCTCAGGCCGTTTGCTTTTGAGGGATTTTGGGCTGACTCCCTCAGCTGTTTATAGCCATCCTGCCCTTCCCATCATACGGAAAAAAAAAAAAGAAATTCCGATCCAGGCTGGAATCAGTGAGTGTTTGGGGTGGGTAACCTCCTTAGCCTCTTGCTTGCAGGATTTAACTCCTGTGGCCCAGAGCAGGAGCCTTCCTGCCCCAGCTGATGGGCACTGACTGCCGAGTGCTTAGTGCTTGTGAGCTACATCTTGTCAATTTAAATAATTTGCTTCCATATTTGGTCTTGCTTTTGTGCCAGATTTATACATCTTGTTTAAATCTGACAAGCAGAATATACTTGCTGCTAATCCGAGCTGGACAAGGCAGTGCCTGCCAAAAAATCCAATATTAATAAGCTCCAGTACATGGAAGTTACTGGATTTGAAAACTTGAGGCTTGTTATGGCACAGCTCCCTGAAAATTGGCTTTTTTGCATCTACTTAAATCTGGGTTTTTCCAAAGAGCCAGTCTGTGAGCTTCCCTCTTTGGGTGGGAGCTCCCTCCCCAGCTCAGTCTCTGGAACAAGGGAAGCTTTCCAGCTCCAAGCAGGAGATGAGTTGCTTGTTTTTTGGGGTGTGGTTGGGCAAGTGGGAGATAACTGGGGTCTGTGCAGGGAGATCCTGGAGCAGCTGCCCTGGAGCAGGAGCCTTGAGCTCGAGTGGCTCTATGCTCAGTCACGGCTTGTGTGTGAGGATGTGGAGCTGCTGGAGAGAGCCCAGAGGAGTCCAGAGCTGCTCCTGGGGCTGGAGCCAGGCTGGGAGAGCTGGGGGTGCTCACCTGGGGAGGAGAAGCTCCAGAGAGAGCTCAGAGCCCCTGCCAGGGCCTAAAGGGGCTGCCAGGAGAGCTGGAGAGGGACTTGGGACAAGGGATGGGACAAGGAATGGCTTCCCACTGCCAGAGGGTAGGGCTGGATGGGATACTGGGGAGAAATTCTTCCCTGAGAGGCTGGGCAGGCCCTGGCACAGGGTGCCCAGAGAAGCTGTGGCTGCCCCTGGATCCCTGGCAGTGTCCCAGGCCAGGCTGGATGGGGCTTGGAGCAGCCTGGGACAGTGGAAGGTCTCCCTGCCCATGGCAGGGGTTGGAACAAGATGGACTTAAGGTCCCTTCCAACCCAAACCATGCCAGGATTCTCTGATTCTATGTTTAAAATCTTCAGTCTCTTGTGGTTCTGCTCTCGTCTTCCTACATTTGATATTTAGTCAGCAGCAGGGAAGCTAAAAAAGATTCAGATGTCTAAATCTCAGCCTTCAGCTGTTCTTCCTCTTCCTCACGCTGTGCTGGCAGCGAGTTCCAGCTGATCCTGCTGGTGGATTCCTCCCTATCTTTTGTTGCCATGTGAAAGGATGCAACAGGAATAGCTTCACCTTTGGGGGGAACAGTTAAATACCTTCATTCTGATGGTCTTTACAGAGAGCACAGGCACATTGAATAGCTGACACTCGGAGCACATGAACAAATGCATTTTCATGATTTCCAATTATAGCAGAAGAATGAGAAAAGTGAGGTGGTGAAGAGGAGTGAAAGTCGTCCTGGCTCCCCTGAACGGCTTCCTGCAGCCGCGGTGACATCACATCGCGATGGAGTCAGGATTGTTTTATAATATCACCCGGGAGCCGGAGTGAGGGGGAAGTGGCCCATGAATTTCATTTGCATCACTGAGTGGATTAGCTCCTGACGCAGTGCAAAGTCATTATTTACAGCGTCTCCAGCTCCGGAGCCCTTCCCGCACGGCGCTGCTGTGGAGAGGCTGATTCAGAGCCGGCTGCAGCCCCGGCATCACCAGCAGGGCCGGGAGGGCACAGGGCTGGAGCCTGGCGGGGACAATGTGCCTGCCCCGAGAGCCTGAGCCGCGCGCCTTCGGGTCTTCTCTTCCTTGGCGTTCATTCCACGGAGATCCTTCACTTGAGCTCGGCTCGGGAGAAATCCCTGGCGCTGCTCCAGAGCTTGGCTTTAACCGAGAGCAGCCGAGAGGGGGAGGCTGCCCAGGGGACAGCAGGGGTGTGTCCCTCTGCCGGGGACAGGTGACCTGTCCCCACCACGCAGGGCCATGCCAGGCTGTACCAGGTTTCCAGGGACAGCACTGGAGCCCCTCTGTCCTCAGTTGTCGCTCAGGATCAGTCGCTGTCACCCAGAAGATTTCTGCGCGGCTGGAAATAACCCCCCAAGTGTTTGTTCTTAACTCTCGGTGCCGTTTCTGCCGTGGAGGTGCCTTTGCTGGGTGCCGATGAGGGAGATGTGGGATGGTGTGTGGGTTTTTTGTTGTCTGCCCCAGGTTCTGTGTGGGCTCCTTGGGTAACCAGCCTTGATCGGGGAGGGATCAACATCTCCGAGTTCAACTTGGTTTCTGAAGAGTTGGCTGGAATAACTTTGGTTTTTTGGAGGGTCTGATGGGAGCCAAGTGCCCTTTCATGCAACATCTGTAGCTGCCAGGGGGTTTGTGAGGGTGGCAGAGGTGCCAGGAGGGCCATCCCTGTGTGCAGGGGCAGAAAGGCTGAGCAGCACCTGTGTGTCCCCTCCCCAGCCTGTCAGGGGACATTTCTGCCCTAGACATGGCTCTAAACTGGACTAATTCACATTCGTGTGATCGTGCATCTAAGGGCCGTCCCCAACAGCTCAGTCCGTTCATTTCCAAATGTGCCTTGCTCACTGGTCTTTGATGGAGAGGAGCCTCAGGGCTGAGTCCTCTGGAAGGGAGGGCTGTAACTGTGTGGGTGAACTTTGAACCCATCCCCTGGTTCGGGACAGCAGGGACAGGAGCGGGGACCAGCCCGTGGTGCCTCTGCCTTGGGCAGGGAGGGCACAGGCACAGCAGTGACAAGGACACAGCTGCTGGCCTGGTGTCTCCCAGGGCTTCTGAGGTGGAAAAAGTCTCACTTACTGGGTCATTTAGAGACTGAATCTGGGGTTCTGGCAGGAGGAAAGGCTTTAATTAGCTGCTGCTCAGTAGGGCTGCTATTAGATCTTCAGAGCAAGATGCTGCCGGACTGGAAAAAATGCAGCAATAGCTCATTTGCTCAGGAAGCCATGATGGTGATTTGCATTTTGGTCAGGTGCTGAACCCTTGGAGAGAATTTTTCTAAAATAACTTCAAACTGTAGCTCAGACTGCTTCCCTCTCTGCAGCTGGGTGAATGTGTGTCGTGGTCCCAAAGCCTGTGGGTGCGAATCCCTTTGTTTGCAGCACTCAGCTCTGCGGGAGGGAGAGAGGGCTGGGCTGTGGACATGTCCTGTCAGCGAATGCTGCGTGACAAATGGCTTCTGTCTCTCCACCTTGGAGCAGAATTCAATTCTCCTTTATTATACACGTAGAAGGATTTTTCTGCTCTACCAGCAGCCCCTCTGCTGACCTGAATACCCAGGAGATGTGTGGTAGGGTGGGAAGGTTTGCAGTGCATCTCCTGAACCTCAGCTCTGCTGCTGCTGGACGATGAGGTGCTTTGAAATGTGTTCTGAACGCTTGGAGATGCGTTTTGGACACTCTTTTTGTTTCTCCTGTGTTGTCAGCTTGCACAAGTGCAGAATGGGAACAAGCCCAGACCCTTGGGCTGGCTCCTGCTCCAGCCCGTCCTTGGAGCTGTCACAGGCTGGGTGTTTGCGTGGCTCTGTCACCAGGGCTGGTGTTGGGCCACGTCTCAGTGCTGCCCATGGCAGGGCCCTCACAGGCTGTCCTGCTCCCCTGGGTACAGGGGACCTGGGCTGGCTCTCCCTGGGAGCAGCTCCTGGCCTTGCCTGGGTCCTGCTCCTCATCATGGCAGGATTGCTTTGCTTTCATCTTTGGCTTTGCTGCCAGTGGCTGCTGTTCCTTTCCCAAAGAGAGCTGGAAATTCCCAGCTCTTTAGGCCTCTGTGCCAAAGGCAAAGTCCCTGTGCTTCCACCTGGCTGCAGTTTGGCCCAGCAGGTTATGAGGCAAGAGGCTGATTTATCTTTTAGGTCGTTTGGGCTGTTTCCCCTGGGTGGTGTGGGTAGGAAAAGTGGCATAACATAGGTGACATAATGCACTGGGAGAGGCCCCGCAGAGCAGGATGGATCCCTGGATCCTGTGGTGTCTGCTGGGCTGGGGACAGGAGCCACAGCACAGCATCGCTGGCCAGCAGCAAATCCCAGTGCTGCCAATGGTCCCCAGGGCTGTGGAGTTCCCTCCAAAACCACCTCCCCTCTTCTGGGCTTTGTAAATTTGGAATAAACTTAATTTCTCTGCTGTTACTATTAACTGAGTCCAAGAGGATGAAAATAAATGCCTGTTGGGAAGGGCAGGCTGACTCACTTTCTCATTCTCCTGTAAATTTCCATTTAAGTTTCAGTTTAAGCTCAGGTATGAGGGGAGTGAAAGCCGGTAATTTGTGACAAAAACTTCTATTTTAACTCGCAGCAGAAGAACTCCCTTTTTAATTGCAGAAATTATAAGGCTGGGGCTCTTGTAAAGGAATGCTGGCTGCAGTGGGTGCCTCACTGCAGGGCCACCCAAAGGAACATCCCCCGGGGACTGCACACCCCACCCAGGGGTGGGGGGAACCTACACCAGTGAGGCTCCCCTGGCCCCTGCTCTGGTTTGCTCTCACTGTTGCTGGTGTGGCTTGTTGGGGTTGGAAGCAGCCTCGTCGTGCCCTGATCCTGGAAGAGGCACAACAGCTAATCCTCCCTCCAGCCAGGACTCGGTGGCTTTATGGTGTCCCCCATCATCTGTCCCACCCCCGGGCTGGGGTTTGCAGCCTTCTCCATCATTCTCCATAATCTGGAGTCATCTGGCCCTTTGCTCTTGCTGCTCTGTGGGGTTTGGAGGCAGCAAAACTTTCCTGCTGTGGGTGGAGGGGCTGCCCTGCCTCCCCCAGCACCGGGGCCCCTTCCTTGCTGCAGGGCCTGGTCCCTTATCTTATTCCTGGATCAGGTGCCTCGGGCTCTGCAGCAAGTTCTTCCCTTCCCACTCCTGCCTTGACTGTAAATTTACTTCCACTGTGTCAGAGCGAAACAAGAAAACTTCTTTAAAAAGCAGGAGGAAAGTCATGTGAGGAGCAGTGTTGTGTCAGCACTCACACAGGGTTCACAGTAACGTGGCCCATCTGGTGCCTTCTGAAAGGGGAAGCAAAGGGCTCCCAGCCAGTGCTGCCTCCTTGCCCTGTGCTGGGGCACTCAGGGAAACTCTGGGACCAGTTAGATGGTGGTGCTGGCTGGGTTGGGAGGGACCTTAAAGCCCATCCAGTGCCACCCCTGCTATGGGCAGGGACACCTTCCACTGTCCCAGGCTGCTCCAAGCCCCATCCAGCCTGGCCTTGGGCACTGCCAAGGATTCAGGGGCAGCCACAGCTCTCTTGGAACCCCTTCAGGGACTGGAAGGTGCTCCAAGTCCAACATCCCCCGGGGGTGGAAGCAGCATCCCCTCCCCAGCAGGCTGTGCCCTAAATTAGAGCAGCAAGATGCTGCAATGGGCCCATATGGAGACTCCTAAAATAATAGCTGTCAGCTCCCTGGTGACTTGCACGGGGTGCTAAAGCTCTTGGCTTTGGGAATGATGATTTAGGAAACAGGAATGCTGGTGGGCTGGAGCCAGACTGGAGGTGCTGGTGATGCTGGTGGCTTTGGCCCCACCTGTGTTGGGATGGGCACGCTCAGGACCATCATCTCCTGCTGTTGGAACATCCCACAGGTTTTGGGGAGCTGTCACCACCCATCCATTTAGTACAAGGCTAAAAGTGGACTTGCAGGAGAGCTGGGGTCAAGCACTTTGTTTTAGACACACAATTTCTGGGGCAGGTGTGTGACCGTGATGTGTGGAGGTGCTGCCAGGGCTGTGCTGGGAATGCTGGAGCTGTGGGATTTCCTGGTGCTCCAGTAGCAGAGGTGTCTGTGTGGATGCTGCTGCTCACGTTCCAGTCCCACTTTCCTGGCCTTTGCTTTTGATGTCCTTTCCCTGTAATGAGCTGGGGCTGATGGACATCTAATAATGAGCTGGTTTCTCATCTTCCTCCGCTGCGGGGACTCTCGGGCTCCTCTAATTGCTCTGCAGTGGCCGTGGGAGGTGGCTGCTGTCAGGACAGCTGTTCCTTTGATCGGCCTATTGCACATTCAGGTCTTGTCCTGCTCAGGTTTTATTGTGCTGTCCAGGCCCTGCCAAGCCATTACACTGAAAGGAGCACCTTAATTGTGAGGGCTCGTGGCTCAGCATCACCCTGTGGCTCCAGCATCTCCGGAGCTGGGAGCGGGAGCTGTGCTGCTCCCCGGGCACAGCCAGCTGGGAGCACTGGTGGTGCTGCTGCTGCTGCAGGAGCGATGCTGGTGCCCAGGGAGGCTGAACAAACCCGTGCTGAAACAGCTGGGAAAAGCAGTGGTCCTGCAGAAAATCCTCCTTTTCCTGTGCTGCTGGAGCTGTTGGGGTGTGCAGTGCCCCTTCCCTCCGTGGCAGAGCTGCTGGAGGAGATGAGCAGCAGGGGACAGCTGGATCTGATGGAGTTAGACACGAAAATCCACGTTTGTACGCGGTGATGGCGAGCTGTGGCAGGAGCCTGTGGCTCTGCAGGGCCCAGCTGGAACTCCTGGGTGATGCCAGCGGCTGTCCCCTGCTGTCCCCCTCCTGAGGAGCAGAGCTCCGCTGTGCTCTCAGGTAACAGCCCACCAGAGCCTCGGGGCTGCTCTCAGAGGCGAAGACAGACGGGATAATTGCCCTGTTCCCTGTGGAGATGTCTGATGAGGATGCTGCTCATCTCCTGCAGAGCCTCTGGCGCTGTGCTGCTGCCCTGGGGAGGTGGACAGGAGGAAGCACATCCTGGCAGGGCACTTCTGGTGGCCTCGGTGCCTGCCTGGGACACACGGCGGAGCTTTCTCTGCCAGAGCCAGGTTTTGTAAGCAGGGCTGCAACACGGAAACTGTGCAGTGACTTCCTGTGACTTTCGCTGGCAGAGGAATGAAAATTATACAGCCCTAAAAAAGGCCTAAATGAAGAATCAAAGGGTGCATTTCAGGTCTTTGTGTAATGTGTGAGAAAGGGTCGGTTTTTTTAAAGTTTATTTGCATCTATGTGCCTGGTGGGGAAGCCTGCTCTGCCAGGGTCTGGGGGAGGTGACATCCAGCCTCCCTGGTGTCACCATACCCAGATAGAAACTTCTGCTGCCTGGTTTAGCTCCCTGTTGTGGAGTGCCCTGCCTTCCTCCAGGAACGCTGCTCACAGCAGGCTGGGTGTGAGGCTGTGCTGCCTTCACATGGCACTGCAGGCTCCCTCCTGGCAGTGTCCAGGGCCAGGCTGGAGGGAGCTCTGGGCAGCCAGAGATGCTGGAAGGCGTCGCTGTCCATGGCAGGGGGTGGTACAGGATGGTCTTACAGGTCCGTTCCAACCCAAGTCGTGGTGTGATGCTGGAGGCAGGAGCGGGGTGGGTCCTGGGGCTCAGCCTGCTCCCGTTTCCATGGGGGCTGAAGGCAGATGTGGGGTTACCTGAGACAGGAGAGCTCAGGCACAGAGCCCTCCTCATCCGCAGCAGCTGAGGGTGCAGCTCCTTGGTGTGGGCTCTGTGAAGGGGCTGGGGATCAGCAAAGCCCGGAGGGATGTAGGGGGAGGCAGAAGGGGGTTCTGTCAACGCTGCACATCATTCCCACGCACTGCAGGGCACGGAAAACACCAGCCAGGCACCTTCGAAGGCCTCAGACTCCGAATTCCTCCGCAGACGTCCCCGTGAGCGGGTGGAGCTCCCCGGCGCGGTGTCCCGATGTCAGCTCCCCGTCACTGTGCCACCGCAGCCGGCTGCACCGCGGGCTCGCAGCCTTCCCCCACTGCTGCCGTGTTTGCCGGCAGTATCAGCCTCTGCTCTGCCTGACACGTAGTGATTTTTCTCTCTGTGAAGGTTTCTGAGCAGTCTAAATTGAGGAAGGGGAGGATCGCTTACAGACACGGCGCTGGCTTGGCTCTATTCTGAGGGAGTATTTTGAGGTTTGACTCAACTGTAGCAGCTTCTCCGCAGGGAGGGCTGGATTGATAGTCAGGAGTGGTAGCAGGTCAGGTAGGCTATTTTTGGAAGGGCTGTTTAATTGTCTGGTGTGATTCTCGCAGGGCTGGTGGCTGGATGGTTACTTCTCTCCTGTCAGAGTTTGTTAGCGTGAGGCAGCTCTGCTTACACGCCAATATTAAATAATAAACCCTCGAGAGGGGCTCGGCTCTGCTTTGTCTGACTTGGCTGGAAGGTGACAGGGGACAAAGTGCTCAGCACCTCTGTGCTTTAATGCCACAAACTGCTCCAGAATTGCTGCGAGTCTGTCTTCTCCCCACTGCAGTGGGTCTGCCACTGGGCTCAGGGGCATCATCCCCACCCAGGAGCTGCCCAGAGCCAGGCTCTGCTGCCCTCCCTGCCCACTGCAGACACTGGATTTGGTTTCAGGCTCATTTTCCATCTCAGCTGCAGGAAGGACACGCTCTCGGCAGCAGAGAGGGTTGAACTGAATGTTTTTTAGTCATGTAAGCCAGTGGTCAAAATGCTTTTGCTCTGCCACACTCCTGAGCAGCAGAGCAGGTGGGTTTGTGCTCTGAGGTGGGCTCTGAGGGCTTTCCCAGCCTCAGGGGTTCTGTGTTCGTGGTGAGGGCTCTCCCTGTTGTATCTGTCTGGTGGAGAAGGGCCAGCTGTGTTCCAGCTGTGCCCATGGGATGCCCACAAACCCTGACACCAACACCTCTCCTCTTGCAGCTTTCCAGGCTCGTCCCTGTGAGTGTCACCCTGCAAGTGATGGCCCAAAAACTCTTGGCACAGCATTTCCAGAACACCAGCAGCAGCAGGCAGTGGCAGGGAGGTGTTCAGGTCCTGCCCAGTCCCTGGGAGTTGCTCAGACCAGGTTAAGGTGTTGCTCTTGGATCTGTGGAGTGCTGAGGGCTCAGATCCCTGTTTGACCTTGGGTTTTTTTAGTCTTGGTCGGGAAATTCCATCCTTACCCCTGAAAAAGAGAAGGCGAGGGTCAGTCCAGCATAAGGCCAGGGAAGGGTTTGCCTGACCTGCTCCTCCTGCATGGCTTGGAGCTGAGCTGAGCTCGTGTCTCAGCTGGTTTCACTCACTGTCTCCAGTCACCAGCGTGTCCCACCACCCCATGGTGAGCTGGTGATGCCTTCAGGTGTTCCCCAGCTGCAGCGTGACCTCTGCAGGCATCAGGCTGGAGAAAACTCCTCAAAGCCCACGTGTGGTGGTGAGGAGCACAGCCCTGACCTGTGTGTGACGAAGGGACCCATTCCTTGTGCCATCTGCTGCAGGAGGTGGGACCAAAGCCCTGGGCTCGTGTCCTGCATCCACTGCTGCAACTGGCTCTGCCTGGGGTCCAGTGTTTGCTGGAACATGCTGGCTTGAATGAGGAGTTTTAATTAGTTTCATTCTTAGGCTGTCTTTGCTGTGCTGACTCACTTCCAGCTCTCTGATAACTTCAACACATGACTTCATGTCGAGGCAGAGGAACAGGAATCCAAAGGAGGGAAGGTGGCAGTGCCTGGGCATGGGGCAGGCTGTGCTGGGGGCTTGGTTTGGGGGGAAGCCAAAGGAAGTCTGAGGTCAGGCTGCACCCAGAGCACCAGCAAGGGGGCTGGCTGGCTGGGAGGTGCAGGAGATGCATCTTTCTGCAGGTTTTCCTGCAGCAGTGCTGCTGTGGTGCCAGGCCCGTGGGGCCGTGGGAGAGCAGGAAGGGGCAGCAGCAGAGCAGTGGCAGGCACTGTGCCCCCAGAAGTCCCCGTGTGTGCCCCGGAGCCTTGTCTGCGGTATCACTTCCCCAAAGCTATTTCTGACACCCGGAGGTTCTCGCTGCTCAGCCTGAACTTGTCTTGTTTCGTGTCTGGTGGGGCTCGAGCACCAATTCTCTGCTGTGACAGCGAGTCCTGTGCAGGGCCCTGCTCCTCCTTGCTCCAAGGAGATTTTGGGACAGGAGCAGTGGCTGTACTGGGGTCACACACCTCCTGCACCCTCAGGAAACCTTTGGCTGTCACCTGATGATGCCCAAAGGACGGAGCCCTCCCAGGTGGGGTTGGCTGGAGGCTCTGGCTGTGCTGGTGTTTGTGGGGGGCTCTGCAGGCTCTGGCTGTGCTGGTGTTTGTGGGGGGCTCTGCAGCACGGTGGAGGGAGGCTGTGAGTGGGCAGGCTGCAAGGGGGAGCAGCTCCTCGCTGTTCCTCCTAATTGCTCTCCCACTTCTGTACCCGAATGAGCGAGGAGCTGCCTCGAGCTATGTCCCTGGGGACGCTGCCTGGTTCTGTCATCCCCGGCAGCTGCACCCTCCCCGCACTGGGGCCCTTTCAAAGGAATCCTTCTCTGTTTTGACTCGGTCCGTCTTCCCCTTGACGTGAGAATGATCCATCTGCCTCTTGATGTGGTGGAGGATGCAGGGGCTGTGGTGAGAGCTCCTGAGCGGGGGCGAGGCCTCCTGGGAGGGTTCCCATGGGTGCTGCAGAGCCACGGGAAGGTGTGGGAGCAGGGCTCCATCCCCAGCCTTTGCCTGAAGAATTCCTTGCTCCAGACTTGTTACTAGAAGCTGATAATAAAATTTGTAGGAGGTTTTTTTTTCTGATGGAAAGCGTGGGGGAGTGCAGGAGGAGCTCCCCTGATGTGCTCAGCGTGGTCTGGGATTGTGTAAAGCACCAGCCCCGAGGCCGGGCTTTGAGGTGAGTGCCTGGATCTCGTGGAGATGGAGGTGCAGGGATTGCCTGAGTGTGAACCCAGCAGGCCCTGCTGCTGCTGAGGCTGCTCAGAGGCCAGCTATGGACAGGGTGAGCCAGGGCTGCCCCCAGCACGTGGTGGGCATCCAGAGGAGCTGTTCTCTGGAGGCTGTGCCAGCCTTACTGTGATGTTCTGCAGGCTGGGTCAGTGCTTTCCAGACCAGCAGCCCTGACCTGCCTGGAGCTCAGGACCTCTGCTGCTCCTCCCCTGCCCCGTGGCTGGGCTGGCACTGCCCTGCTGCTTTAGGAGCCTGGAGCCCAGGATCTGCTAACGCTGCTCCTCACAGCCAGGTTTCAGTGGCCCTGTTGGCAGCTGAAGGTGGATGCTGAGGTGTTGTTCTCCCCGGGTGCCTCTGCAGAGTCAGCAGAGCTGTGTTCCTGTCCCTTTGCTGTCAGATCTGCCCAGTGACAAAAACTTTGGGTCTTTCTCAAGGAGCTCTATCCACAGTTGTGTGGAAAGTGTTTGCAAGGAGCAGGAGAGTTGGGGGGAGGAAAGCTTCAAACTCGTGGAATGGTTTGGGTTGGAAAGGACCTTAAAGAACATCCAGTGCCACCCCTGATATGGGCAGGGACACCTTCCACTGTCCCAGGCTGCTCCAAGCCCCATCCAGCCTGGCCTGGGACACTGCCAGGGCACCCTGTGCCAGGGCCTCCTCACCCTCACAGGGAAGAATTGAAAAGGAGCTTTTTCTGCTCCAGAATTACTCAGCAAATTTCTCCTGGAAGTTGACCTCAGGCTGACTCTGCTGAAGATTGATTGTTAGGGTTTTTTTCATGTTTTTTCTGGTTGTTGTATTTGTAGAAATGATGATGTCTAAGCACTGTCTTACCAGGTGGTCAGGAGTTCACTGCAGAGTTGACAATCTCCAAAGGAAATATTCCTACAGCAGTAACTCCCAATTTGTGTGTGCCCACCTGGATGCTTCTTCCCTGGAGGCAATTTCTGTTTCAGTGCTGGTTAAACACCTTCTCCTCCCTGCAGATGCCACTGGCCCTTCTGTTCTGAGCCATCAGAGCACATCTTCACACACAGCTGCTTTGGGCACTGGAATTCCTGCAAGACCAGGATGTGCTTGATGTTGGACACTTCTACATGGACAGGCAGTGATGGAACAGGGGGGAAGAGCTTCAGACTGAGAGGGAAGACTTGGGTTAGATACTGGGGAGAAATCCTTCCCTGTGAGGGTGGGGAGGCCCTGGCACAGGGTGCCCAGAGAAGCTGTGGCTGCCCCTGGATCCCTGGCAGTGTCCAAGGCCAGATTGGACAGGGCTTGGAGCAGCCTGGGACAGTGGAAGGTGTCCCCTGCCCATGGCAGGGCTGGCACTGGATGGGCTTTAAGCTCCCTCCCAACCCAAACCATTCTGGGATTTGGTGATTTCTGCTGCCACCCGCCGTGCCCCAGCCCCAGGCTGGCTGTGCTGGTGCCACCCCGGGGTTCCCCCCGTGTGCCTGGGGCCGGGCTGTGCTCAGCATCCCCATCCCACGGCATTCCCCTCCCGGCACGCCAGCACAGGGCTGCTGTTGCTACGGGAACGGGCGCGCTGGAGTTGGAAACCTCGTTTGATTCCTGCTCCCTGCTAGTTAACACACTCAGATAGATTGGAAGTCACAAATACAATAGTTTTTGGGGTGGTGCGGGGAGTTCAAGGATCTTTCCCTAATGAAGGAGCTGCCTGAACTCTCAAGGGGTTGAATGAGATTTTCCCCTCCATACCCACTCAAAAGCCCACTTTGCCACTCGGCGTGTGTGGGGCTGCTCGTTCTGCCACCTGCGGGGATAATTAAGACCTTTCAGGTTGCCATAGAGAGTATTTTGCCTTCTAATATTACATCAATTTATATTTGGGATATTTTTCTATGAAATTGCCAGTGCAGAGGCTGCTGTCTTTGTCAGGTGCACCAGTGGCAGGTACAGGAGGGGAGGCCTTACCCAGCCTGTAATTTGCAGCATGGAGGAGAAGCTCAGCGCTCCTGGTATTTCTGTACATTTGGTTTTTCTAACAAACGCCGTCCAGAATGTTCCTTCCTCGCTGGAGGGACGTCAGCAGCCTGCTGGAGGAGTGATGGGATCTTATGTAGGCCAGATCCTGGACCTGGAGCGAAGAGCTCCAGAGGAATTGTTCTGCAGTCGCATTAGCCCAGCTGAAATCCGTCCTGGTGAGCCTGGCCCTCTTGAACGGGCACTGCAGAATCAGAGCAGCATCACGAGAAGTTGTGTCTGCTCCTGGGAGCTTGCTCACCCTCTCTTGCTCCTGAAAACCCTTTCCTGCTTTCCAAACCCCCGTGGTAGTGGTTTGTTTAGGTGGGGATGGCAATCAATTATGTGCTGGGGCCCAGCTCCAGCCCTTCCTGTGTTCCCCAGGGCCCCACCACTCACTCCTGCTCCTTTGGGCACCTGCAACACTGAAAAAAGCAGCAAAAAGTGTTTGTGTCGGGTTCGAACTTCACAGCAAGGAGCTGCTCTGCGGCGAGATGTGAATGTTTCCCAGGGTGGGAACTGGGACAGCAGGCAGGAGCTGGGGCTGGCAGGGAGGAGAGTCTGTGGGTCTGCAAACACTCACCCTGCCGAGGAAAAGGCTGGGGCAGCAGCCCAGCCCTGCTCCAGGCATGCCCTGCTCACTGTGCGCGTTTCAGCTGTGCTCAGCTGCAGCCCGTGCTGGGGGATGCTCCCGGAGCGATCACGGCACGGGAGGGTCTGCAGGTCGGTGTGAGAGCCCAGAGAGAGCTGCTGAGGGTGCCGACAGCTGCTGAGGGTGCCAAGAGCTGCTCCCTGAGCAGAGGCAAAGCCTGGAGCCGTGCTGTGTCCCTGCAGCTCAGGGAGAGGGGACAGGGCAGCTCCAGCGTCCGGGGCTGCAGCTCTCCCTCCCTGCCCGGGGCTGCGGAAGGAGCTGTAATTCCATTAAGGAGCTGAATGTGCTGGGGTCAGCCTTTGCCGTCCAAAATAACACGATAATGAAAGAGAATGCCAAGGTAATTGTTATGAATGGCCCCCAGGTTGGCAGAGAGCTGACGCAGGTGGGTGTCACTCTGAGCCATGGCCCGGCGGTGCTGCCTGGGCAGGGTGGGAGGGCAGGAAGGTCCTGGAGCTGCTGGAGGAGGGAAGATGATGGAAGGCAGGAGAACGTGCAGTCCAGGAGGAGGTTCAGCCACGTAAATTGTGGTTTATTTGAGAACCAGTTTGCTGTGAGTTAGCATCCTGGCAGGGTGCAAAACATGGGGAGGCACCTTTTGGTGAGTGTGTGATGTTCCAGAGTCTGAAGGGCAGAGAAGAGCTTCCCTCAGGGTGGCTGGAAGTGAGTTTGAGTCCTGGGCTGAACCTGCTTCCTCTCCTTTAACTCCAGTCTCCATCATTCTCGACAGAAGCCGCCCGTGGTGCAGGCAGTAATTTACAGAAGGACCAAACCGATTCCAGCTCAGAGCTGTGTGGGGGCTCTTTGGCAGATTTGCCAGGCTGATGGTGCTGGGGATGGGAGCAGCCGGGAGATGCAGGGGGAAGGGAGGATGAGCCTGAAGTTTTCTGTGTTACAGCAGTCCCATGGCAAGGGGAGGGCTGGAGCGGCTCCCAGACACGGTTCGGGGTCTCCCTTCTGGGAAATATTCAAATGCCAGCTGGGCACGGCCCTGGGCAGGTGGGTGAGCAGAGGGGATGGACACGATGACGCCCAGAAATCCCTTCCAGCCTCAGTGATTTTATGGGGCTGGGAGAGGTGGTGAAGCTGTGCTCCTGCAAAACTTTGGTTGTGCTGAAGAGATCCCGAGTGAGGCGCCGGGAGCAGCCCGGGAGGAGCGAGTCCCGATCCCTCGGAGCTCCCCGGGGTGCGGGGAGGGGACACAGGGGACACAGGGGACACAGGGGACACGGGGCCGGCGGGGTGGCAGCAGCGCTCGGCAGCGAGGAGCCGGCTCTTTCCCCAGCCTCGGCGATGTGTTGTGACTGTTTATATAAAAATAACAGATCTTTCCAAATATTTATTACTCGATCATGTGCTGAGGAGCGGGTGCCGTGCGCTCAGCGATGGAAAACCGCCCCCGAGCAGCTGCCAATCCAGGCTGGGCTGGGCTGGGGCTGCCGGGGAAGGGCGGGAGGCAGCACCTGGGGATGGGCAGTGGGGCCCAGGTACCCTGAGCAGGGCTGAAATGAGATCTGCTTGGATGGACACTCCTTTTAGGGGTTTTCTGGCCCCAGACTCTTCCAACAGACACAGGTTTGTGTTGGCACGAGCTTTAGAGTGGCTTTGCAGGAGCTTTGGAGGCAGCGTGGAGGGGGAGCATCCCCTCTGTTGGCTTCGTGCCTCCTTGTCCAACCCCGGCAGTTCCAGGCAGTAAAATTCCTTTAATCTCCCAGGAACGTTGTTCCTCCTGCAGGGACGTGCAGGAGGCTGCTGTGGGGCAGGGCTGGGTCACCTCTGCAGCATTCCCTGCTCGGCACTGGAGGGTGCCTGGGGTGCCTCGGTGGGCTCCTCATCCCTGCTGTGGGGCTGCTGCACCGTGACCCTTCCAAAAGGGAGGGGACATCCCGGGTGGTGACATTGCTGGGAATTGGGGTGGAATTTCTGATCCTCTTGCTGCAGCTGATTTTCCTGCCCTGGTGAGGAGGCCTGGCCCTGTAGTGTGTCACGGGTAAAGGGTGAGCATCTCTTCTGCTGAAGATCAGGCTTGTGTTCCAAAAATCGAACTGGTGGCGTGGAAAAGCTGGGCACACAGCTGGGGACTCGGAGCCAGAGCTGCAACTTCCAGGGAGTTACCAGGAGCTTCTGTTCCTTCTGGTCCTGGCTGTGCTGACAGCTCCTCAGAGCTCAGCAGAGGTTCCTCTCCTCTCACCTGCTCAGCAAAGGGAAGAGGCCGGTGAGAACTGCAGACGTGGCTGGGGACACACAGCTCAGCACTACTGGGTATTTCTGAAATCTGTCCTATTTTGTTTCCTCCAAAGTGCTGCAGAACAGCTGGGAGACATTTTGGGCGAGCTCACAGATTTTTATTGTCCCACTTAGTCTCTTCTGTGTGGAGCTTTCCCTTTTATCGCTTTATTAAAGCCGACTGGATGTAAAGCTGCCCTTGGGCACGACGGCTGGGGCGGGGCAGGGTCGGGGCTGTGTCGGCACAGAATTGGGATGAAATGTCCCCTCTTGGCTCCGGGTGACACCAGGGCTGGCAGGAGCCCCGGGGGCGGCCGTCCCTGGGCTTTGAGTGAGGCTCCTGGAGCCTGGCGAGCTGGGGAGCCGCTCAATTGCTTATCCAAACTTCATTAAAAATGCAAATAGGTTCTTTCAGCGGGACAGAGCCGCGTTAGAAAGTAGGGCATATCGTAAACGTTCATAAAGTCGTGCTGGCCAGCAGGGACGGGCACAGTGAGCCAGGAGAGCTCTTTGCAGAGCTCCATGGAAATAAAAGGGCTCCTCTCTTTTCTCCTGTCCTGCTCCTCCTCCAGCTGCCAGCCCAGATAACGCTCTCACTGAACCCAGTGGTGTGTAATTGCACAGGACTGTTCCCCACCAACAGCAAACTCAGGGCCTGCCTTCATGGAGTTTTTAGGGACAGCAGAAGGCAAACGCTTCAGCCACTTTGTCAAAACAGAATTCACCTAAATGATAAATTTCTTTTAAAATAAGGTAAAACACGAGGCAGGTTTGATTTCCTCCTCCCCAGCAATGTGTTTTAAAACCCTTCCCTTAACGTGATCCTGCAGGTAGTGTCTGATTTCACCTTCTGTGCTGACCTTGGCCAAGGGCTGGTGCTCCTCTGTCCCAGCTCCCCGTGGCCATCACCTTGAGCAGGTTCCTGAGCCTCCCTGGGAGGAGCCGGGGGCAGGGACAGGGACAGAGCTGCCCACTCCTCCCGTAGCAAGGTGACTCCTCCAGCTCTGCGCTGCCTGTCTGGCAGCATCAATAAAACCCTGCTCTAAACAGCTCTGGCTGGAGCGAGGAGGGAGCAGACACAGTAAATCTGCATGTTGGAAATGTTATTTTAATATCTTATCCGTGGAGCATCAAACACGGTGCCAAGTACACGAGCATCTTGCCAGCTGCAGCCCTTTGAATGTCTTCAAGGCAGAGATGTTGCTGTGCAATAACAGCCGGCGCTGCAGCCTGTCAGGAGATAATGGCCCGTGTTCCAGGCAGGAAAAAGCGAGCGGCCCCCGGGTAATCCCGTCCCCTGCCCGGGACCGCGGGGGCTGGAGCAGCGCCCGTCCTGCGGCCTCGGGGCTGAGGGGTTCTGCTGCTCGTGGTGCTGCTGGCAAACCTCTCCCGGGAAGTGAGCATTGCTCTCCTGGCTGGGACCCAGGAGAGCGGTGAGCATCCTCTGCCTCCTTCCCTCGCTCCTTCCCTCCCTCCTTCCCTCCCTGCTTCTCCGTGCCCAGCCAAAAGCCAAAGCCCCCCGAGGCCCGGTCAGGCTGGGCTGGCAGTCAGGGCTGCTCAGGGGTTGGATCCTGGGATGATGTTCAGGGTTGGATCCTGGAGTGCAGGGATGCTCAGGGGATGGATCCTGTGCCTGGCTTGGCCCGGCTCTGCCTCCCCGCTAGGATGAGCATCAGCCAAGCCAAGGATAGCCCGAGCCTCCTCAGGAGTCGGGAATGAGCATCCTGGGGGTGGCCCCAGGCTCTGTGGCCCAGCAGCGTGTGCTGCAGCCCTCCCTTCGCTGGAGCTGCTGGTTCCTGCGCAGGAAGTGGGAAGTGGCAGCGGTTTTTATCTTGACAGCTCCTTCCCGAGAGTTTAGGGTTGAGAGCGGGTGGAAGGCAGGTTGTGGATGCTCCAGCCACCACTGGATTGTTCCATGACCCAAACCCTGGGCAGGGGCTGTGTTTTGGGGGCGTCTGGCAGCAGGGAGGGGCTGGGTTGTTGCTGGAACAGAACTGGGGGGGGCTGCAGCTCTGCCTAGCTCTGCCCGTGCCTGATTTATGCCAGAGCAGGGTCTGGGGGGGTGAGATTTGTCTGGGAGGCTGCCGAGTGTGTCCTCCTGAGAGCTCCTGCTGCCCTGAGCTCAGCCTGGCTGTCCTGCAGGCATCCTTCCATCTTTTCCTTGGACTTTGGCTCTGCCCAGGCTGCCCTTGATCCCCAGCGCTGCTGTTTGTTCTCGTGCAAAAAGGCCCGTGCTTGATAAATGGTTTTTTTCCTCGACTGGAAACTTTCCAAATCATTGAGATTTTTTTGTGATGTGTTTTTGCCTGCTCTCCTCAGCAGCCTTCGCCTTGTCTCGTGGTGGGAGGCAGCGCTCCGAGGCTTTCCGAGGGATCGCCTGTCCCAGGACAAATCCCGTGGGAGTTTCCTCACAACACAAACTGGGACTGAGGCTCCAGGAGGAGGGAGAGGAAGGAGCAGTGGGGAGAGGCCGCGACTTCAGCAGGGCTTGGGATGGTCTCATTTCCCATTTTATGGAGAGATGAGGCGAGGGTGTGGAGTATTTTCCAGTGTGGTGCTCCTGGAGGATTTCACCTGAGGGATGCAGGGCTGGCTGGAGGCTGCCTGGGAAGGGGATCCTGAAGGTGCCTGGTCATACCTGGGATCCTTCTCCTCACTCCTGTTCCCTGACACTTCAGCACAAGCACTGGAGGGTCAGCCCTGGGTGATGGGGTTAACAGAGCATCTGGGCACAGGCAAAGTGTTTCCAAAATAGCAATTTTTTTCCCTGCAGACTGTGCCAGGGCTGCTGGGCTGTCCCCTGTCCTGTCCTGTGTCGGGCTGCAGCTCGGGAGAATTCGGCAGTGCCGTTCCCTGGGAGCCTCAGCCACCCCCGCTGTGTCCTTCCCTCCCAACATCCACTCTGTTATGTAAAGCTGGAGCTGCTGCCTGCCTCAGGGAGCTGGAGCTTGTCCACCTCTGCTCCACACGGTGCCCTCGTGGCTGGTGGCTCTGGGATGGTGCTGGCAGAGGGACCCCGGGGTGCAGGGAATGAGCTGGGATGCTGCCCAGGGGCTGGGTCCTGGGATGCAGAAAATGCACCAGCAATGCTGCTCAGGGGCTGGGTCCTGCCAGGTGCATCACCAGGGCAAATCTGTGACCGACCTGGCTGCTGTTGTGAGCAGGATTTATAAATTAGGAATAATATGTTCCTAAGGACCATCCGCTGAACAATTCCCCAGCAGGGTCTGTGCCCCTGCTCTCCATGAGCTCAGGGCTGCCTGGGGCAGTGCTGGGGCAGCCAAGCTCTGTCCCTTGCTCAGCCACAGAGCTGGTGTGTGCTTGGGACAAGTCCTGACCCCAGACAGATGGACAGACATCCTCTGGGTGTGTGTGACAGGGGCCCTTGGCCGTGCCTCTGCTGTTGTGTTTGCTGATCCCACTGCCCACCCCGGGGTGCTCCACAGAGGGCAGGGGGATCTCCAGGGTTCCATCCCTTTGCCTGCGCTGCTGCTGCATCCCTGGCTCCTTCTGCTGCCTGATGATGTCTGTTTGGAGGCTCTGCGCTGGGGGGTGAGAGCTGCTGGTGCCTTTTTGAGGAGGTCCTTTGGTGAGAACTGGTGTTGGAGAACATCCCTCCCCTGCCTGCAGCAGCTTGGGGTGTCTGATCCTCCCACTGTGGTAGCGGCGAGCTCTGGAAAGCGCAGACAGCCAGGGCCAAATAACGCTTGATTTTATTTCCCCTCTATTTTAGAGCAGCCTTAACGCCCGTGGAGCAGCTCCTGGCTGAGCCCGTGGCTCACGGGGTGGCTGCTGAGTGCTCAGCCCCCCAGGCTGGGTGCTGTGGGAGGGTGCAGAGCGTGGGGGGCCGGGGTGGAGCGTGGGGACTGTGAGTCAGCCCTGCCCGAGCAGATGGAGCTGCTGTGATAACACTGCCGGGGCTGGGCCTGCAGAGATGGGGGTGCTGGGAGGTTCTGGGGGGTGCTGAGAGGTTCTGGGGGTGCAGGAGGTGCAGTCCCCAGCCCCTGTGGCCCCTCAGAACCCCCTGAGCTGCAGAGTTCTGGGGACACTGGGAGAACCCAAAGCCAAGGGAGCCCCTGGGCTGTGGCAGAGCTGTGGGGCTGAGCCTGAGCGGTGCAGCAGGAGGAAGGGGGTGAAATAATGAGACAAGTCCTCCAACAGGACAGGGAGGCCAGAGATGGACTGAAAAGGGTCCTGAGGTTGTCTGAGGGCTTGGTTTGCTCGGGGCTTGGACAGGACACGTGTCATGGCAGGAACTGTTTGTGCCTGTGCCTAAAGTGCTGCCAGGGCAAGCCGGGACTGGGAGGGATCTTTCAAACCACCTGGTTCAAGTTCATGCCATGGGTTCCTGGGCCTGGGCACCAGGGGAGGACTGTGCTGGTGGTGTGGCCACGGTCAGGGGCTGGTGTTGGAAACCCAGGGCTGTGCACAGCAGCACAACTGCAACACCAAACAAACCCTCTGTAGGCAGCTTCACCTTGCCACGGCCCTGGCTAATTGATGCTTTCATTTGTAGTTAAATGGAGCTGTTCACGTTCCTGGGTGTTCAAGAAACCCTTCAAACATTGCTCGGTGTATGGAGAACAAACCCTCCTAAGATGCTGCCAGCTCAAAATAGGCCTGAGGCAGCAGCAGGGAAGTCATTACTCTTCATATCAGACACACACAAAAAAAAGTTTCTGTTGTATTCATGATTATTTTTGTTTTCTGCACTTCCTGGAAAGCAGAGGGATCATGCAGTGTTGTGGGGATTTTTTTAGAAATGCAGAGGGGAGCAGGATTACAGCCTGTGCTCTTTAGCGATGTAGAAATGCCTCCCAGCCCTTGCTGTGCAGTAACTCTGAGCTCATGGTCTGCTCCTGATGGTGCCTCGTTCAAAGAGCTGCAGATGTTCACATTGATGGGGCTGGGATTCCAGCTCTTGGCCCACTGGTCACGCTCCTGGAGGGAAGGTGAGGGCTCTGGAAGAAGAACCCTCCCTCATCCCTCACCTTGCAGGGTGTCCCCAGGCTGGAGCCACCTCTGTGCTTGTTCCCTCTGGCTCTGGCCACCCCCAGGGTGTTTGTGACACCAGTGCTGGGCACCAGCTGCAGGCAGAGCTGGAATTGGGACCCTCTGAGACACTCCTCACCAGGCTGATGTCCCTCCTGGCCTGCGCCTGGAGCAGGCAGTGCTCCCTGGGCAGCGCCGCTTGGGCTCTGCTTTTGGAAATAACACAGAGCTCAGAGTATTTAAAATTAAGGGGGAAGGGAGGGGATGCAAGGAAGAAAATGGGAGTGAAGTTCCCCTCTCTGTCTTGGAGATAAGCCACAAAATCCAGCTCTAACTGAGTTACATTATTAGCACTTTGGGGACTGGGTTTTTATCTGCCTTGAACAGGATTAATACGCTGTGACAAAAAGGAATGGCTTCAAAGCAGGCGAGCTGGCATCTTCTGGAGCTCAGAGCTGCAAGAGCCAAGGCTGGGCTGGTGGTGGGTTATCTGTGCTGGGGCTGCCCTCTCCTAATGCCTGACCTCTCCTCTGGGCTGCACTGATCCTGCCGGGATACCTTCCCATATTTCTCCCTCCTCTCATGAGTCTGACCTGAAGTTTCAATTACAATATTAAATTACCAGGTCAACCAGAGTCAAAGTAGGCTGCCAAGTTTTTAATGATCTTCTCTTTCTTCTCGTGTGGAGTTTGGTTTTGGTTGGTTTTTTTTTTCTTTTTCCAAGCCTCCTTTCCATCTCTGCACTTTTAATTGAGACCATCTGTAATTTAACACATCGCCACGGTGCTCGGCGAGTTGTGTAACTGGTGCAGGGTTTTAGGAGGACTCTGGTGCTCATCCTCAGGGACTGCAGCAGCTTTCCACTGTCTTCCAGCGCCTTCCTGAGAAATCCAGAACTAATTGCCAGGACCGTTTAATCTGCTCCCTCGGGGCTTCGATTAATCACTGAGCGCTTATTTTTCATCTCTTGCTGGTGGAGATGCTGAGGGTGTCATTGTGGGGCTGCTGGGGCTGCTCCCCAGGCTGCTGTGTGGGTGTTTGTGAGTGGAGGTGGCTGCAGGCCCCAGGGATGTCCCCAGCGATGTCCCAGACCCCAGCCTCTTTCAGAGGGGCTCAGAGTGTCCTTGATGCCCATTTGTCCAAGGTGCCAACCAAGTCTGTCCATCAGTTCTGCATCTCAAGAGCTTCTCCTCTGCCTGACCTCGGCCAGCACCTACCTGTTCCTCCTGCAATGCCTGCAACCCCCAAATCATCAGTGTTCCTGCTTGCCTTGGCCGTGGTGGCCCAGGGCTGTCCCCTCCAGCCCAGCGTGTTCCTCTCACCCTGCACCACAGGGCTCGCAACCCAGGCTTTAACAAACAAGGTCATTAACACGGGAAGGACCTAATTCCAACCTAAACCCCCACTTGTTACTGGTGCTGCAGTGTGTGACCGGGCTGTAATTAAGGGCTGGGAGAAGCTCCTTCTCTCCCCTTCCTGCAGGGCCGCTCTGGGGGTGGGAGCACTGGGCTGCGGCTGCGCTGCTCCTGCCTGGGTCTGGGCAGCGACGAAGGTGCCCAATTCTTTCTGCTGGCTTGGAGCTGTCCTGCCAGCCCTGACTGTGTCCTGGGGGCAGCAGGATTTGGGGAATGGGATGAGGTGGTGTCTGAATGCCCCGGGGCCACCCCCACAGGGCAAAGAGCCCCTCTGAGAGCTCTCCAGGAGCTACTGGTGATCTCTCCAGGAGCTGTTGGTGATCTCTCTACAGCTTGTTTTGTGCTGGGACTGGGCCATGTGCCTGTGTGGTCGGGGACAGGCACAGGGCAGGGGAAGAGCTGTTCCCCCACGGTCCCTTTGGATGTTGGGATGCTCTGCCCACTGCTCCCAAGCAGCTTTTTTGACCCAAGCAATTCGGAGAGGAAGCAGGAGCTGGACTTGTGCCATGCCCTGATCGGAGGAACTCAGCCCCTGGCACAACCAAACATGGCACAGGTTCCTGTGCCAGCAAGAGGCACAAACCCTGGGCCAGCTGCACCTCCCTGGAGCAGCCCCCGTGCCCGGCAGCCCTGCCCTTGGAGCTCTGGGTGCTGCTCTGGCACACCAGAGCCGCGGCAGGATGAAGATCTCTCCCTGATCCGAGCTCTGCTGCTGTCACCGTCCCCGTCCCCACCCACTCCTCTTCCATTGCCGGGGATGATTGATGCTGCTCATCCCGCCCGGCTCCAGCGCGCTCATTGTCATGCAGAGGATGTTGTCAATTCATTATGGTATTTCATGGCAAACTGCGGGCGGTTCGGGGTGTTTTGTTCATGAAAGTTCTTCTAAAAGCACGTGGCTGGCCCCAAAACGCTCAACCCGCTTCAATGAAAGAAGAGGAATGTTGACGGTGTCCCTTTCCGGAGCACAGGCCTCTCTGCCCCTCCTGGTTCTGCTGGTGGGCACTGGATTCACGGGGGTTTTGTTGGCCAGGTCTCACCTGAGCCCTGCAGGTGCCCCTTGTGCCCAGCCCTGAGAGCAGAACGCAGCAGTGCTGTGGGATGGTGACATTCCCTGAAGCTGGGCTGGGACAGCAGGAGGAGAGGGGACGTGTCAGACCTGCATCTCTGGGGTCTCTTCACCCTCCGGATACACCGGGAGCACCAAGGCTCCTTTTCCCTTTCTGCAAAGCTCCGTTTGCTTTGTATTCCTGGTGTTTTCCTGAGCCCCCGGCGCAGGCAGGGAAAGGAGCTGGGCAGCAGCTCTCACACTGCACGCAGACACTGCCTACTGCCCCCCGGGGCTCTGCTGGGGCTCCCAACACCACGGGCCTTTCAGGGGTGGAACTGGAGCAGGAGGAGAGTTCAGCTGCTCGGGAGATTCCCTGGGGAGCTGTGGGTGCTGCTGGCACGGGCCGGGGGCTGTGCTGGGCTCAGAGTCTGAGTGGGGACATGGGAACAGTGAGTCGCTTTGAGCTGCTACTTTGTCACCACGTCCTGCCCCTCCTGGGGACCTGGGAGTGTCCCCAGTGAAGGTCAGGGCTCAGCCCTGCTGGCCCCTGGGCTGGGTCCCCCAGCAGGGCCGTGGTGGCTCTGTCCCCTCCGCATCCTGAATTATTCATCCTGGAAGTGAATCTCTGTTAGAGCTCAGGGTGGCAGCAATGCTGATGGAGTATTTAAATTCTGAGCCGATTTTCTGGGAGCCGGGACAGGCTCTCTAATGTCAAATTAACGTCTTTGTGTCTCTGGAAATAGCTCCAGCAGCTCTGGGGGCACGGGGCAGCCTGGGGCCTTTCTGCAGCATCCCAGGGCTCTGGCTCGAGGGTTGAAGTTGCCCTCTCCCCTCCCACAGAGCAAACAGGCACGAGAGTGAGGGGTCAGCTTTCTTGGGAGTTCTCCCCGTACAGTCAATGGGAGATGTGAGGGAAAAGCCTAGCTCTGGGGTTTTGGGCAGGTAAGGAGCCCAAGTTAATGAGGATATTTCAGTCTGCCCTTTTCACGACAGGGATTTGCACAGATCAGAATTCCTGCTCTTCAGCAGGTAATTCCCAATTCCCATTGCTGAGCTCCTCAGCTGGAAAGGCCTTGGGAGACCAGGAGGAGCTGGAATATCCTTCCCTCCCTTCAAAATGGGATCTGGCATTGGCCAAGGGATGTGGGGGGCCCTGATGCCACCGTGTTTGTGTTCATGCCCCATCAGTCCCCAGGGATGAGGAGAGCTGGGACTGCTGTCAGGGTCTCGTGGGGTCCCTGCTCCAGGCCCTGCTGCTGGAACCTCCCACGGAGCAGAAGGGACAGTGCCAATTGCTTTTGTGATGGCTGGATGATTGTATAACTTTAAAAAGATGCATCCTGCTGCTTTTGCTTCAGAAACCCCAGGAAATGCAGTTTTATCTTCCTGGAACTCGATGACACCTCTGTCAGCACTGCTTTGCTAGGCTGGACCCCTCAGGGCTGTGATGGAGTTTCTGTGTCCCACTGGGGCAGGATTAACTGGGCTGGAGAAGAATCACTCCCTGGGATTGGAACCTTTGTAGCTGTTCTGGCAATCAGAGCCTTGCAGAGACATGAGCTGGGGACACCTCACAGAGCAGGAGCCTCATGTGCTATTTCCCCTCCTTTTCCTTAAGGATGATGTCTCTTCTTTTCTGTAAAAAAAAACCCTAACCAGGCAGAAAGGCCTTTTCACCCTCCTTACCCCTGCACCCCCCTTCATCCTCCACATGGAACCAGTGGCTTCTCCTCCTCTCCTGGCTCCCAGTGGCTTCTGTCCTCTCTGTCCCCTCCCTTGACCTCCTTGCTCAGCCCAGTGCCGCTGTGCTGGGGCTGTCAAAACCAGCAGAATTCCCCAAATGTCTCCCAAAGGATGGAGGTTCCTCCTCATTCCTTGGGGTTGCTGTGGCGTGGTGGAGCAGACACAGACCCAGGGAGGGACGGCAGGGTCCCTGGTGTCCCTGGTGTCCCTGCCTTTGTCCTCCAGCCAAGGGGCACCCAGTACATGAGCCTGGAGCAGCAGCAGCCCCGTGCCATCCCCATCCCTGGAGCTGTCCAGAAATCCCTGGGGATCACAGCTGTCTTTACTCTGTCCCTCTGGGGCTGACAGTGGGAAAACCGCTGAAGTCTGAGGAGCTGAAGATTGTTGTGCTGTAAGAACCCCAGAAAGCTTTTAACCAAAGCTGAGGATTAAATCCAAAGAGCGCAAATTTTAGCTCAGCTTCTCTCTCTGCATGCTCTAAGTGATTAAAAGCTGTAAAGCGCTGTCAGAAATTCAGGACTTCCCCTCCTGGAGCCCTTCTTTCCCCTTATTTTATGATTACCATGCTTCAGTGCCTCTGTTTGATGTCGTGAGTGTGATTTTTTAGCATGGAATGGAAAGTCGTGGGCAGCTCTGTCTGGGGCACATTTCAGTCCCTTCCCTGGGGCAGGGCCCGTGCCTCTGACCCCGGGGGTTTGCCCAGCGTAGGTGGAGCAACACAAAGCTCCCTTAAAAAGTCTTTTTCTCTCTCTCTTTTTTTTTTTTTTTTTTTTTTTGGTGTTATTTTGTTTCCTTCAGCTTTGCTAATCTGAATTCCAAGCTGTTTCCTAAAGCTGTTGTTGGTTGGGAAGTGGAGACGTTATCCAAATGAGAATATCCACAGGTTGGAAGGGAGCAGCTACACACTGAGATATGCTTGAAATAATCTTTGAGCTTCCCTGATACTGGAGCCATCTGCCAAAGCTCAGCTCTGTCAGCTCCCTGGGGATGGCTGAACTCCTCCCTGGCTTTGATTTTGAGATGAATCTTGCTTGAACCTTCTTCTGTGTCTGTTAACTCTCCATCTGTCTCCCTTACTTGACATGCTGTATCCACGACTGTTCCTGGTGCTTCCAGACCTCTCCCTGGCCTGACGGAGGGGAACAAAGGCTTCCCTGGGGTGGGAATGTGTGTTCTGGGAAGGGCTGGACTCAGGAGGCAGCAGAGGTGACGTCCCTGAATTATTCATCTCGAGAAGGACTCGGGAAAATTGATTATTCCCTTCTTCAGAACATTGGGACAAGGAGTTCATGCAATGAAATTAGAGCAACAAATGGAGATCAAGTGGAAGGCAGGGCTGCTCCGTGGGCTGCCAGGCAGGGTTCATTCCTGCAGGAAGCCGTTTGTCACAGCTCTGGGGAGGGCTGCATGCCTTCCTGCAGCTGAGGACGTTCCGTGGGGGACATGGGACCAATCCCACCCCGTGTCCCAGCCTGGGGGTGAGCACGGCCACGTGTGACAGTCACACTTGCGGCTGCTGTTAGGAGCAGGAAAGGATGAGGCAGGCCAGCAGGAGGTCAAGAAGGAAAGCTTCTACTTTATTCTTCTGACTCCAAAATATATACAATTTTACCGACAGGCCAAGATTGGCTACACAGGTAGCCACCTCTTCGACCTCGTTGGTGAACATCACCATCAATCATCTTTCTCCTCCTAGAGAGAAGAAGCATGTCAACAAAGATAATTTTCTAAAAATGTACATCGTTTACTTGAAGCTGCGTGAGAACAATATGCAAACAGTGAAAAGCAGGCAAACTTGAGGCAACAGGCCACGGGAGTATTTGTCACCCTGAGGCAGCTCCTCCATGTGCCAGGAGTGCCACGGCTCTGGGCTCTTCAGGATGGGCACAGCAGTCTCAGGAGTTTGCCAATGAACACTGGCTTGGGCTTCTCCTGAGCTTTCATATCCCTGGGAATGCCTGTGCTGGGCTGGCTCCCAGGGCAGCCTGGTGCCTGGGTAAGGAGCTTACAGCTTTGGGAAAGGGCTTTTCCTGGGCAGAACCCCTGGCCTGGGAGGGATTTTGTGTTCTGAGAGCAAATCTTTGGGCACGGCGTTATCTTCGGGCAAAGTGCCCGAGGGGACAGGGAGCCGGTGAGGTGACGGATGGCAGGGACAGGCTCCCGAGCTTGTTCACCCTGGGAACAGGAGACCCGGGAATGTCCTGCAGGAGCAAGGGGCGTGTGTAGGGCTGGGGGAATGCCGCTCTCGGGATCAGCAGCTGCCGCAGCTCCTGCTGCTGCTGCTGCAGGAATTTGCAGCTTGTGCAGGCAGCCAAGTGCTGCCAGCCCCACGCTGCTGCTTGGAGCTGGGATTCTGCAGCCTGTCCCTCTGCAGCCCGGGGAACGCCCTGAGCCTTGGGCAGCTGGAGCTGGGGATGCTGTCCCCTGGCCTGGGGCAGCCCTTCCCGTGCTGGAGCTGCAGCCAGACGTGTGTTCTGCAGCCTTCAAACGCCTGGAACACCTTCTGGTGTGGTTTTACTGATTTGCACCTTCTGGAATCAGTAGGGAAACTGCTCTGTGGTTTTTCTGGAGGGTTTTTGAGCAGTGGTTTAAGCCAAGACGCCTTTCTCTGTGTGTGTGTGTGTATATATATATAAGCAATACTGTGTTAGCATTTTCTAGCATTTTCTCTCTTTTCATCCTCCACAATAAGACGTTTCCTAGGGTTTGAGAATGCCCTGCTGCTGTTGTGGTTTCTTGGCTCTCAAACCCAACCTTTCAGGAGATCTTTCTTCTAAGGACTGTGTCAGGATCCCAGGGAACAGAGGTGTGTGATCTTGCCCTGATGTTTTGGGACAAATCTTTTCAGATCTGAGACACTGTGCTGGGGCTGCTGTGAAAACTGTGGGTTCCAGCAAATTTCCTGAGGCTGTGGAGAGTCGCTGGGCTCAGAGCTCTTTGCCTTCCATAGGGTTTGTATCCTTCCCTTCTCCCAGGACAGGGATGTCTCCTCAGAGCCCTGTGATGGAGCTGGCCCTGAAGGGGACTTTAGGGCCAGGAAATCTCCTGCATTTTGCAGTAAGGAATGGGAAAGGTTAATCTTTCATTCTTGCTGCCTACAAGTGACTTGGGATGTTTGTAGCCAACCGGTGGGATTTGATAACTTTATTACCCAAATAATAAGATTTACAAATTAACTGTCTAATTAGCAACCTGGGAAAGCTGCTGCTCGTGCTGGGGTTTGTAAACTGACAAAGACATGGGCTTAAACTGCTGAAGTGTGATGACAGCAGGAGGGCATGGCAGTGGAAAGATCTCTGCAACCTCCTCACGTCCATTGGGCAGGCCAGGTCTGGGAGCTGAGAGGGGAAAACTGACACGAGATCCTGCTCCTGAGTCATTCTGTTGGCCCTGTTTTCCTTTTGCATGGATGGAGCACTCACCTGAGCACATGGGAAATGTTCCAGTGGATCTTTCTGAGGCTTGTGCAGCTTCTTGGGAAGGGTGGAGGCAAAGCCCCCACTGCTGCCGGGGGCAGAGAGCTCTGGTGTGCCTTGGGTGTGTAGGGAAGTGTTCGGCTTGCCCATCTTCCAGAGGATTATCCTTGCCATAGATCAGAATCACAGAGTCCTGGAATGGTTTGGGTGGGAAAAGACCTTAAAGCCCATCCAGGGCCACCCCTGCCATGGACAGGGACACCTTCCACTGTCCCAGCTTGTTCCAGCCTGGGCTTGGCCACTTCCAGGGATGCCCTTTAAGGTCCCTTCCCATCCAGAGCATTCCAGGGTGAGTTTAGTCTGGTGGCACTCTGGTTTCCTCTGCTGAGCTGGAATGGTCCCAGCTCCACTGGGAAGCTCCCAGGACATCCCAGCCTGTGGCAGCAGCGCCCACCCTGCGCCTGTGTCATGGTTTGTACACACACTTCAGGAGAAATCCCTGCTAATAGAGCTCTAATTTCTTCCTTCCTGCTTCCCAGATGCTTCTGTCTCCATATACAAATGACAGAAATGGTGAGCAATGCTTTCAAGAAAATGTTTGTTTGTTTGACTCAGAAAAGCAAGTGAGAGGTCCTGCAAGGAGAGAGCTCTTGGCAGCTGTTCTGCCTCTAAAGCCTTCTGGGTTTGTTTTTGTTCACAATGGAAAATGTGAAAAGGAAAATGCATTTACAGCTGCATGTAGCAGGGCACAAGGAGGGGACTGTGAAGTTCATGGCCAATGTCACTTGCCTTTTCATTGTTCATTAGGAAAAGTCCCATATTTCTGCAACTGGAACTTGCTCCGTTCTTGCACAGCTCAGTTTGGTTCCTGTGCTCTGTCTCCAAACCTCAGTCCCTGCCCCTCATCTTCCAGAGGCTTTTATTCAGTGTAACTGCAGCTTTTGGGAAAAGGAAGTGGTGGATGGGAGAGGCCTGAGGCAGAGTGTGGTGCCCAGGCTCCCCTCAGAACCAGGGCTTGTTCTCTTTGCCTCTTTCCTGCCTGGGCTCCCTTTGGGCCTCTTGGAGCTGAGGTTTCATTGCATGGGATGGGGCTGAGCACCCCTGGGTGTGAATGCACAGTGCAGCTGGCCCAGGCCAGAGCTGGCCCCTAGGAGGTGACAGAGGTGACACTGCCTGCGAGGTGGTGCCTCTGTTCCCCAGAGCTGGGGAGCCCCAGCAGTGCTGCCACCTCCAGCTGCAGGGTCAGAGGGGCTGAGACCCCTGGAGGAGGATCTGGACCATCCCAGTTGAAGTTACCTACAGTGACAAATGATTCTTCAAGGTCTGTCACTGAAGGTGAGGTGCTTATTTGGCATTTGGGGAAAAAAAAATCAGCCTTGAAATGTAGAGCTTTGGCTGCACAAACTGCAGAAAGGGTGCTGGCAGCTCCAGGCTGGCACGTGCTGAAAGGGTTTGGTGGTTTAGGGGATGGGGTTTAGCTCTGGATACTTCTGCAGGGAAGTCTGGGCAGTGGCACGTCAGGATTGATTTCCCTGTGCCGTTCCCAGGAGGGCAAGGCTGGCATTGACGTGAGTGAGGGGAGGAAGATGTGCGTGTCTTCTGGTCTGGCAAACGGAGGCTGGGGAGATGCTGAAGAAAAGCAGAGCTGTGGGAGGAAAATTGCCCACCTGTTCCCTTGGGTACAATCTTCCATTTTTGGCCACATGCACTTTTCAGCTCAGATCCCCGCGAACGCCAGATTCTCCCTCTCTTCATTCCCGGCGGTGACCTCAGAGCGTGTGCCACGAGTGACAATGAGCTCAGAGCAACAGAAGTGTTCCCAGCCCTCCTCTGACGTTCACTCCACACTTTGTTCTGCTGAGTTTCACCAAAATGCCTGGTCTGGGTGGGGATATTCCCTAAGGTTTAAAAATCTGCCGCACAGGTTTGCCTGAAAATCTCTCCTGGGACTGCTCAGGAGTCCGACACAGCCGTGGTTTGTTGTGTCACCTCTTGGCTCTCGTGGTGCCAGTGCCGTGCCCCTGACCCTGTCCCTGTGTTCTCTTTGCAGTTTGCTGCTTCGTGGTGCACAAGAGGTGCCATGAATTCGTCACCTTCTCCTGCCCCGGTGCCGACAAGGGCCCTGCCTCGGATGTAAGTATGGGTCCTGTGGGGGCTGCCTGGGCTTCACAGCACCCACAGAAGGTGCTCCTCCAGCTTCCTTGGCTCAGGGCACTCCTGGGTTGTTGTTTCACATCGTCTCTAATTTATAGGGTGGTTTAGGTTGGAAAAGCCTCTAAGAATCACCAAATCCAACCATTCCCCAGCACTCCAAGGTCCACCACTACCTCACATCCCCACGTGCCGTGTCCACGTGGCTTTTAAATCCCCTCAGGCACTGAGATTCTGTAGTTGTGGTGACTCTGGGACACTTAAAACACTCAAACCACCCAATGACTTGTGCTCAGCAGAGCAGAGGGAACGCATGAGGGGGCAGAGATTTCCCTTTGGGGCTGAGCCTGCAGCTTTGTCCCAATGACCTTCTATCCCTCGTGTCAGAAAACCCCCAAACCCTTGCTAGCTAAGTCCCCATCCTTGTTTCCCTGAGGGTTTTATTTCCCAGTGGGTGCCCAGCTCGGGGGCAGCGGGGCTGGGCTCTCCAGCCCAGCTCTGCCAGCACCACTCAGGCCTGTCTGGCAGGTTCTGTGCTTTACCGTGGAAACTGCCTAATTTGGGGAACTGCTGGGAGAGAGGAGCTCGAATTGGGGAAACGACAGAGCACCACAGCTCTCACCCTTAAAAATAGAAGTGGTGGGAGCAGGCGGCGTAACAGGCTGCGGAAGGTGGAGGCTCAACACGCATTGTCGGCCACCCTCCCAAAAACGGGGCTGTGCCCTGTGCTGGGGAGAGAGGGGCTGGGGGGGATCGGGCTCTCAGAGTGGGTGAGGTTTGTTCTGGGCGGCTGCTCCCCCTCCTGAGCCCTGGTGTCTGCGCAGACTGCCCTTCCTCCACCGGTGCAGGAACCCAGAGGAAGGTGGCAGGGTGGCACTGCTGTCCCCCACAGGACAGAAGAACCCTGGGGGAGGTGGCAGGGTGGCACTGCTGTCCCCCACAGGACAGAAGCCCCTGAGGGCTTCCTGTGCCAGGGACAAGCAGAGACTGCTGATGGAGGTGTGGGCAAGAGGTGCTGCCTGCCTGGAGTGAGGGAGAGAGGCTGAGGCTTGGCTGGGACGCTGGGAGCATCCCTCTTCCATCGCCGGTGCCCATGGCACTGCCAGGATTAGTGTTAGGGGTCAGGGTTAGGGGTCAGGATTAGGGTTAGGGTTAGGTCCCTACAAGGAGCAGGGGGTCAGTGTGTGCATGCACAGCATCTGTCCTAATGCCCTGGCCCGGATCAGGTCACAGAGGGGACGGAGCTGCTGCAGGAGAGGCAAGTGATGGCTTTGAACTGCTCACCTTCCAAAAGGTCCCAGCCTTTTCTCCAGGCACTTTCACTCCCCGCTGCTGGAACGGGGCAAGGAGAGCTGAGAAGGCACGGAGAAATGAGGGCAGGGTGGAGAGGGGTGGTCCCTTCGCTGAGGGCTGCAGGTGTCCGTGTCCCCCTGCGGGCCGCGGGGGATGTGGCAGAGCGCTGTCCCCTCACTCCGGGGACAGCTGCCGGAGGTCTCACAGCCCTTGAGCCCTTTGCTGTGACACGATGTGGCACTGCCGGGTTCCCTCCGGCCGTGGCTGCAGCTCTGACACTGTCAGTGTCTCTCTGCTCTCTGTCACCTCACACACGCACGGACAGCGGCACGGAGTGTCCGCAGCACGCCTCACGCCTGTGCCCCGCTGCGGGGCTGGATGTCACCCCCCGGATCTCTGCTTTGATGGGTATTGGGGTCCTTGTTGGTGCCCAGATGGGATGGGGCCGGTCAGGCTCCAGGGCAGTGCCGGGGGAAGGAGCTGGTGGCTGAGCAGAGCTGGGTGATGCCGAGGGGCCACCAGCCCACGGCCGGGAGTGGCCCCGGCAGCGGCTGGGCGGGTGCCCGAGGGGACAGAAATGCCGAAATCACTCCCCTTGCTGGAGGAGGACGGGGTTTGGCAGCGGGGACAGCCGGCAGAGCTGTGCCGGTCAGGGGAGGGCAGCGGGGGCTGCAGTGCCCGGGGACACCGCCGCTGTCCCCGCAGAGCTCTGGCTGAGGCTGGGCACGATGTTCTGCCCTCGCTGCCACCAGCCCTGCCCCAGCCGTGCCACACGAGGGGCCCTGGGGCAGGCAGCGCCCAGCTGGTCTCTGCAGCAGCTCTGGGTGACTCTGGGCAGCCTCTGCCCGGGAAGGGTGTAAATAAAATTGTCACAGGTTTAACACACCCCGCTCCATAGCATGGCTGGTGTAAAGGCCCTTGGTCACAGTCCCCGTCACTCACTGCTGTCCCCGGGGGAGCATCAGCACCATGGCACAGGCAGCAGACAGGTAACAGCTGCCCAGCACCGTTAATTAATCTTTTAACACATAACTTCTGAAAATGAAGATGGAATGCAGTCCTTGGGACTAAGGCAGGGAAAAAATGGCCCTTTTATAGCTTTTTTTTTTTTTTTTTTTTTCCCTCTTTTATTTTTTGTTATTTTTTTCTTCTCTTCAGCAAAGGCAACCAGAGCCCTTGGGGTCTGTCCCCTGCCCCTGTGACACGGGGGTGTCACTGGGAATGCAGGCAGGGCAAGCTTCCTTCCTCCTGCACTGTCAGTCTTGCTCTTACAGCAGCATAATTATATCTATAATATATCATATTTATAATTATATAATCAGATCATCCTTAAGGAGCTTTGAATCAGGAGAGGAAGAACGACTTCAGCACACAGCAATGCCTTGTTGGCTTCAGAAATGGGCCAGGGCCAGGGATTTGCTTTGAACCATGGAAAGCTGGAGTTTTCCTCTGCTCCAAGGCTCGTGATCACCACGGTGTGCATCCAGAGCCACCTGTACTGCTGGCAGGTCTGGTGGCATCAGGCTGTGCTGGATACAGGGATGTGTTTCTGCAGCTGCTGCAGCAAACTGGTAACTCTTCCACAAATATCAATCTCCAGCGAATCCCAGAGAAAGGAGGAGTTTGATTTATTGCAGCTGTCAAAGCTTGCAGTGGGTTCATCCCTGCAGGGGGCCAGTGGTTCTGCTGAGCTGGAGAGGGAAGGGAGCTGTGCTGGGAGCTGTGCAGGGCAGGGATGCTTCAGCCTGGGCTGGGGCTTTGCTGCCAGCTGAGATCCCAGAGCTGCTCTTCCCTGTGGCCTAGACCTGGAGCCCAGGGGAAAAAAAAAATGTGCTAAAAGAAAAATATCTTCAGGCTTCACTCCTTGATCTCTGTGTCTTCGTAGTGCTGGAGAATTGGGAAAACCATTTTGTACCTGCGCAGGGCTCATGGTCTACCTGAATACTTACATCCTAACTGGGTAATTCTAATTACTGAGGTGGAACTCTGCAGCTGGAGGTTCAGGGCGCTGACGTGCTGCAGGGATGGAGGTTGGTGCTGCAGAGAGAACCCGGCGGGAGCTGGTGCTGCACGCTTGGGGAGCAGAGTGGAATCCCTGGAGACCAGTGAAATGTCAGAGTCTCTGTCACTGTTGAGTGCTCCCACTTTGGGGTGTCTGTTTGATCTGGTTGTGTTTGAAGCTCCTTGAGGAGAGCGAGAGCGTGGCTGTGTGTTTAACCTTGCCAAGACTGCCAAGCAGGAGCTTCCATCTGGGAGAGAGGGCTAATTACACATGATAGTGTCTCCAAGCAGGAAAAAATGAAAGATTAATTGCTTCTTGCAGCAGGGAATGAAGCTGTAGCTGGAACCGCTGGTGCTGCAGACACGGGGCTGTGTTTGTGCTGCAGGCATGGCAGGACTTGTGTTCCACACTGCTGTCCTGTCTGTTCCACACTGCTGTCCTGTCTGCTGGGGTCTCTCCTGAAGGGAGAACTGCTGGGATGCTCCAGAGGGGCTGACAGCCCCAGGGCCCTTTCCTGCTCAGCTCTGCTGCTCCTCATTCCCAGCTTTGGCACTCCTGGCTCTCGTGTGGGCCCAGTGACCACTGGGCTGGAGTGACTGGTCAGTGCTTACTTAGGGTTAGGGGCTAGGATTAGTGTGTGACCCACAGCAGTGAGTGATTGACCCACAGCAGAGTGTGACTGACCTACAGCCGGTGACTGACCCACAGCCAGTGTGTGACTGGTCTCCAGGATCCAGAGTCAGCCTGTATAAATGTATTCCAGTTGGCAAACCTAATTATAGCTGAAGCTATTAGTAGAATGGATAATTATTTAAATTGTAGACAAAATAATCATTAAAATGACCTTCTTTGCATGATCCTGTTAAAGGTCATCTAATCAGGATGTGTTAATAAATATCAGAGTTGCTCTGGGAAGGTAAGGGGCCAGTGTAGCAACATTTCAATTTTGTGTGTAAATTGTCCCCATCTGTGGCTTGGGGAGGGGATTTCAGGAAGGATTTCAGGAGGAATTTCCCCATGGGAAGGGCTCCATGCTGTGCCCCCAGACCCCTCTCACCATGGAGAACAGGACCCCGATCCCTCCCCGCAGCTCCCGCTCTTCTGGGCTGCCCTGGCCGGCGCTTTGGCAAACCCTCCCAACCTTCCCGCAACTTGCTGCTTTCTGTTGTCCTGCTAATTAACTCCTCCAGCTCCCGTGCTGTGCCATCTGCCCCTGGAGCGAGGGCACCTGCTCTCTGCTCTGACATTTCCCGTGGGATGAAGATGTCTCTGCCTCGCTCCCTCCCAGCTCCTTCTGCCCGGCTCTTCCTCCTGCCAGGCTGCCATGGCTCCGGCCCTGTCACTGAGCAGCTCTCCCTGTCTCAGGGCTGGGCAGGGGTCTGGGACCCCAGTGCAGAGGCGGCTGCTGGCTGAAGGAGGAGCTGGAGCGGGTGGTTGTGTCCGTGTCCTCCCTGTGCAATGCCGGGCTGGGCTGAGCTGGGTCTGTGCCTGTCTGGGAGCGGGATGAGGTGTGTGTGGCAGCCTGTGCCCACCCAGCAGTGCGGCTCCTGTAGGTGTTCAGGGGTCTCTGCGCTCTGCCAGCCCCGGGACGCCGCAGGGCAGGTGCCGTGGGAGCCCCGCTCTGCTGGAGCTGCGATAAAACCACCGCCGAGGCGCGTGTGAGTTACACGTCTGGAGGATGGGGAGATGCAAAGGCTGCCCTGGGAGAGCGGCTGAGCTCGGCGTTTCTTCTGCTGCTCGGAAAGGCAGCGTGTTTTCTTTGGTGTTGGCAGCAGCAGCCAGAGGAGAACGGCTCTCATCCGTAATCCTCTGCAGTTGTCTGACGAGAGGACGAGATCTTTTGTCAATAAAAATGGATTTAGTGGCGGGGAGCTGCCGGGGGCAAGGCTGTGTTTGACCCGGGAGCGGCCCCTGTGCCCTCGGGGCCCGTGCTCCGGGAGCCTGGCTGGGGCTGGGAGGCTGGAAACGACAGAGAAACACTTCTGGTGTCACTCCTCGCCGGTGTAGCAATGTCAAAGTGCCTTCGCGGCGTGACAGGCTCGGGCAGGCTGCCCAGGAACGGGGAGGGTGGCACAAAGGATGCTCCAGAATTCTGGAATCACAGACTGGGTTTGGCCGGCAGCGACTTTAAAGGGCTCTGAGTCCCAGCACGCTGCTGGAGCCCCAAGCAGGACCTGTTTCCCTCTCGTGTGTAACCTCCTCTGGGCTGTCTGTGTGATTTTTTTGGAGCTTTTCTCATTGACACAAAGGTCCTCACCCTCACTCCCTTGTTCCTGAACTTCCTGGCATGGCTTTTGCTGGGGTTCAGAGCTGTTTCTCACCAGAGGTGTTCTCCCAGCCCTGTGCAGGCAGGGCTGCTCCCCGTCCCTGGTGCATGCCCATAAAAACAACCCAGCCAGTGGCAGGATGCCACCTGGAGCTGTCACACTGCCACCCCTGCCCTCTTGCTTTCCCTGGAAGGGATGCCAGACCACTTCTGTCTGCTGTGAGTCGTTCCCTGCATACCGAGGGGATTTTCCACACGGGAAATTTGGGAATCCAGTGCGAGGTTTGGGGTTTATGTCCCTGCCAGGGTTTGTTGAATGCAGGCAGTAAGCTGAGGCTGTGTTGTGTTTGCTATTATGCTGTTTAAATCACTATGAAATTCACTTTAAAATGGTCTCTTCACATGAACTGTGCTAATTCTTCTTCAGCAGAGATAATTTAAAGCTTTCTTTGCCATGAGCCGGGGAAAGCAGCAGCCTCTAATCTCGAAGGCAAAGCTCTGTGTTCTGTCAAATGCAGCAAATGTGAGTGCAGAGGTTTCAGACACACTTGGCTTTCGACGTGGGTCCAGCTGCCCCTTCCTGAGTCTCTGCTGCAGGAGATTGGGAGTTCCAGTGCTCTGGGAGACTGGTGGCAGGGTCACCTCCCACTGTCCCAAGCCCTATCCAACCTGGGATCCTCTCCCAGGGATCCAGGGGCAGCCACAGCTTCTCTGGGCACCCTGTGCCAGGGCTGGCCCACCCTCACAGGGAGGATTTTTTTTTTTTTTTTCTTATTTAGACAAGGGAAGAGGAGAAACTTCAAATGCAATTAGTCAGGGATGAGATATTATTGCATCAGTTCGTTTCACCAGAAACCTGCTGGTGGACTGGGTAGCAGGAACCAGGTGGGTTCTGCCACCCTGAGGGAAAGGGAAAGGGAAAGGGAAAGGGAAAGGGAAAGGGAAAGGGAAAGGGAAAGGGAAAGGGAAAGGGAAAGGGAAAGGGAAAGGGAAAGGGAAAGGGAAAGGGAAAGGGAAAGGGAAAGGGAAAGGGAAAGGGAAAGGGAAAGGGAAAGAAAGGCCTTGCCATGCACTGGCTCTGCTCATGGCATTTTCCAGCTCTGCTCCAAATCTGTTCCTGCCCCATTCTTCAGGCTGGCTCAGCACTGGTGGGGGAGGAGAAGAGCCTTTTCTTTTCTTGGCAAACTTCTTTTTAACCATTCTTGGTTTAAGTCTCAGCATCTGCATACGCAGTGTTCTCGTCAGTCCTGTCTCCGTGGTACAAAAATAGTCTCTTTGTGCAGAGACTTCAGCCTTGCTCAAAAACCATCCCCACAACTGCCAGTCCCTGGCACTTTCTGGTCAAGGTGACACCAGCCCCTCCCAGGCACAGCCCAGCAGCTCTTCCTCTCCAGCCCTGGCTGCTCCATCACCCTGCCAGCCTTTGGCTCTGCCCCTCGGGGTGTGAGCCTCCCCAGAGCAGGGGATGGAGCAGAAGGTGCAGCCGGCTCGGGGCACGGGGTGCTGGTTTGGGGAGCCCAGCCTGCTTTGGCACTTTGCTTTTCCAGCTCGGGCTTCTGGAACTCTGGGTTCCAGTGGGAATCCAACATCCTTCACACGGAGTGGGAGTCATCTCCCTTTGCAGAAATCTTGTGTTTTTTATGAATGACTGACGCTCTCCCTTGCCTGAATGGGAAGGGAAGGGAAGGGAAGGGAAGGGAAGGGAAGGGAAGGGAAGGGAAGGGAAGGGAAGGGAAGGGAAGGGAAGGGAAGGGAAGGGAAGGGAAGGGAAGGGAAGGGAAGGGAAGGGAAGGGAAGGGAAGGGAAGGGAAGGGACAATCCCTGTGTGTCACATGCTGGCACATGGCTTCTCCAGAGCTGCCCCTGTGTCCCCTGCCTCTGTCTCACTGCACAGGGAAACCGAAGCAGGGGGCTGCAGGTGCTGTGCCTGGGGGCTCTGCAGGATGCTGGGCTGGGCAGCCACACACCTCTTGTCTCCCAGGACACTGGCAAGGGAATCAGGATCCCAGCATGGTTTGGGTTGGAACTTTCCTGACCATCCCAAGGTTGAGTCCCAGCTGCCTCTTGGCTGCCTGCCCTGAGTCTCAGGGGGAAAAACTCCCTCCACCTCCTGTTCTAGCCTAAAATCCAGGCCTAATTTCTCTGCTGTTTTACAAATGCATGTTGGATGCAAAAGGCTTTCAGACCTACAGAGCCACTGACAGCACTGACTGCTTGGGGTGACCAGAAGACACATTGTCCCCTCAACCTTCCTGTGCCATTCTGCCAGCTGAGCCCACGCTGGGAGCTGTGTCTGGAAGCAGTTTCCTTGGGGTAAAATGTGAGCTCTTTCCAGTTTCAGTGCCTTGGCTGAAGCCTGTACCCGATCCCTGGCATGGCACAGACCAAGTTGAGGGAAGCTCTGTTGGTTTTCCCCCTCCCGGGGGCCATTGGGGTTATCTGTGGTGCTGAGCAGTAAAGCAGAATGCAGGTGATTAATGCAGCTGGAAGCTCCAATGCAACAGTTCTGAGAAATTAATTTCAGGGGGATGGAATGTATTGGCGGTGATGTTATAGCTCGCTTCTGATTCCACTCTTTATTTATTTACTCTGCTCACAGTGCCCTGAAAAGGTGTCTTTGCTAAAGCCTGGGCAGCTTTCCAGGCCATTAAAAAGCTGCTCAGCTCGAATGACAGAGCTGGGAGCTGAGCCTCATCCCTAACCCTTAAGCAATTAACCTGAGATGAAATCAAGCTGCTCCATGCCAGAACCTTCCCCCTTGCCTGTGCTGTTCCTGAGTGTGTGGAGCCCCAGCAGCTTCCTCTGCCCAGCCCCACTGCTCCAGGCTCTCCTCAGCTCCCAGAATTGTCCTCTCTTGCATGGAACCTGCCAAGAAATGCCAAGATTCTGTTCCAATGCTTGGTTCTGTCTCCCTGTTGAGAAGCTGTTCCTTCTGGAAGTTTTCTGTGGCACAGGGTGCCCAGAGCAGCTGTGGCTGCCCCTGGACCCCCAGAAGTGCCCAAGGCCAGGCTGGACAGGGATTGGGGCAGCCTGGGACAGTGGGAGGTGTCCCTGCCCATGGCAGGAGTGGCACTGGATGGGCTTTAAGGTCCCTTCCAACCCATTCTGGCATTCCACGATTTGGGTTTTTTTAGCTCTAACTCCTGTTGATCCTTGCTGGAGCCCAGGAGTTTGCCCAGTGCCTGCACAAGGGATAAAAGGATAAACTGGTGTCTGCTCTGGGCAAAAATCTGCCCTTGCTTTTAAGAAAGCTCAAAATATCGAAGTATCCCCTAAGCAGCTTGAATGCCTGGGAGTGTGAGGGGAGGGCTGGAACCAGAGCACAGGAGATGTTTCCTGGGCAGGCTTAATATAGATGGAATCATGGGTGGTTTTCCTGCTCTGCGTGGAAGCTGGGCAGTGTCCAGCCCTTCTGTTGGTTCCTACCTACCAATTTCACCTGGTGTTTTCCATGCTAAGACCGAGTTATTGAAAAACACTAAATCCCCAGCCAAGCCAGTGCATTGCTTTTGCATTGTTATGGCAACACAGATGAAGAGGAATAAAGCTGGATCCTGGTGGCTGCTGGAAAAGGTCCCCACGAGCTGGTGGCACTTGACTGAAGTCCATTAGCAGCACCTCCGGAGCCAGCTGGCCCCTGGAATGGGAAGAGCAGGAGTGCCTTGCCAATATTTGATGCAAGTTTATGATCTTTGTCCTTTGTTTTCTTCCCAGGATCCCAGGAGCAAACACAAATTTAAAATCCACACGTACTCCAGCCCCACCTTCTGTGACCACTGCGGCTCGTTGCTGTACGGGCTCATCCACCAGGGGATGAAATGTGACAGTAAGTGACTGATGGCGGGGGGGCTCAGACACCCCGAGGGGCGCTCAGGCACCCCGGGGTGAGGCTCAGGCACCCCAGGGCGCTGGGCTGCAGCCCACAGCCTGTGCCCTCTGCCAGCAGTGTGCAGCTGCAGGGCTCTGAGTGCCCGAGGGACACGAGTGGGCACCTCCTGACCCGGTGTGGGGAGCCCCCGGAGCTGCTGCAGGGAGAGGGGAGGGAAAGAATTTGGTTTGGGAGGAACCCCCCCGCACCTCTCAGCACCAGCATCTCCCCACATCTCTCTGTGCAGCATCCCCACACTCCCCACTGCAGCAGCATCCCCCCAAACCCTCTCTCCAGAAGCGCCCCACAGCAGCATCCCCGGCAGTGTCCGCCCTCCCCATCCTCCCCTGCATCCCCCCGCAGCATCCCCGCGGCTCGGCCGCTCCGCAGCGCTGGTTCCGAGTGACACCCTGTGGCCGCGGCCCCGCGCTGCCGCCGCCTCTCCCGGAGCTGCCGGCGGGGGAATCGCTGCGCGGCGAGGAGAAAACGGGGGCTGGAAGCGGAGGGAAAGGACGGAATCAGTAATTTTCCAAGTTAATCCTGTATGTTCCTATTTAAGGGGACTGGGACATGCAGCGTGTGCCGGCGCTGGCGGCGGGAGCAGCGAGCTTGGCTGCTCCTTGCTCGGGGATGGGGAAATTTGGCTGTCTGGGAACAGCAAATTCCTCAGAGCCTTGGGAATCTTGCCAAGGGGAAGCGAACTGCTTTAAAATGTAAATGCAGATATATGTATCTTTATATAGAGACGGATCGTTATGCCTCTCTGTGTGTATACAGATACACAGGTAATTTTTAATGGCCCTTTTTGGCTCCTGGTGGATGCAGCTGAGCACCCTGGGGGGTGATGGAAGGGAATTTTAATGGGTCAGCAGAACTCAAGCCGTTTGACAGAGCCCCGGGGTCAGTCAGGCAGGACCCAGAGCTGTGGCAGTGGGTTCCTGTGCCCGCGCTCGGAGTCTCCAGCTGCCCTCCAAAATCCATTCGTGTTCATCCCAGCCTCCCTGCCAACATCGCGGTTTCACGGGCGGGCGGGGCTGTCCCCGTGCCCTGCTCAGAGCCCCGGCAACCGTGCCGGGGTGCTGAGTGTCCCCTCCTGTGGCACAGCCTGCATGATGAACGTGCACAAGCGCTGCGTGATGAACGTGCCCAGCCTGTGCGGGACGGACCACACGGAGCGCCGCGGCCGCATCTACATCCGCGCCGACATCGACAAGGACGTGCTCACCGTCGTAGGTATGGATCCCCAAAACCCGTGTGCCCGCGGGCAGAGACCCTGTGACTAGTTAAAGTTAAAAGCGGAGTGTTTATCACAACGTCGGGCGGCGCAGGAGTCATCTCCTAAAGTTGTGCCCGTGAATGAAAGAGCTCTTTGCCCTCTATTTATTGCCCCAAGTCCTACATACACAAAATGCTCATGTATATGCATAACCCCAGCACCGCCCGCTCCCGCTTTGTATTCCAATGAGGTTTAAAGTCCTTCGCGCCTGCGCAATTCTTCTCTTGAATTGGATGGGCGGCCTCGAAGGATGAAGTCAGAAAGGTCTTCATCACAATGACCTTTCTACCTCCTCACTGCTGGCAGGGCTTTCACGACCTTTTGGCACGATCCAATCCCTCCTGTGTCATGATCAATTAGCATTGAGTCCAGGTGCAGGTTATGGTTCCTTTGGTTTCCACTTGTCATTATGAGGGTCCATCTATTTCATTTCTTTCTACGAACACAACTTAAAACAACCACCAAGCAATCCATCCTCTAGCTCTAGCTTAAGCATCTAATAATCATTAACTTATCTGCCATTTTTCCTAGCTTGCATCCTAATCAGTGTAAATTGCTTCTAACCCTAGGCTAAAAGCTTAATTTTTTAAAATGATGATTCAGGTGCGTGTGTGCCCAGGGACAGCAGTGCCCGCTGGCAGTGCCCAGCAGCCCCAACAAGGCAGGACAAGGCTCTGAGCCTCCTCCAGGCGCACTCCAGCCCCCTGGCAAAGCCTGGCTGGGGCTCCAGGGCTCCGTGTGTTGATGGCACTTCCAGTCACAGACTTTCCAAAGTGGGTTTTGGAATGATGTAAAAATTCAGCATCTGCAGGGAGGGTGTGGTTTGTGGCAGGGAACAGGATTATCCCATCTCTAGAGGCTTTTGCCACCTGGATTTTGACTCCCAGGATATAATGCTTCCCCCGTGACCTCAGAGAACACTGAGCCACGTTCCGGTGAAGCCCCTTGTCCCCAGCGCGGGGACACCAGCGCAGGCTGTGGCTCCGGGTGGAGCGGTGCCAGCGGGACGGGAGGCCGGGATTGCAGTCTGTGGGCACGGCAGTGACAGTCCCCGGGGGTTTGTGTGCTGCAGGCCGTGCTGGGGAAGGAGGCTGCTGCCCACACGGGGTGACCAGGCAGCTCCGGGCGCTGTGGCTCCGCAGGGGCGGCCGAGCTGCCGCGGTTATTCCCGGATGAGTCAAAACCAGGGGTGTGAAGTGGCCCTCTGTGCCCCTGCGCGGGCGGGGACCCCGCGCTGCCATGTGAATTCCCAAAGTCACAATCAGCTTTTTCAGTGGTTAAACAAAGTGTCAGTATCTAAGGGTTGGTTTCTGATAGCTCCCTGTCTTTTCCAAAACAATCCCAAGGTCCTGACAGGAAACTGTTTCCACTCTAACTAAAAACCGAGCTGTGTTAACCCGTGACAGACACCCATGGCAACACCGGATCCTTCTCCATCATCCCTCCGCCCTCGGCAGGTTCTCCCTGGTTTGCCTCATCCTGTCACCGTCAGTGACCTCCCCAGGGTTTGTTTCTGTGGGATGGGGCTGGCTCTGGGGGATCCCGTGGTGCTCTGATGGGTGCTTGTCCCCCCAGGGAGAGCCATCGGGAGTGTTCTCAGAAAAAATATCAAGTTGTTGGAAATGTTGATGAAAATTTGAAAAAAAAAGTTGTGGAGGACTTTGTAATTTAATTTTTGTTGGATTTGTCCTTAAAGGAGAGCCTCAGTGAACCAGGCAGAACTATGTTTGCACATGTCCTGCTTCCCAGGTGCCTTCCTGAAGGTGGGACTTAGAGATCTTGGGGGTCTTTTCCAAGCCTAAGGTGCTGTGATTCCTGCAGCCTCCATCAGATGCCAGCGGGGTGCAGCTCTCAGGCACCACAGGCTCCTTGTGCCGTGTGCCCACAGGCAGCAGAGGAGCTCCCCAGCCCTTCTGTGCAGCTGGATTTTCATTTCTTCAGCTGGCTTTGAAAGGCTGGTTTATTTCTGGCCCGTTCTGGAGGTGTTGGTGAAAACGTGTCAGCTGTTGGCTTCTCCAGGAAGGAAGGGAAGCGTGCTGAGCTCTCCAGCTCTGCCATGGAGCTGGTGGAGGAGTGGGAGTGTTCTGGGAGAGGAGAGCTGGCCACTGGGGAGCCCAGATGGCCCCAGAGCACAACCCAGAGACACCCACTGCTGAGGGACCTGGGGCAGCTCCGGGGCGTCACAACCAGGACACCGAGGGGCTGGGGGAATGGGGCTGGGGAAGGGAACGGAGCCCCAGGAGAGGCTGAGCGAGCTGGGGAAGGGGCTCAGCCTGGAGAAAAGGAGGTTCAGGGGGGACCCTGTGGCTCTGCACAAATCCCTGACCGGAGGGGACAGCCGGGGGGGTCGGGCTGTGCTCCCAGGGAACAGGGACAGGAGGAGAGGGAACGGCCTCAGCCTGGCCCAGGGGAGGTTTAGGTGGGATTTTAGGGAAAATTCCATCCTGGAAATGCTGCCCAGGGAGGTTTGGAGTCCCCACTCCTGAGGAGATTTAACAGCTCTGTGGATGTGGCACTTGGGGACATGGGGCAGTGGTGGCCCTGGCAGTGCTGGATGGGCTCAGAGGAATTTCCCGAGCCGAACAATTCCCCGGGGGGGCACACGGGGGAAGGCAGCGGGCGGGGGCAGAGCCAGGCAGCCTCCGAGCAGATTGCTGGTGGGAAATGCCCTTTCCAGGCTTTCTGCAGGAATTCCAGTGCGGGGCGGGCAGGGGGCGGATTTCTGTCGAGAGGGGATGGGTGGGGGTGATGGAGCAGCCCCCGAGCCCGGCGGAGGTGGGGGGCAGCGCTGGCCGGGGTGAGCCCACCTTTGCTCCTGCTGCTCGGGAAAAGGGTTCTGCCGGGCACGGGGGGGGAAATTCTCGCTGTCTCACCAGCTGGGGGACGCCTGCCCAGGAATTTGGGGAGCTTTCCCGTGGCCGGAGCATCGCAGCGGTGCCGGGAGGAGCGGGCAGGGCAGGGCCGGTGCCTGCAGGCGGCAGCACGGGCACGGCCAACTCCGCTTTGATTTTCCTGTCGAGCTGACAAATGGAACGGGGATTTGCCGTGTGCTCCTCAGCTCTGCGCTTTTCTCTTCTCTTACTCTGATTTTTTCCCCCTCTTCTCTTTGTAAAGCCAGTCTTTCCCTCCCTATGGATAATGCGGGTTTTTCACAGAAACGTTGAGTCCTGGAATAGTTTGGATTGGGAGTGACCTTAAAATTCATCTCTGAAGCTCACGGGCAGGGAGACCTTTGACTAGACCAGGGTGCTATAAAGCAACCTGGACACGGCCAGGGGTCCAGGGGCAGCCACAGCTGCTCTGGGCACCCTGTGCCAGGGCCTGCCCACCCTCCCAGGGAGGAATTCCTTCCCAATATTTAGGATGTGGGATGTGTCTTTGAGGCCCTGGTGCAGACAGACAGACATGCAGGGCACTGCCTGCCTGCTGTGGGACAGGAGCAAATGCACCTTCACAGTCGCTGTCCTGCTCTGGGCTTTGATCAAGTGTCTTATTAGTGAGAAAAAACTGTGGGATAAAGCAGGAAATCACAGCACATTAACGTGGCATCGAGGCACTGCACAGTTCTGCTTCCCTAACAGCAAAGCTCCCAGTGCAGATTATGCTGAGCCTGTCGTATTAAGGGCCATGAATATTTGAGCCTGGCAAATGGAGGGCTGGGAGGACGTGAGGGCTGGCAGTGCACTAAAGGCACGGCTGCTCCAGGCTGGGAGCTGTGCTGAGGGCTCCTCTCCAGAGCCAGCTCTTCCCACCATATTCCAGTGGGGGTTTGTCTGTCCTGTCAGAGCATCCCACTGCTCCTCTGTCTCCCTCCAGGCAGCGCTGGGGTAAAGGGAGGAGGTCTGAGAAGTACAAAGCTGGAAAAGGATCAAGAGGCAGAGCTGCAGGGTTCGTGCTGTGGGGTGTGTGGGCAATCCTCAGTGTGGCCTTTGCCCGTGTGTGTGTGTGGAGCAGAGAGTGCCCTGTGCTCCTGCCGGAACCAGCTCCAGTTCCCTGCTGTCCCTGGGGAATGTCCTTCGTGTCCCCACTGAGCCCCGTGGGGCTCCTGGCAGCACCTGCCGCCACCGGAGCTCCCCCATTCACCGGCCTGATGAGGGAAAACAGTGACCAAAACTGAAACCAATTCTGCTGATTAGATAAACGAGCTGGAAGTGCGTTAATTAATAATCACCGGCCCAGGCAGATGCAGCCATAATGAGTCCTGTGCCTTTTCCATTGTACCAGCATGTGCAAATATATTCCTATCAGAGCATTAATTAAATGTTTTAACTCACGAGGGTGTTAATGTGAGTGCTGGCTGGGATGGGGCTGCTCCTGCCCGGGGATGTTGGTGCTGCTGCAGGGAGGAAGATGATGAGTGCTGCAGGTCAGCCTGAGAGCCCTCCCCTCTCCAAAATCCCATCCGAGAGCTGTGGAACAGAGGCCAGGAGAGGTGATGGGCTGGGATTGAGGGAGTGCAGCTCTGACCTTGCAGAGAGCCAATCTTTGGAGGGGTTTTTCACAGATCCATAGAATCGTGGGATGGTTTGTTTTAAAGACCATCCAGCTCCAAGCCCTTGCCATGGGCAGGAACACCTCCCATGAGACCAGGCTGCTCCAAGCCCTTGAACCCTTCCAGGGCTGTGACAGCCACAGTTTCCCTGGGCAGCCTGTGCCAGTGCCTTTTCCTTTGGTGGGCAGTGGGAAGCAGAAGTTGCTGCCCTCAGCAGGGCCTGTGGTTCCACGTGCTCAGAGAGGAGGTGCAGGATGTGACAGCCCATGGGATCTGCCTGGGGAGCAGGGCAGGAGCGGGTTTGCTGTAGACTTCTTTTTAATTTCACATCAAAGGGAGCCCCGTGTGGCGGATTGAGGAAATCTCTTGCTGGGGTTTGTTTATGCAGCGTATCAATCTTTCCTTTCCTTGAAACGCTGGAGGCTGGGGAAGGGGCCTCTCCCTGCTCTCCTGGCCGTGACCTCCGTGCTGCTCCTGCTCTGGGCGTGTGGCAGACTGAGGCTGCTTCCCACGTTTTCCATGGGGGATGTGGGTGTCTCTTCCCAGCCACGGCTGCCAGAGTAATCCAGAGATGTTTTCTGAACCCTTATTGAGAAGCTATTGCAAACTTTGCAGAGTAAATTATTCAAACATCACTCACCCAGCTGTGCCTGCCCTGGCCCTCAAGGCACAGTGGGTGACATCTCCTCCCTGTGTCCCCACTGCCACAGGAATTGTGTGCAGGAGAAGGGCACTGGCAGCACTGCCCCCCTGCATTCCCCACTCCAGAGCTGTCCAGGACTCACCAACATCTGTCCTGACCACAGCCTGAACCCACAGTGGCATCTCCTTGGCCACACTTGGTGCCCAGAGTGATTTAGGACTTGCTTTAAATGGGATCATAATATTCTTACTCATCACTGTTAATAATGATGTTACTGCTTCTTAATGATGCACAAAACTGTCAGGATATGAGAGATGTAAAACTATTTTACATCAAATTTAACTGTCAAATAAATGCCATAAGTGTTGGCAAGGAGCACATCTCCCCTGCCGTGAGGTACCGCTGCTGTGCCGCTCCAGGTTTTTATTTTACCCTCACTTAATTGTTGATTTCTGCTTGAAAAGTCAGGAAGTTTCTTAAGGTCAAGCAGAAGCATTTTGGGTTTTTCAAATGAATAGATAAAATTATTCCCATTAATGAAATTCTGAGGTCTGCACGCTGAGATAATAACATGAGGTAATCAAATCTCATGCTTCAGGGCATAAACTGATTAACTGCGAGGGCCAGGAACGACTTCTCCTGTTCCTTAAAGAAGCGAAGGACAGCCCGATAAACACCTCGGGGTTGTTCATTAGTCTCCAGAGATGTTTGTGCCGGCTGCTGGGACAGTGAAACCCGGGGCAGAGCCGGTTCTGTGTGACATCATTCCGTGTCTCCTCCCCGTGAGGGGACACCGGCCGTGTGACAGCCCGGAGCCTCTGCCAGCCCTGGGCTCGTTCTGCTGCTCACACGGGGGATCCTCGGGTGTTTCTGCTGGCCCTGGGGCAGGAGCAGGCTGAGGACAGCAGTGAGGGCCATCCTCCTCCCCTGCCCTGTGCTGCCATCGGTGCCTGCTGCTGGGACTGGCCATGGGCTGTCCCCATTTCCCTGAGGCTCCCACAGGTGCTGCAGGTGGGCACTGAAAACAGGTTCTCATGGTCATTTGAAAGCCAGGAAGGTGAGAAGAGATAGGAAGAGCTCGTGGGGAGTGTGTGGAGAGGCCCCGGGTCAGCAGGGCACTGGGGGTGCACAGGGAGCCCCAGAGTGGTGCCATTTGGGGGGGCTTTAGGGTCCCTTCCAACCCAAACCACTCGAGATGATTCTATGGCAGCATCCCCGGCGAGGTCCCTCGTGTCACCGTCAGGGATGAAGTCATTCTGTCCCCACTGCCAGGGGGGCTGCGGCTGCTGCAGGCGCCTCCCGCGGCCCCGGCGAGCAGCGGGCTGGGATGGATGGATGGATGGGGCAGGCGGCGCTTCCCGGCAGGATCACACCTCTCCCTGTCTCACAGGCTGCTGTCGGGGCTGTCACGTTTGATAAATGAGCTCGTTTATAAACGCAGAGTTGGATTTTGGCTACGAGTTCCATTCCGTGGAGCTGGAAATTGGGCAGTGCTCAGGGAGGACAGCCATAGATGGCAGGTTTTGGGGCATTCATTCAAAACTCTCCAGTTCCCAACCTGATGAGAAATTCCTTACTGGTGAGCTGGGAACGGGGTTATTGGTTTTACTCTTCTGACCCTGAAAGTTCCTTCTGCCCTCCTGTGGTGCTGCACACGCAGCTGGAGTTCTCTTCTCCTTCTCCTCTTCCTCCTTGTGGGATGAGGGGCTGAAGCTGAGCCCCCCGTGACCCTCACAGCAGAGCTGTTGCCAGCAGGTTCCCAGCACAGCAGGACCCTCTGTGCCGGATCCCTGGGCAGGCCTGGGGCGGGGGCTCTGCTCTGGCCTTCCTTCACACAGCTTTTCCCCAGGTTATGGCTCGCCTCCATCCCGGCCCATCGAACTTCCCATCTCTGACATCTCTGACATCTCTGCTCAGCCCTGGGGGGAAGATAAGATCCTTCCCCTGGCAGACAGACAGACCCTTTTGGACTTAATCTGGGCAAAGAGACTCAGCTCAGCCTGGCTGTATTTAATTTGTCCAAGCTGCAATCCAATTAGAAGCAGCTGAGTCACCTCAGGTTTGTTCTTCCCGCTCTGCTCCTGCTTCCCGGAGGAGATGCTGGCCCCAGAGCTGGGGTGATGCTGCCCAGAGGGCAAGTGATGGTGCCCATGGGCATCCCCAGCCCCCAGGGGCTCCAGGGGGGAGCTGGGTGCTGGATGTGGCCGCTGCAGTGGTGGTTTTGGGTTCCTGCTCCCACCCCAGCACCCTCACGTCACTGTTCCCACTCCTCGAGGAAAGCTCCATCCCCAGGCCCCCACCAGTCAGTGCAACTCTGCTTCCCAAGGGGCAGGAGGAAACAAATCAGCTTTAAACTGCTTAAAACCGAGAGCAAACAACAAATCAGCCTGTCAGAAAGTAAAAATAATCTCCTGAGTCGACCCTGCAGCCTCCCCCATCCACGAGAGCCGCGTTTGCTCGGCGTTAATTATGTCGTTCCTCATGTAATGCCCATGTCTGCACAGATCCAGTTTAATTCTGCTTTTAATCACTATTTTCACACATACTCTTGGCACACAGGGAAGTTGTCAGTTGTTGGGTATTTTTATAGCTGGAATACTGAATTTAATCCTTTTTCTCTTCCCCAGTAAGAGATGCTAAAAACCTAGTTCCTATGGACCCTAATGGCTTGTCAGATCCCTACGTGAAGCTTAAACTAATCCCTGACCCCAAAAACGAAAGCAAACAGAAGACCAAAACTATCAAGTGCTCCCTGAATCCTGAGTGGAATGAGACATTTAAATTGTAAGTACAAGGAAAACGTTTAAATTTGTAAAGTGAATTTTCTCGCCACCAAGAATTAATGTGACTTTATTTGCTCTGATTTAATTATTCAGAGGCATTGAGCTGATTCAACTGAGAAATGATTCCTTTTGTTCTGTAAGTGACACAGAGGCCCTCAAACCTCTGCCCTGACCCCGCTCAGAGCAGTGTGTCAGGGCAGGAACTCCGTGCTCTCCATGAGAATTGGGCATGCCTTGGAAATTAAATATTGGAGACCTCAGCAGGCCTTGAGAACCGTCCCTTCCCTTGGCAGCCATGTCCTGGTGGAGCACAGGGGACACAGGGGTGTGGGAGCAGCTGGCAGGATGAAAGCAGCCCTTCTCCCTTCCTCTCTTCCAGCCAGCTGAAGGAGGCAGACAAAGACAGGCGGTTGTCAGTGGAGATCTGGGACTGGGATCTGACCAGCAGGAATGATTTCATGGGCTCCTTGTCCTTCGGGATCTCTGAGCTGCAGAAGTCAGGCGTGGATGGATGGTGAGCTGGGATTGTTTTATGAGCACCGTGGACACAAAGCAGCATGGGATGTTTGTAGATGGGAGGGTGGCAGCCCCTCAGACCTCGCAAGCAGCACCTCTTCCAGCCCCATGGAAGGTTCTGCTCCACCTCTGGGGCTGCTGGGGGTCTCTGGTGCCATGGAGGGGTGTCTGTGTGGCACCCAGGGGTGCCAGGGCAGTGTCTGAGTGCCCAGCACAGACTGGCTGTGCCCCCAGCAGGGTGAAACTCCTGGGATCTGAGTGGCATTTCCCTGATTTCTGATAATTACTGCTTGAGCTTTCCCCCTCCTTTGGAGGAGCATCCTGTCCATTGCTCAGGGTGGGCAGTGCCACCACATGCCGTGTGCTGTCCTCGGGGGACAGTTGAAGGGAGGGGGTTTGCTCTCCCTGTACCCGTGGCTGCCATAAGAAACACGAGTTTGTCTGTGGGTTTGGGGTCAGGATTGGTTTGGGAGCCACACCAGGGCTATGTGTGCCCACCACTGCAGGCAGTGGATGCTCTCCTCGGGCTGGGGGGTCCCCAGGGCAGCGGGGGACCCAGAGACATGCCTCCAGCCACTGAGGGTGGTTTGGGGGTTCTCCTGACCTGGGGAAGGGTCCCCTGGATGCTGTGCTGGAGCACAGGTGAGCTCCTGCCTCCCTGCAGCCCCTGACCCGTGTCCTCTCTGTCCCTGCAGGTTCAAGCTGCTCAGCCAGGAGGAGGGAGAGTATTTCAATGTCCCGGTGCCTCCCGAGGGAGAGGAAGGAAACGAGGAACTGAGGCAGAAGTTTGAGGTGAATGGATTTGTCTTGCATTCAGGGGTTTTCCTCACTGCCTGCCTGCCGTGCCCTTGGCAAGGAGACCTTTCCCTGCCAGCTCTTCCCCTGGCAGCGCAGGGAATGTGGAGCAGGGTCCAACTCCCCAAAGAGGCCCCAAGGAGAAATGTCTATTTACTACTTAATAAGCCATGGAAGTTCTTGCTGAATGATTGATGCAGACGTTGCTGAATTAGCAGAAATTTGCCATTTTTCAGTGTAGCTGAAGTCTCCACAGAACCCTGGGAATGAGTGTGGTGCATCTGGAGACTGACATGCAATGAGCCATACAGAAATAAGAGAGTTGCCCTTATGGTTCTCAGCATGAACTCTGTAAATGTAGCAGAGACTGGAGAGTCAGCTCCTGTTCTCCTTCCTTTTTTATTTATTTATACACAACTTTCCTGAATATCCAAGGAAAGACTGTTCCAGTACAAAGGTTAGCTACAACCAATGGGTTTTGGCTGCATAAAGAACTAACAGCTGGCTTTTATTGTATTCCATGATGTTCCAGTGGTGGTAAGATGGTCTGGGCAGTCAGATGAGGAGTTTGTCCAGAGGAGCCAGAGCACACCTGCCCCCTCACCTTGCTGTGTGTTCCCCACTGCTCCCGTGGGTGTCTCAGGCAAGGAATCCCCCTCCAGCTGGGCTGTGGCTCTGCTGGGGCTGGGAGTGAGGAGTGGGGTGTGCTGGAGCTGGGGCACAGCCGTGGTCACACCAGCGATGTGAGAAAATCCCAGACACCATTCCTTAGGTCTGCAGTGCAGGAGCTGTTCCGAGGCTCAGAGGTGCTGCAGGTGACCTTGAGTGGGGAATTCTGCAGCCTGGAGAGCCTTGTGAGAAGCAATTAGCAGCAGCAGGGGCTGTGGATTCCCCGTGAGGTGCTGTCTGGAGGGGCTGCCAGCAGCAGCCAAATTGAACCGCCGGGATCGGGTTAATGGAATTTCATGCTAGGCTGAGCTCGGCACAGGCCTCACACTGCCACACATTTCTGGAAATTAAAAGGGAATAAATTCTGAGAGAGCTTTTATGGGAGGAGGAGCAGCACATCAGAGCCCCTGGCCTGGGGAGGAGGCACCAGGCTGCTGCTGGGGTCTGGTGTTTAAAAATGAGGGGCTTTAAAATGAGGGTCCTCAGTGATCAGCTGTGATGGCTGGGGGGGCAGGAGGGGGTTGTCTGTGTCTGAGGGGTGCAGGAGGGGCTGTCTGTCTGTCTGGGGGTGCAGGAGGGGCTGTCTGTCTCTTTGGGGGTGCAGGAGAGGCTGTCTGTCTCTTTGGGAGCCTGTTCCACATGGATTTGTGGCTTCCTCTGTGGTTCCCTCCAATATCAGATACAATCACAGAATATCTCAAATGGAAGGGACCATAGGGCAGTAATGGATGTGGAGCTGGATAAAAAAATCCCACGTTTTACCCTAATATATTTATAGTCATCCCTCTTTTTCTGGTGAGGTGAGAGACAGAAGCCAGCTTTTGCCCCAAAAGAGCTCATTTAGGCCTCTTTTCCATGCTTTGGATGACCTGGACATGGTGTAGGGTGGCATGGCAGGCTGCTGTGTCCTGCTGGCAAGGGCAGAGGGGTGACCACGGGCACAGGTGATTCCCAGTTGCTCTGGCAGAGATCAGTGAGGTCATGAGCAGTGCCATGTGCCGTGGCTGGTGACTTCTCCAGTGCTTTTCTTGGTGCTGTCCCCATCACGCCCATGGAAAAGGCTCCCAAAGCTCAGGGTGGTTTTTGAGGTGGGAAAGAGCTGCTGAGGTGGGATTTTGGGAGCACCCACTGGGTTTGTAATGCCCATACTCCCTGCCCCATCAGTCATGTGTTCTCTTCCTCCCTGCCCCACGCCCACCTTTGCAGAGAGCCAAGATTGGAACCGGGTCCAAGGCTGCGGATGAGAAGACAAGAAATGCCATTTCCAAACTGGACAACAACGGCAGCCGGGACCGGATGAAGCTCTCGGATTTCAACTTCCTGATGGTGCTGGGAAAAGGAAGCTTTGGGAAGGTGAGGTTCCCCCTGGGCACTGTCTGCAGGCACACTGGTGACTGGTGGTGGTGACTGGGAGCACTGGTGTCACGGTGCTGGGAGCCCAGCTTGGCTCCCCCAGGCAGGGAACACCAGAGATGTCAATGAGGCCACCACAAAATCCATCCCTTTGGGAAGCAGGGGACAAGCTGTGTATTTAAAGCTCTGTTTTATTTCGTTGGGTTTTTCTTCTTTACAAATATGTGGGAGCATTTTAATTAACTTCCCAGACCGGTTGTGAGCGGTAACAGAATTTCATCCTCCTGATAATTATATGACTTGGAGCCTTCAATTTTCTTGGGGTCTTGCCAAGTCTCTTGATTTCCATTCGGGATCCCAGTGCTCCAGGGAACGCTGGGGCTCTGCAGGAGGTGGGTGCAGTGTTTGCTGGTGCCATGGCTGGCCCAGCCCCACCCTCATTAGTGAATTGCTTTAATTGCCGGGATTATTGCTGTGCCTGCGGGCTCATTGCTCGGGCAGGTAGTGGAGATGAGGAGGGTGTGCAGGGATGCTCCCCTGAGCACAGGGGTGCAGCAGGAGCATCCCTTCTTTCCCCAGCCTTCTGCTGGCACTGGAGAGCTTTGGGAAGTCCAGCCATGAGCGTTTGCTCCCTCTCCAGAAGTGGAGAGCTCAGAGATCCATGGAAACATTTGTGACAGGCAGGGAATGGGGAGGTCCTGACGGTCCCCAGCCCCCAGAGCATCAGCCCTGGGGTGCAGGAACGCCCCGTGCCTGGTGCCCGCGCTGCTGTCACACAGAAATGTCCCCTGTCCCCTCCCTCCCAACACCTCATCCCTTTAAAGGCAGAGCCTGGCATCTGGAGGCTCCGTGGCTGTGCCGTGTCCCCCGCCGCCTTCTCCCCTTAAATTTGAGAAACATTAGCAAACTCCTCAGTCGGCTCTGGCTTATATAAGGGAATGTGTGACAGAAACTGTTCCCTGGAACAGAATGTTATAAATATGCTAATTAGCGCTAATTAAAACGGCACGTTGGTTTCTCCGGGTGGATGCAGCCTCGCCCTCACGTGTTCCTGCACTTCCCCAGGCATCCCTGCTGCCCCGGCATCCCAGCACGGGGACACCCAGGTGCCACGGCTCCGTCCCCGCTTCCTGTGCTCGCCAGAGGTGCCAGATGTTCGGGAGGAGCCAGGCAGAGGTGCCTGGGGCAGGGAGAACAGTTCCCGCAGCTCCCTAGCCCCTGGTGTGCCCAGCAGCTGGCTGTGTCCATGGCATTGCCATCCTTCTCTCGGGCTGGCACTGTGTCCTTCCCTCCCCTGGGCTGGCACCTGCTCCTGTGCCTGGCTGCCTGCTGCCAGCCTCCCTCCTGCCAGTCCCTGCTGGCTGGGAGAGCTCTTGGACTACAATCACACTGTTTTAGTGAGCCTCTGTCTGTCTCTTTTAACCCTTTGGCATCAGGACCTCAGGTTCAGTGCTCAGTATTTTGCTCTCCCCGCACTCAGCTGTCTAGGGTCGGGAGAACCGACACGTTGGCCTCAGTGGAGTTTGACAAAACTTGCTTTCTCTGTGTTCAGAAGATTCTCCAGTTCTTATTCTGGAGCATTCCCAAACAAATACTCTATATTACAGGAATAAATCAAGTTAAATATCAGCCTTTTTTTTTTCCCCTGCACCAATAAAAAGTTAAAAAAGAATGCAATCTGCTTCCCAGCGAGCGCGCTGGCAGATGGAGATCCCCCGAGCCAGGCAGCTTCAGGGGGTGGAAAATGCCTTGGAAAAGAGGGGCTTGGGGCTGTGTGGTCCTGGCTTGGCACGTTCAGGACACAATGTCCCTGGTGCTCTGGGGTCCCCGGGGCCGTGGCTGGTGGCAGCTCCCTGGGGCTGGCACGGGCAGGGAGATGCTCTCAGGGAAGGAGGCAGCGCTTGGCTCAGCCCACCTTGGCTTGGCTGTGCTGTATTATAAATAGAGGGAAGGGAACTTAGGTGGCTTGCTCATATTTTTGCAGCTAATCAATCTGTCGTGCTCTCGAGCTGTCAGGCTTTTGGGGTTTGTGTTGTTTTGCTGAGCAGGGCGGAGCCTTTGGCTGCTGGGTTCCAGGGTAGTGGTGGGTTTTTTTGGGTTTTTTGCTAGAGTTGGGATTAAATGAGTGAGATGGGGTTTTTTTTGTTTGTTTGGGTTTTTTTTGACTTAGATGTTGATTAATCTTTATCTATATTACAGTCTCACAAACTTTGATTTCTATAGCACTTCAAGCTAACAAACTAAAAATGGAGTCCTATCTCTCTCTCTACAAGGCCTTTTAATGATAAACTGTCTAATTAAGAAATGACACCTAAATTATTTTTACTTTTAACCTAATAACTACCTACCTGTGGCCCGCAATGGGGACTTTTTATCTAATTACAGAATACTATTTGGACCCATGAAGGAGAAGGTGAAAATAAGGACTTAGTCTCTGCCCTAAAACCTCTATCTTGTTTTATATATATTACTGTATTTTAAAACCTTAAACTCTAAGGTTTCTCATAGTTTTCTACTCATAGTTTTCTACTCATAGTTTTCTACTATGTGATATTACACACTTTTATTTAAACTACACACCCACAATCCCAGTCCTATTATTTAATTTTGGAAGCCTTTTCCAAGGCCTCAGGTCAAATGCAGTGTTTGCTTGGAGATCAGTGCCTGTTAATACAGAAAGTCTAAAATTCTCAGTGCCCAGGGTTCCAACATTCCAGCGCAGTGGGAGAGTTCTCTGGGCTGTGAGAGCCTTTGAGCTGTGCAGTGCTCTGCTCTGCTCTGGGTGTGAAATGTGGCAGGAGGGCAGGGCATGGGCCGGGCTGGTCCCTGCTCCCCTGTCACCCATCCCGGGCTCTGGGCTGTGCCAGGGACACTTGGCTGTTTGGATCTTTGACATTTGAACACCTTCAGACATCAGGACAAAGGTATCAGGAGGAATTTCTTCCTGGAAAGGGGGGTCAGGCACTGGCAGGGGCTGCCCAGGGAGGTTTGGAGTCCCCAACCCTGGAGGTGTCCAGGGAAGGCCTGAATGTGACAGGGCTGGGGACAAGGTGGGCGCAGGTGGGACTCCATCATCCCGTGGCTCTTTTCCAACCTGAAGGATTCTGTAATCCAGGAGAGGGGAATCCAGCCCAGATGTGCTCAGGAGTGCAGCCCAGGGTGGTTTCCAGCCTGCCCTCCTGCCCATGCCCTGCACGTCCCTCAGCTGGTTCTCAGCAGCTGGGAAGTCCTTTTGCCTTTCCCAGGGAGCAGGGCTGGCTCAGCTGTGCTCAGGCTGCCCTGTCACTGGGAGCTGCCTCCATTCACAGCCATGGATGGCCTCGAGCACTTCTTGCATTTATCAGGGTGCCCTAGCCAAGCTCTGCTGTCACTGCAGAGTGGGGTGGCAGCCACATCCTCAGCAAGGTCCCTTCAGGGCAGAAGCAGATGCCAGGCTCAGAGGCTCCCTGCTTTAGTTAACTTTCCTCCGACAGGGTTGTGGATGGCAAGGCAGGTCTCTATATAACCGATGTTGTATCTAATGCTCTTACGTTCAGGTAATAGGTTTAATTTTCCATCAAAATATGTTCCTGGGGTGGTTACTTCTTCTTTTCCACCGGTTTTGAGCAGCCAAAGCACTTCTGCTTTTACCACCTAAAAATTAGCTCTGGTTTTAGCAGCTGGCTGGGGTGCCTTGTAAAGCTCAGCTTGTGTAAAATGGTGATCAATGGAGGCAATGAACCAAACCAGTTCCATTTTGAGCAGAAACACCAGAGAGGGCAGAGGTGCAGACACTGTGTGAGGCACAGAAACAGGGAATGCCTTGGGTTGGAAGAGACCTCAAAGATCACACGTGTCCTGTCCCTGGTGCAGGTGATGCTGGCAGAGAGGAAGGGCACAGACGAGCTCTATGCAGTGAAGATCCTCAAGAAGGACGTGGTTATCCAGGACGATGATGTGGAGTGCACCATGGTGGAAAAACGTGTCCTGGCTCTCTCGGGGAAGCCTCCCTTCCTCACCCAGCTCCACTCCTGCTTCCAGACCATGGTAAGGGCTGGGGTCACCTCTGGTCCCCACCAAGGGCTGTGGTGGGCTGGGGACCCTCAGCACTGGGAGCCTTTGGAAAATGGATTGGGATGGTGCCCAGGGCCAGGCTGGATGGGGCTTGGAGCAGCCTGGGACAGTGGGAGGTGTCCCTGCCGTGGCAGGGGGTGGCCCTGGATGGGCTTTAAGGTCCCTTCCAACCCAAACCACTCCAAGATTTTATGTTCTTTGTACGTCACTGCACTTGCCAAAGCAATTGTGTATTCTGTGCCTTGGCAGCCTCACACCTTCTCCAGTTCACTGGCAAAAGGGCCTCCAGGGCCAAGATGTGGCTGTGGGACGTGGAAGTGTAATGTACAATAGCTGCAGCCTGGGATGTGTTCAGCAGGGAGCTGCTGCTGACATTAGAGGTGATTTCCCAGCCCCTCAGCTGCCCCCAGCCCGCAACAACCCTTTTGGTTCAATAGCAAAGTGCTGCACTTGTTCCCAGGACTCATTCCTCTGATCAAAGCCCTGAGCAAAGGGAGAAACCCAATCCAAACTGCAAGAAATCCCCTTTCCCACGGGTGTTTGATTGGGTTTGTATGAGTCAGGAGTGGAGAGGGGGACAGGGGACCTTTAACACAATCCCTGCCCGGCCCTGGAGCAGCCTGTGAATGAGAATGTCCAGGTACACATCAGTGGGACCCAGGCAGAGGGAATCAGCAGAGTCCTTTAGAACGATGACAATGCTTTCCAGGAGGATTACATTTTAATATTACCCCAGAAATTTCATTTACCAAACACATTGAGTGTATTTAAAGCCTGCGGCCCCGGCTTTGCAGCACAGCAATCAGAATGTGGCAGGAGCAGCTATTTCACACAGCATCTCCCTGGCATCTGAAGTGAGTCAGCGCAGGATTATTCCTGGCAGACCTATAGTAGCTTAATAGTAATCGTATTTGTAATGTAATCAAAATGTATAGCAGGGTGTATTATCAAAGGCTGGCACAAAGCACTTTGATTTCTGGGAGCACAGTCCAGAGCACAATTCTCTGCCGGGGTTGTTGGCTCAGCGGCTCTGGGAGAGAGAAAAGCCCTAAATCTGCATTTTAGAGAAAAGGGGAAGATGAGCAAGGAGAGAGCTCCTGGCTGGGGCTGGAGGGTGAGAGGTGCCTGTGCTGGGGGATCTGGGGTGCTCTGAAAGGTCCCAGGTCAGAGCCTGGGCTCGGGGAGGGGGCTGAGCTGGGGGTCCTTTGGTGTCCCCAGGTGAGCTGTGCTTTTGATGTGACCTCTGGGGCGCAGCAGTGAAGGGCACAGCAGCCACAGCCACACTGAGACGATAAATCACAGAATCCTGGAATGGTTTGTGTTGGAAGTGACCTTGAAGATCATCCATGGGCAGGGACAACTGCCACTAGCCCAGGCTGATCCAAGCCCTGTCCAGCCTGGCCTGGGACACTTCCAGGGATCCAGGGGCAGCCACAGCTTCCGTGGGCACCCTGTGCCAGGGCCTGCCCACCCTCCCAGGGCAGGATTTCTCCCCAGTGTCTGTAAGGTGTGGATGGGGAGCTTGGCTGCTGTCCTGGCTCTGCCTCTTGTTCCCGGCGCGCAGCCAGGCAGGGGATGGAGCAGTGAATTACAAGGGCACTGAAAGGAGTCCTGGGAGCGTTCTCCTGGCTGCCCAGGGACGGGGGAGTGTCACCAGCTCCCTGCCAGGCTCTGCAGTGGATTTACATCTCCGTGCTGCCGCTCAGCGGGTTTGGACGCTCCAGCCTTGGCCAGACGCCGTCCTGTGTGGCACGGGCAGGAGCCAGGACAGCTCGGTGCCCATCGCTGCGTGCCCGTGGGCAGCCCAGCCATCTGCCCGCTTTAGTCACGGCACTGCTTCCCCTGGAGCACCAGCCTTCCCTTCCCCACCCCACCCCGAGCAGGAACGCTCAGCTCCCGCTTTTAGAGCTCAGCTGGCTGTTTCAAGAGCCCGTCTCTTTAATATTCTTCCTCCTTGAAGCAGACCGATATATTTAGGAGGCAGCTGCAGCCGAGCCCGGCGCTGCTCCGCTCTGCCGCGGCTGTCACGGGCTGCGTGCCGCGCCGGGGGCTGCTCAAGGTGACATTGCCACACGTGGGGCTGGCCGGGCCCTGCCGGGGCTGTCCTGCTCACGGGGAGTGCTCCCGAATCCCCAAGGCAGCTGAGAAGCCGAATTCCCCGCTCCATCCCATCGGTGCCACGTGTTGTGCACAGCCCCACGGCCCCAGGGCTGGCTGGGTGTGATCCCCTGGGGCTGCCCCACAGCCGGGGGGCTGTGCTGGGGGCAGCAGAGGCTGAGCCCCAGTTCCCCTGGTTTAGGCACTGCCAGGCTGGGAAGTGCCCCGTGGCAGCTGACCCCAGTTCCCCTGGTTTAGACACTGTCAGAGTGGGAAAAGCCCCATGGCTGCTGACCCCAGTTCCCCTGGTTTAGGCACTGCCTCATGGCTGCTGACCCCAGTTCCCCCACAGCCCTGGCTGTGGCAGGACTCCAGCTGCATCTCTTGTGGGCTCCCTGTCCTTCCTGTCTAAAAGCAGGGCAAGGCTTATTTAAGGAGGAAATGAGCAATGGGAAATCTTTTATTACGTAATGCTGCCAACCTGCAGCTCCTGCAGTGCACCAGCCTCTGTGTCCTTCCTTCCTTCTCTTGGTGGGATGGGGCAGCCCGGGGTTGTCACTGGAGGCCCATGTCACTGCTGGCCCTTGTCCCCAGCCCCTCTCCAGCCCTCCTGGCAGCCCCTTTAGGCCCTGGCAGGGGCTCTGAGCTCTCCCTGGAGCTTTCTCTTGTCCAGGTGAGCATCCCCAGCTCTCCCAGGCCGACTCCAGAGCAGAGGGGCTCCAGCCCTGGGATCAGCTCTGGACTCTCTTAATCCCATGTGAACATGACCAGAGTGAGACCTCAGCCCAGTCTGGAAGGACTGAGGAGAGGGGTGCAGCCCCCTCCTGCCTCCCCAGCCTGAGCAGGGGTCCCCTGCAGACCTGTGCACCCCCAGACTGCCATCCTGGGGGAGGGCTGGGAGTGTCACACGTCCCTCCTGGTGCTTGGCCAAGTCCTGCTGGTGGTGGATGGATTTTGGTCCCCATGGGAACTGCTCATGTCTCCTGTGCACCCCTTGACTGAAGCCGTGGAGTGCCTGGGGAAATGCCAGCAAGGACCTGCAGAGCAACACTGAAAATGGCTTCTGGCAAGAAGAGCAAGTGTATTCCTGGGAACTGAAAAACCTCTGGTTTAGGGATTCCTCCACTTGCCTTCTCCAGTGGGTCTGTCTGCAGAGGGGCAGAGCTCCAGCCCTGAGCATTCTTAAGGAATTAGTCCTCATGGGCTGTGTATGAACAGGAGCCCCTGCAGCCCACAGGGAGGACAGGGATGATGACTGTATTGCCCTGGAATTACAGACTGGAGCTGCCAGTCACCTCGGGTCCTGCTCCTGACCCCTGCAGATTCCCTGCTCTGATAACCCTGGTGCTAATTGCCTGCTTCTTTTCCTTCAGGATCGCTTGTATTTTGTGATGGAATATGTGAATGGTGGGGACTTGATGTACCAGATCCAGCAGGTTGGGAGGTTCAAGGAGCCCCACGCTGTGTAAGTGCAGTGGTTTGGCACCTTTGGGGTAGGTATGGCTGTACCTGTGTCACAGGGCTGGAAACAGCGTCCCAGGCACAGACATGGCAGTGTCCTGCGCAGAGATCAGGAATGGGAAGTTGCAGAACTCTTTGCCTGATGCTGAGGATGCTGGTGCCTCCACCTCATCCTTGGGGTATATTGTACTTTTAAGTAATTGAGTTGAATAGATACATTTAGGTAAATAAAGGCACGAGGTGGGGAGGTTTGAAGGCTTCCTGGGAGACACCAGGTCTCTGCTCTGCCTGGTCCTTTCCCAGGGGATGAGAGGGATGTTGGGTTTGGCTCCTCTGCCAGCATGGCCAACCCAAGTGTTAACTGGGGGCTTTTGGCTCCTGTTGCTTGAGAGCTGGACAGAGCAGGATGTGTTCCTGAAAGCCCTCAGATGCTCACATAAAACCCACAAACACTGAGCAGAGCCTGGTGGGCTGAACCCTTCTGGCAGAGTCCTCTGAGACCCGGGATATTCCCAAAAGCCAGTGGTGGCAGCACTGCCGGCTCCGGGAGCAGGGATGGCTTTGTGAGCTGCACTGCCAGCGTGTGTGAGGAGCAGCCCTGGATCCAGCTCTGGCTTAATTTGTGTAACCAGAAGTGACAGCCCCCAGCAGCCCGGTGGCATCACTGCCCGGTGCGAGCTCAGGCTGCCTCGGGTCCTTCTGGTGTGATCCTTCTCTGGAATTTCCCTGCCCTGGCTGCCTTGTCCTCTGGCCACATCTGCCTTTCCTTCAGTGCCGTCCGATTGGGAAGGTTTTCGTTTATCTCCTTTAATTATCACTCTCCCTTTGAAACCTCTTCTTTCAGATTCTACGCAGCAGAAATCGCCATCGGGCTCTTCTTCCTGCAGAGCAAAGGCATCATTTATCGGTAGGTGAGCGGGTTCCCCCTGCCTCCCTCCCTTCCTCTGGGCTCCAGGCAGAGCCGGGGCACGGGCAGAGCGCTGCTCGGGGGTCCCGCCCTGCCCGCAGCCCCCTCGCCCTGCCCGTGCCATGGATGGGGGCTGGCGGCTGCCCACGGGTAGATGGCAGAGTCCTTAAGGTTGGGAAAGACCTGTGGGATCGCTGAGTCCAACCATCAGTGTGGTGTGGCTGAAAGGGAGCTAGGAGCCGCGGGGTGCCCCTGGTTTGGGAGAGGTTCCTGCTTTACCTCGGTTCATGGGAAGGCAGCTCTGGTTCTCTCCTGCCTCCGTTCCATGTGCTCCTCTCCGCACAACACAAATGCTCCCTGGCAGCTTGGACCAGCTCCAAGCCCCGAATTTGGCTGCAGGGCGCTGCTCTCTTACCATTGCCACTGGAGTCAGCGCTTGCCAGTGGCTTGTTCCGAGCTCTGCAGTGCCACTCTGTCACTTCTGCTTCAGCCACTGAGGCTTCTTTGCCGTTCCCAATATGATCCCAGCACCCAGAGGTAGCTGGGTCACTGCCATGTGTGGGACCAGGCTCACACGCTGCTGGTTTAGCTCTGGAACCAGCTTTCAGTGCTCTTCCCTGCTTGGGAGAATTCCCAGAGCCCAGGGTGGAGCAGAGCATCCTAATGAGTGTCAGATACCATTAAGTGCTCTGTAAAGGGAGATGCCAACAGTGCTGCTGGAGTCAGGAGATGCTAAAGATGAAAGAAGTGGAACAAACTTGACATGAGGGCTGGTTTTTGCCATCAGCTGCTACAGAGAGATTCTAGGTCTGTTGGTCCCCAGTGGCTCTGCTTCCTTCCTTCCCCGAATCCGAATCCCAGCTCCTGTCCGTCTGCCTTTGGACTGTCAGGGTTCTGAGCACTGACATGATAATTAAAAAACGCATCCTTAAACCCAGCCAGAATGTATGAACTGCACCAAAACACCCAGTGTTTGCTACAGAAGTGTCCTTGAGGCTGGAGCATCCACCTCTGGAGCGCTGGCTCAAGGCTGGGATTCAGATCCAGGGATCAGCGCTTGGATCCAGCTCTGCAGCTTGTGCAAAGGAGCAGAGCTCCTGGGGGCTGGATCCCACAAACAGCTATTCTGGGGGTGAGGATCAGAGGGAAGCACTGCTGATTTGTATTTCAGGGGAGCAGAGCACAGGTGAGGCAGGGACTTGTGCTGAGTAGGTGCTTCTCCATGGCGAGAGCTCTAAGTGCACTTTGAATTTCACGGGAGCAGAAGAAAAAAAAATCGATTAAATCCATCTCCTGCCAGATGAGTGTTTTCCATCGCACACTTCAAAGCGCCGTGCCCAGCACGGCATTCCTGTGGCTTAAAAGTAAAATCAGCACTCCATCCTGACAGATCCCTGACTTATTTTCCCTGGTTTCCCCAAACATTATCCTACAAAGGGTCTGGGTGTGAGGCGCAGGCGGGGCTCAGCCGCAGCACAGCTCTGGGCACTGTGCGCTGTGTCACGGGTTTGCTCTCGCCTTGCAGAGACCTGAAGCTGGACAATGTGATGCTGGACAGCGAGGGGCACATAAAGATCGCCGACTTTGGCATGTGCAAGGAGAACATCTGGGACGGGGTGACCACCAAGACCTTCTGTGGCACTCCGGACTACATCGCGCCCGAGGTACGGATGGGAGCAGCGGCCGAGGGTCAGCTCCCTGCTGCTCCCTTCCCGGAGTGACCTTCCTTTGGGCAGCTTTCCAGCTGAAACAGGCACATTCAGGAGTTCACCAGCAGCCTGCAAAGTTCATGTCCTCGGCACTGCCCGTCCCCACATCCCCCTAAGGGAACAGGGGTGTTGGATCTGCCTCCCTGTTGTGCCGTGTCCTGCTTCCACCTCAAAGAGCAGCACATCCTCATGCTGCTCTCCCTGCAGTGTGCTTTCCCTCTCTGGGTTTTTTTCCCATGTCCATCCTGCTGGCAGCTCTGTGCCTGTTCTGTCCTTGGCGTGCTCAGACCCACTGCAGGTTGCTCCTCACTTGTTCCCTTGCTCCTGGAAATGCCAAACCCAGGAGCTCTGCTCTGCCCTTCACTGCGTGTGATAGAAGTTTCCAGCACAACATGACCAGTGACAAACAGGGAATTATCAGTGGATAATATTTTCATGTGGAGTGGAAATCCTTAGATCTCTCCAGCTCACTGTTTGCAGTGAGGGGCCATGTGTCTGATGGGGAGAGGCTCCCCATCCACGGCTCTAGATCCCCACAAAATGACTTTGCATGTGCTTATTACTGATGTAATAGTCACACACGACACTTCCATGAAGTGCTGTATGGGCACAGTTTAACGCCAGACTTGTGAAATTCAGAGGAGTAATTATTCTCAAATGTCTGTTCCCTTCACTTAAAAATATCCTTTTAAACTCTTGTCACTCTGCTGAATTTGCAATGATGAAATTAATATTTATTCATTTAAATGTTTTAGAAAAAGAGATTCTCTTTGCTAGGACATCAATGCACTTGTGTGCTGCAGCACGTTGTGTTTGCTGCACCCAGGGAGGTTTCCCATTATTGACTCCAGCATGTGTTCCATCCCCAGCAGGATTAATACTGGTGGTGTTGGTGCAGAGCTTGTCACTGTGGGTGATTAATGTTCCTTCAAAGCAGGACAAATGACCAGTTCTCCATGTGTTTGCCCAAGTGTTTTCCACTTTAACTCTTATTTCCTTCTCCTTGCTGTAATTTGTCTTTTTCCAGAAGAAAAACAGCAAATGGGAAATTAGAATGCAAATCACTTTGGCACCCAGGAAAGGCACTAAAGCCTGCTGCCCGTGGGTCCCAGAGGAGCAGTCCCACTGCGTTTGGGAGCAGCAGTAAGGTTGCATGGTTGTGGTGCCATGGCCACGCTCCAGCCTGGGCCCTTCTGCTGCTCCTCCTTCAGGGAGCTGCAGCGTGCTCAGGCCAGTGTGGCTTCAGGGCGAAACTGTCCTGTGATTTGCTTGACCCATTTCTGGGCCTTTTTCTATGCCAAGCAGAGCTGTGCGTGCCCAGGTGACAGGGACAGCCTGTGAACCAACTGCCCCGTGTGTGATTCCCTCTGAACAAAACTGCTGTCACCTGCTGGGCTGTGTCACCTGCTGGGCTGTGTCACCTGCTGGGCTGTGACCTTCCCAAACCGGCAGTGGGGGACTGCACGAGACGGGGGATTCCTTTTAAATGCTCTTTCCTTTTAAAGACCATGATGGTGTGAACTGTTCACACCCGAATACCCCAGGACGCTGGTGAAGAGCAAGGGGAGGGACTCAGAGCGTGCTTAGGGAAGGGATTTCAGTGCTGAAATGTGTCCCAGGGGAGGGATTTCAGTGCTGAAATGAGTCCCAGGGAATTACCCCGTCCCTGTGACCCACTGCAGCCGGCTGTCCCTGTGCCCTGAGCCGCCAGGTGAGAGCTGGGGGTGCAGTGCTGCTGTTGCTGTTGTTTGCAGATCATTGCTTACCAGCCCTACGGGAAGTCTGTGGATTGGTGGGCGTTTGGAGTCCTGCTCTATGAGATGTTGGCTGGCCAGGTAATTGAGTTTTAATTGATTCCTCTGGGCTGGGTGACTTTCCAGTGTGAGCACGGGGGGATTTGCCATGCTTGGCATCTCCTTGAGCCGGGGGTGGCACTGGGGGCACAGCCCCGGTGACTGCAGTGACAAGTGACTGTGTGGCACACCCGGGGCTGGCTCCATGGCCAAGGACACAGAGGACAAGGGAGCTTTGAGATCCAGGAACGCCCCTGGAGCTGTGTCTGCTTTGCTCTAGGCCCCCTTTGAGGGAGAAGATGAGGACGAGCTCTTCCAGTCCATCATGGAGCACAACGTGGCCTACCCCAAGTCCATGTCCAAGGAGGCAGTGGCCATCTGCAAAGGGGTAAGGGCAGGGCTGGGCCCTCTGCTGGGCTGGGGGAGTGTGGGGTGGGAGAGCCTGCACCCCTGGGCTCCCAGCTCACCCCAGTGCTCACCCCACTGCTCCCCAGCATCACCAGGCTCTGACACTGTTGGCTTCTGGTGCCCTCCAGCCCTAAAGCCACAGCTTGTGCTACTGAGTGTGTCTGTACTAAACCCAGGTTAAAATCCCACCTGCATCCTCCCCATGCCCTTACACTGAGCAGAGACACAGCTGGGACCTGGGGCAGGCAGGGGAGCGTCAGGAGGGCACTGGGGTGTTGGCTGGGAGGTGGGAAGGGAGGGCTCCTGCCCAGACCCTGTGTCCCACCAGGTGAGGACAGGCCAGCTCTGGGAGCCTGAAATGAAAAATGATGCTCAGGAAAAATGGATGTGATTCCCAAATAAGATCAGAGACAAAACCTTCATCCTTTCACTTAGCTGTGAGAAGTTGCCCTTCTGGACAACCTGAAGCTCCGATGGTGTCTCCAGGAGGTCAGGGCAGCATTTTCATTATCCTGTCTCTTAATTTGCAGTGAAGCTCTGCCTTGCCCAGCATCCCAAGCTGGGCTCTCCATGGACTGGGCCTAGGCCTGACTTAATTACAGCCTGAGTTAATTTGGGATGTGATGGATAAAGGCTGGCCAGGTCCTAATGTTATTCTGTGTGCTTGGGACTGAGCCTCACTCACCCCTCAGTGCCACACCTCGCTATAAATAAGTGTTTGTGTAGGAATTTAAGAAATGTTTGCTTATAATAGTTAATATTGAAAATATCTGAATGTTCTCGCTCTCAAAATAGTGTTTCTATCTACAAATGACACATCCTGCGCTCACCGCTCCCACTGCGGCATTTCAGAGCCTCTTCCTGGCGTTGCCAGGATTCTCAGCTGGTGTTAAAGAGGAATAGTCACTTGTCCCATGGGGAAAAGCTGCTGCAGGTGTTCCCACCTGGAGTGGGGCACAGGGAGAAGGTGCTGCCCTGCCACCGTCGGCAGGACACAGGAAAATCAAGTCCTTAATTCAGAAAGCAGGCAGGTGTTTGGAGGGGCAGTCCCACCGAGGCTGTCACCATCTTCCATCCTCTTGCTGTGTTATTTGGGATGTAAAGGGAAAATCCAGCGTGTTCCTGGTCAGGCAGGGGGATGGGGGACACTCAGTGCTGCTGAGCATCCCGCGGCCCCGGGGCAGCAGAGGCTGGAGCAGGGCCCAGGCTCAGGGCTGGCTTTGTTTGCTGCTGCATCAGGCACAACGTGGGTGCTGTAAATCAGCGAGCAGGGACTGCGGCTGCAGCCTCTGCTGGGTGTAGCTGCCATGGCTCTCCTCACTCTGGAGATGAGAGGCTGCATGGGAGGATATTTGGGCAGGCAGGGGAGGGCTGGTTCTCCATAAATTCCTGTGATTTTTTTTTTTTTTTTTTTTTTTTTTTTTTTTTTTTTTTTTTTGTAGCAGAGTGGTGGTTCCCTCTGTTGTTGTTTCAAAACCTCGTGGCATTTTTTGCCACCACCAAACTGCTGCACCAGAAAGTTTAATTAAAACTCTGTGTGGGATTTCAGAACTTCTTAGTAAGCTGGGAACTAAGTGTTTTCGTTTTCCCCTGGAATACAGTGAAATAGGTCCTGATGAGCTGCACTGAGCTGTTGGGGTTGGGTGTGGCAGGGCTGCCAGCAGGGCACAAACCCACAACTGGAGAAACCTCTGCCCTCACCTGTGAGGGGTTTGGGATTTCACCACCACCCTCTCCAAACCCATGTTGTTGTTCCCCCACAGCTTCACTCCAGTGTGCTGGTGCCAGTCCCCACTTCCTGCTGCATTTCTGGGAGATGGAACATGCTTGCTCCTGAAAGGCTGGGCCCCAGCAGAGCCCAGAGCCAGGGGTTAATCAGGGATCCTTGGCTGGGCAGTAACCTGGAGCATTCCCCAGGCTGGGGGGACTGGCCAGTGAGCAGCAGTTAACAGGTCAGATGGAGCAGTGCCCTGCTCTGCTGTCAGCGGGGTTTGTTTCTGATCCCAGAGCTGTGCCCATGTGCAGGGGCTCAGGGTGCATCTCCTGAGCTGGTTCCAGGAGCCGGGATCCTGCACTGGCCTTTCCCACCCCATGGGAGGGGATTGGTGGTGCCTGAGCAGAGCAGATGGTCTGTGGCTATCAGCTCCCTCCTAATCTCTGCCTGATAGCAAAGGCGTGGAATGTTTTCTGTGGTATTTTGGGAGTATTTTCAGGTGTTTTGAGAGGAGGTTTCCCCCGGTGCTGCTGCCTGAGGAAAGCCCTCCAGAGCTGCAGTCCGTGCTGCTGCCACACCTGTTCACGAGGTCAGGACACCGCTGCCACCTTCCCAGGCTCCTGAGATTCCTTGTTGGGCTTTTATTTTATAAAGGGCTGTGTGCTGCAGTGCCAAGGGAAACTCAATTACTAACAAAAAGCGAGCTGGAGAAATATTCTTACTTTTGTTTTTGCTGGCCTCTGGCCCCTTCCTCGCTGGCCCTCCAGCTTGGCTCCAGCCTGGCTCCCTGCTTGAGGACGGGCTGTGCAAGGCTGATGCTGATGCCAGTCACATCCTGGCCCTGAGCAGAGGCTGGAAAATCCCTGGCCCAGCCTGCAGAGCCTGCCAGGCCCTCGCTGTTTGTGGATGGGCTTTCCAGGGAGATGCTGCCTCACAGAAGCCTCTCTCCATCACTCTTGCAGCTGCAGATGCCATCACAGCTGGAGGCCTGGGATGTAGAGCTGTTTGCTCACAGAGCAGTTGGTGGCTCTGCTCTCACCTTGTATTTGTTGGAGTTTTTTTGTCTTTTCAGGGTTTTAGTTTTGGGGTTTTTTTCCCAGGATTTTCCTTGCTTTCAGAGCCCTATTGCAGCTGTTAAAGGTTGGCTTTCCTGAGCAAGTTTGTTGTGTGCCATGGGGGTGGCAGGGCTGCCCTGTGTCCAGGCAGTGGGTGGGAGGTGTCTCAGCTCCCCAGACAGAGCACTGGCACCTCCTGTCCCTCCCAGGGGCACTCACAGACCCCCAGCCCTGGGACACAGGGTCAGGCTTGCTGCAGAGCCCTGGCATCAGGATGGACTGCCCTGCTTTTAATAAAGCAGTGCTTTTGTTGCAAGTACAAAGCTCATTTTCTCCATCCTTATCAATGTCTCGTGAATCTCTGGAATCTCCATCTCATCTCTGAACACGGCTCAAACCCTGCCCCAGGATATTAATGTTGTACAGCTGCCCATAGTTCCTGGGGCCCCTTTCTCTTATTGAGCCAGTGAAGAGGAGAAGTTTAGATGATAAACAACATTAATGGACTGTTTGTGCTCTTTTTCCTCCAAATTGACTCTCTCATTAGAGATCTACCTCGTGTCTGTGCTGCCACAGCTCCAGAGGTGAGGGGGTTCTGCTTCCAGGGCTGATGAAAGCTTTGGAGGGCAGATTCCATCTTAAAGGGGCACTGGGTTCCAGAGTTAACTCTGCAGATGCTGAGAAGTTTGTGCCAAGCAAAGGGACCGCTGGGCAGCTCCCCTGCTGCAGCCAGGTGCTGAGGGAGCCCTGCCAGCACCCTGGAGTTGTTCCTTGGCAAACCAGTGTCATTCCCAGAGGGAAAGGGGATGTGCTTATCCCACCGGTGCCATCTGCACAGTCTGCTCTCATAAGCCACTGTCAACCTTCCCTGTCCCTGAGTCATTCCAGCTTCTTCCTCAGTGTCCTCTCCTTGGAGCCCCAAGGGCCTCTGGAGGAGATGGCACCCCGATGTCCTGGCATGTCCAGCTGGGAAACAGCTCCCTGGGGCCTTCTCAGAGGGGCCATTTGGGGAGCAGTGGGACAGGCAGTGACTGTTTGCTCCCTGCTGTCCCCAGCTGATGACCAAGCACCCTGCAAAGCGCCTGGGCTGCGGCCCCGAGGGGGAGCGGGACATCAAGGAGCACGCCTTCTTCCGCTACATCGACTGGGACAAGCTGGAGCGCAAGGAGATCCAGCCCCCCTTCAAGCCAAAGGCTGTAAGTGTGCTGGGTGCCCACTGTCCCGCTGCTGGGTCCCCCCACTGTCCCACTGCTGGGTCCCCACTGTCCCACTGCTGGGTCCCCAATGTCCCACTGCTGGGTCCCCATTGTCCCACTGCTGGGTCCCCCCATTGTCCCACTGCTGTGTCCCCCCACTGTCCCACTGCTGGGTCCCCACTGTCCCACTGCTGGGTCCCCACTGTCCCACTGCTGGGTCCCCCCACTGTGGCACTGCCGGGTCCCCCACTGTCCCACTACCAGGGAATCTCTGGGACCTCTCCCACCCTCGGTGGGTGCTGTTTATCCTGGAGGTGCCACTTCTCTGTCCCCTTAGAAGATCATGTTCCCTGGGATGTGGCCCATGCCACAGCTCTCCTGGGGCAGGAGAAGCCTGTGATGCCTGGTCCCAGCTCTGGCTTGCAGGGGTGGAAGCGCCACACATTCAGCTCCTGGACCCCTTTGTGTTCCCTGTCTGTTCTGTCATCCCGGGTCTGTTGGGTTTTTTCTCCGTTTATCCCAAGCTGACCAGGTCTTTCTTTTCTTTAATCCCAACTTTATTCCAACACCCAGCTCAGCTCCCTCTGCCTGGGTGGCCAGTGGAGCAGGATTTCAGTGCAGTTTCTCTGCGGGGTGGAAGGAGGCTGGACCCCGGCTCTGTGGTGGGGGGACCCCGGCTGCCCCTGCTCAGCCCTGCCTGGCTCTGCTGCAGAGATGTGCTGGGAGTGCAGCCTGGGGGGATGAGCAAACCGAGGTGGAGGCAGCAGCAATTGGAAGCTGTTTGTCAAAAAAGACAGGAATGCTTGAGTGCTCCTTGTCCAGCTGTGTTTGCAGTGACATCTGTCTGTGTGACACCAGTGCAGGGGTGCAGCCTGAACCCCAACACGGGTCTCCCTGTCCGTGGTGCTGGGGCTGCTCTGTGTCCCCAAACTCTGCACGACCCCCTGTTGTCCCTGTGCTGTCCCTGCCCTTATGTACACTCGGGAACAGGGATGTCCCTCCCAGGATTTCTCTGTTTCTCTTTGTCACTGGTGGGGCTGGCAGGGGCACAGCAGTGTCCAGTCTCTCTGTGCTGTTCCAAGTCCTTCACAGAGAACAGAACCCACACTGAGTGTGGTCTCATGGCTGATGTCTGTGATCAGGGTGGGGATTTTCCTTAATCCACCCTCCTAGATCACAGCTCAGAGTGCAGGAATGCTCCAACTGCAGCCTCCCTGTTCCACCTCCCATAACAGCCTTCTGCACATCTGCTTTTCCTCTGCTTTACAGACACCTCGTTCGTTTGAGGGCCCCCCTTTGGTGCTTGGAAAAACTCTGCTTTCAGGGACAGCGTGGAGTGGGAGTTCCTTTGCTGGAGGGTGCTTGGTGCCTTTAGCTCTGCTCTTTGTCTCTGTGCCTCTCTGCTCCAGCAGGTTTTTCCCTCCTACAGCTCCTTTCCTGGCTGATCAAACTGGAATAAACCCTCCTGTGGTGGCTGGGCAGGAGCCTCCACAGCCCCTCAGGCAGGGATGGGGCAGGGATCCTGGCTCGGAGGGGCTGCTGGTGCTGCCCTGCCTGCGTTTGGGGCTGCTGGCCTGCTGCCTACTTGCCTTTCCCTGGGAGGGAAGGGAATCTTCAGGGCACTGGACCATGTAGGAACAGCATTGCTGGGAAAACTGTGAGTTTGATATCGAAGTACAACAGTGAGAAAGTGTTTGGGGCTGTTTGTGTGCCCCATGAGTTGTTGTCTGGGGGTGCACCTTTGTGCCAGAGATGCTGAGGTACAAGGGGGATTCGTGAGCTCCAGCAGCAGAGGGATCCTGGTCCATACCTGGATTCACTGTAGGGACACCCTGGGTTATTCTGCAGAAGTCCCTGTCTCTTTAATCCATAGCTTCTGCCATTTCCCACCTCTGTGTCCATTTTCCAATGAAGCTGCTGCTGCTGCCTCCCCTCCACCCATCTCTCTCTCCCTGAGCAGGTCCCCAGTGTCACTGCCTGCCCTGGGCAGGGGCAGAACATTGGTGTTTGGTGCTTTGCAGTGAAAAACAACTGAATTCCATTAACAGCACTTTCTTACTGCTCTGCTGCTTTAAAATGTGCAAATCTTGTCGTGTTTAAAATGCCTCCTTTCTCTAAAAATCCCTGTGGCACCGGCCCTGGGGAGGGGGACTCTAAGCTGGTGGCTGGCGCCCGGAAAATTCCCTGTTTGATAGGACAGGGAGATTAACAGCAGCTGATTTGGGATTTAGGGAGGATTAAGACAACTCAGGTACCTGCTGATAGCTGATATTTCTCCAGCAGTGCCTCTGTGCTGGAAAAAGCAGTTTCTTTGGTGCCAAGCAGAGCAGCAGGGATGGGAACAGGGCTTGGACACTGCACGGAGCATTTGGAGGGTGAAAAAGGGACATGTGGGCAAATGCTTGTGACCTTCAGGTGCCACACCAGGGCCAAGTGCTGCTGCACAGGGGGTTGGTGCTGGCCTGGCTCTTCACCTTGGCTTTAGTCTATTTTCTCTTTTTTTTTTTTTTTTTTTTTTTTTTTTTTTTTTTTTTTTTTTTTTTTTTTTTTTTTTTTGTAGTTAGCATCTCTAAAGGTCAGGCTGCAGGAACTGTCAGTATCCAGAGCTTCAAAATAAGGAAAAGGATGCAAATGATGGCTGGGAATCAGCCCCACCTTCCCTAGCCCTCTCCCTCTCCAGTCCCTGCTCAGCCCTGTAACACCAGCCAAGGGGAGCAGAGCCCCATCCCATTTGTCTTCAGCCTCATTTACCTTATCAGAGGCATCATCAGCTCGTGTTCGATCTGACTCCTGGCTCAGCTCCTCACCCTCCCAGTCCCCACAGAGCCACCTTTGCTCTTGCAGCTCCCACAGATCCCACAAATCCCATTTCTGTGATTCTGTAGTCCCTCTGCAGTTCGGGCTGGGGGCACAGGGAGGTGCAGGAGGGGCTGGGGAGGGTTCTCAGTGTCTGCCTCCTCCCAAAACCTCCAGCATTTCCCACCAACAGCGAGTGGAGGCTGCAGCCTGTGCCTGGCTGGGCTGCTCCGTGCCCGGAGCTGGGAGTGAATTCCCAGGAGCTCCTGTGTTGCTTTGTGCTTGATTAACCTTTATCACAGAGTCAGGAACAAGACAGATCAGGGGCTGGGTTGTCTTTGGTGCTTCTGACGTGGGGCTCTGCTTGGCTGCTCCCTGCTCTGGCTGGTGCATAACAATTCCTTTCCTGGGTCTGCAGTTACCCTGGGAGTGTATTTACACTTCCCTGCTCTCCCTGTCTCTCGTTGAGATAATTATTGTTTTTGGTATCTAATTACTCCTTTACTTTACATAAAGCCTAGTGATTTGAAAAGTCTCATTTTGAAAGCACTGAAATCACACGGCAGAGCCCAGGATTATTCACAACAGCATGGGGGGGTTAAAAAATGGCTTTTAATCTAATAATTTTTAATTGCATAAATTAATTTCCCTCTAACTGCTTGGAGTTAATTAATATTGAAATGCCACTTACAGACCTGGATGTGTAAGAACACCAGTTCCCTGCACAGGGGGGTTGTAGCCTTAGTTCAGCCTGTTCAAGGTGGGTTCTAATGTTTGCATAAGTAATTTCCTAATTAGATGGGATTTAAGGATTGAAGGGCTGACATTGGGCAGGTGATTGTGCTGAGGTTGAACATCTCTGCTAATCCAGTCAGGATTTGCTCTGGGAGACCCAGGGCCCTGTAAAGACTTTCCCTGGGGTTTCCCAGACTATTCAGCCTCAGTTTTCAGTGCATTAGGAAATGGAAATGTGGCTTTTTCCTTAGGAGAGAGATGGTCCCACACCAGGAGCCCTTGCAGTGGATGCTCCCTTTGGCAGCAGCAGGGATAAAGGGATGTGCTGGAGCACCCCAAACTGGATGCCAGACACGAGTGAAAGGCACCACTGTCCCCTCTGACCAGCACAGGGACCCTCAGTGTGGCCCCAAGTTTCCAAATGCCCCTAAATGCCATTGCCAGAAGAGCCCTGATCCCCCCCAGGGTTCAAGTAGCCAATTCCCTGGCCCAGAGCAGCACCAGGAAGGTCAGACTTGCTCAGGAGATGCCTGCAGGGTGGGACTGTGATTGTGGCACTGGCTTGGGACAAAACCCTGGGAAATCGGGGGTGTCCAGCACCTCCTCTTGGCATTGGGAACAAAGGTGGGTGGCAGCAGCAGCCTTGATTTCTTATGGTCCTTGATTGCATCCCAGGGATCAATGGAAAATATTTTATTGTGCCTTTTGTCTCTATTCGAAATCAAGCAGGGAAGTGATTAAATACAAGGCCATCTTTGGAGCTGACAGGTTTATTTCTGCAGCTCAGGGAGAAAAGCCATTCTGTGCTGGCTATAAATATTAGACAGGACACACCAGGATTTATGTCAGATAAATTCCCACCCTCCCCCTTTCTCCAGTCAGGACAGAGTGATGCCCGTACATTAATATCAGACTAAAATGAGGACAATTTTTCAGAAGATGGCTTTAGATACATGTAAAAATTCACATGGCGTGTGTGTCCATTAACCAGGAACTTAAATTTGGGAAGCTGTAAAGAAGGTGCTGATGCAGACAATGACCATTTGCTGCCTGGAGCAGCAGGAGCCTCCCTGCTGTCCCTCATCCAGGGAGGATCCTGGAGCCTGGAACTCACCTCCTCCAGCCTCAGGGTTGGGCTGGGATGTGTCTTCTATAAACTCAAAGGCAGTTTTCGACTTTAAAGTATTGATTTTACCCATCCATTTTATCTGAATCCAAACAGAATGTCCATAAATTCCACACAGCAGGGCAGGAAATGCCATAGATAGATGTAACTTTTCAAAATTTGCCATCCACATATTCTTACCTCATTGCATGATAGTGAGAAATTCTTGCTTGCCAATATTCATATTAAAATATATTTGTGCTTCCTATTCTAATAACTGGCAGCCTCTCATCAGGATTAATTTTCCCATCTTTCTGAGGGGGTTGCTGGTTTGATTTTTTTATTTTTATTTTATTTTTTTTTCCTAAGACAGCACATTTCTTTGTAGCCAGAAGGCAAGGCAGCGCTGTCAGACACTGCACGTGGGCTGCCCTGCCTGTCTGCACCCAGGGCTCCTGAAGCAAACAGGGAATGACAGAGGGACAGGGGGCCCTGGGAGGCTCTGGGGGTGTCCTGGGAGCTGCTGGGGTGGGCAGGTGAGCCCTGCCAGGGATGTTCCTGCAGGGATCCTGTTCCCGGGCTGTGCCATCCCGGTGGCCCTGAGCTCCCAGCCCGGCTCCTCCTGCCCTGCCCTTGGCTCCGGGGCTCTGTGCAACTGGCAGCTCCCATTTGCAGAGTTTAATTGCTGCTTTGATATTAATGCCATGACTTGAGGATGAGGCTTGTGAGACATCTCAAACATCCTCCTGCCCGGTCCTCAGGCTGGTGCCTGGTGGTGCGGAGTAGCCGCTACAGTGCAGGGAGAGCAGCCCCGGCTCCTGCGGGTCAGCGGCGGCCGGAGCCTGCCCGGAGCTGCCCGGGGACTGCCCGGAGATTGTCCGGAGCCTGCCCGGGGACTGCCCGGGGATTGCCCGGAGATTGTCCGGAGCCTGCCCAGAACCTGCCCGGGGACTGCCCGGAGATTGTCCGGAGCCTGCCCAGAACCTGCCCGGGGACTGCCCGGGGATTGCCCGGAGATTGTCCGGAGCTTGTCCGGAGCCTGCCCAGAACCTGCCCGGGGATTGCCCGGAGATTGTCCGGAGCCTGCTCAGAACCTGCCCGGAGCTGCCCGGGGATTGCCCGGAGATTGTCCGGAGCCTGCCCAGAACCTGCCCGGAGCTGCCCGGAGCCGGGGCTGCCCCGCCCGGGAGAGGGACAGAGGAGCCGGGGAGCAGGGCTGGATCCAGCCTCGGCTGAGCTCAGGGCATGGGCAGGAGATGCCTTTGGGAGCAGAAGCTTAAGCAAGCCAGACTAGAAATGTGAAGATGTGGCCTTACCAAAGCCAGGCTACCATGGTGCCCACGCTGGAGGAGCTGGAGTTAAATCAGCTCAAACATTGCCCCTTGAGCTTTGTTTAGAGGTTTGAGGAGAGCAAGTGTCTCGCTGGATGCTATAAGGAATACAAGAGCTGCCAAAGGAACAGGCCATCAGAGGCTGATGGATATTCGTGTTGTCTTCCCTTAAACCTCAGAGTGGAGGAAGGAACTGGGAAACATTGACTTCTGCATGTATTTGTCATTAATATTTTATTATATTTAGTCTGAGGTTTATTAAAAATGCAAATCTGTTTACTTAACAAATGAAAGTTAAATGCCCAGGAAAAGACGTGGCAGCACTTGGAGTGTGTTCTCTCTCCCTGGGGCAGTGGGAAAGAGGCCTGAGGGACTGGGAGGTGCTGCCTGAGCAGCTCCTCTGAGAAAACTGAGCCTGGAGAGCGCTGGCTGTGTGTGTGACAGGAGGGATGGTGGCCAGCCCTTGGAGCAGTCGTGGGGGTGTGACATGTGGGTGACAGGCAGGGATGAAGGTTGGTCTGTGGCTGTGCAGTGACCAGGCACCCAGCTGATCCCAGATACTGCTGTTGGTTATTCCATTAAATCGGGGTTTGCAGCCTGGGAAGCTACAGGACTCTTGTTTGGATTGCTGAGAAAATGAAATCAGGTGTTTGGCACCATTTGGGACTGTGAGGCCGTGGACCATCGTGGTCTGATGGGCTGTAGGGAAGGGACAGCCCTGGGAATCAGAACCGTGGGATCACAGAAGGGGTTTGGGTTGGAAGGGACCTTAAAGTGCCACCCCTGCCATGGCAGGGACACCTTCCTCTGTCCCAGGGTGCTCTAAGCCGTGTCCAACTTGGCCTTGGACACTGCCAGGGCTGGATCCTCCCCTGGAGCAGGAGGAAACCTCTGAGCAGTGCAGAGGAGGGCAGGATGATGGAAACCTCGTGCTCTGGGGAAGGGGGGATGCCCAGGTGGGCACTGCCCTGGGGGCAGGTACCAGGTGTGTGTGTGTGTGTGGGCAGGAGCCACCCCGAGTCATCAGAGCCCATCTCATTCCTGCTGCAGCCACTTCCCATGGCACAGCCAGGCTTTGCCAGGCCCTGGCTGTGCCATGCCATGCCATGCCACGCCTTCCCGACTTACCAAGTGTGTTTGGCACCTTCTCCCGGGGTGGTGCAGCCTCATCCCACGCTTCCTGCCCCACCCACCACGGTTCTTTTCTCCCCTCTCATAGTGCGGACGCAATGCGGAAAACTTCGACCGGTTTTTCACTCGCCATCCGCCCGTGCTAACACCTCCCGACCAGGAAGTCGTCGGGAACATTGACCAGTCAGAATTCGAAGGATTTTCCTTTGTTAACTCTGAGTTTTTTAAGCCTCAAGCCAAGAGCTAAGTCGCTGTGCAGATCTCATCCCTGCATCTGTCATCCGGTTCCAGCCGCTGTTGTGGTGACACATTCCATCGCAAAACTTGCATCCATGGGTTTTGTTTAGCTCGTTACTGGAGTGACCATATTTCAAGTGTCTTCCTTGTTATTTGGGATGTCACTGGAGGGGACTGATGTGCAAGAAATGCTGCAAATGGGCTTTTGTAACATTTTGTTTGTAGAAAATGGGAGCAGCTCAGTGGGTGACAGAATGAAAACAGAAACACGGTGACAACTGGGAGAAATCCCTTCATCATGTGCTTTAATTCCTGCTCTTTCCTTTTTCTAGTGTTTTAATATAATCATGAAATTTTAATATTTAGCCTTCTTGGCCTTAGTGGCAAGTAAGTGTTTTTAATGAAACCATTCCCCTCTCTCTCTCTCTTCCCAAAAGTTCTGGAGAGCCAAGATGCTGGTTCTGGATCCCTTTTTGGCTGTGTCCTGCTGTGTCCAGCCCCACCACAGCTCCCCTTCCCCGCACAGATGGGCTGGGTTATTCCCAGCACTGGGTGCCAGCAGTGGGATAAGTTATTCGAGAAGGCAGAGCTGCTGTTGGCATATTTCTCCTGATTGTGCAGTTCCTAAGTAGCATTTTTTAAAATCAAAGCAAACAACCAGCGGGAAACGGAAAATGGGAAATTTGGAAGTGTTGCTTTTGAATCCGTGGTCACCCTGGTAAACACCACCAACATCCCTTCCGTAGTGAAGCTTTTTCTTCTTTTCAAATGCCAAAGCCATTGATGGAGTTTGTTACCTGCGCTTTAAATGTGTCAAAAATGGTATTGACCCAAACGGGAGATATTTAACTCTGACCAGTATTGTGAATTCTGATAGGAAGCGTGTAAAGAAACTTGTTTCAAAAGATACTTCTATCCTTAAAAATTGCCTCTAGGTATTTAAATGGCCCGAGTTTTGTTTCTGGCGTCAAAGGAAACATTTCAGGAAGGGTGAATTTCTCTTGAAAGGACAACAATCACGCTGCTTCCTTTTTTACCCTTGCAGATGTTCGTGGGCTGTCACTGTATCAATCTGCTTGATTTGTAATGTGCCAATTTTTTTTTTTTTTTTGTTTCTGATACTGATTATAAAATAAAAGGTGAGAAAACACGCCCCCAGAAACCTGCATGTGTTTAGCAATAATGAGTTTCTGCAGTTCAGCGAGGTGATTCCTTCCAATAGCCGGGGCTGGAAGCCGCCCCGGCCGCTGGGGGATGTTGGCTCAGTGACGGCGGTGGAGCCGCGGCTCGTTCTTCCTCTGCCTTTGTCCCAAAACTCCGAGGTGGGATGTACTGGAAGCATCATCCAGAAGGGAGCGATTGCCCGCAGCCTCCTGCAGCAGCGCACGCTGCCCTGGGCCGCTCCAGCAGGGCCAGGGATGGAGTTCGTGCGGATGACCCCGGCAGGAAGGACGGTCCGAGGTGAGGACCAGCGCGGGCTGGCGGAGCGCTGCCGCTCGGGGATGTCTCACGGCGCCTGGAGCAGAACTGCGGCATCGCCTCGCACTCGCGGAGACTGCAGAGGCCGGCCAGGCAGCGAGCGCCGGTGACTCATCCATCCATCCTTGCTTCCAGCCCTGCCCGCCCTCCCAGGAGCGCCTGTGAGAAGCGATTGGCACTTTCAGCTAAAGAGGGATTACAGGTTCCTCTTAACCTCGCTCCTGCCTTTGGGAATCCGCGTCTGCCAAGTTCTGCAAGGTTGTTCTGAGAGGTGCCGGGCACCGGCAGGAGCTGGTCCCCCCGAGGCGTCCTCCCCCACGCCGCAGCCCCGGAGCTCGGCACGGGAGCGGCTCCTCGGCAGCGCTCGGGGAGGATCCCCGTCCCTGTGGCCAGGCAGGAATGCTGCTCGGGGCCAAACCCGGAGCACAGTGCCACGGGCTGTCTGCCACGCCGTGCCACTGCCACGCTGTGTGACCGCCACGCCGTGCCACCACCGTGCTGTGTCACCACCACGCTGTGCCACCACCGTACTGTGACACCACCACGCTCTGCCACCACCGTATTGTGACACCACCACGCTGTACCACCACCACACTGTGACACCACCACACCGTGTCACCGCCGCGCCATCCCGCTGCGCTCCTCACTGTGCTCCTCGTCACTTCCCAGAGTCAACTGGCCCATTGCCAGGCGCTTTAAGCCCTGAGTGTCCCCTGCACTCCCCTCTCTCCGTGAGACCCACACAGCCGTTCCCTGCCTGCTCCCTGACTGTTCATCATCTTGACGGAGCCCAAATTGCCACCAAACTCAAGGTAAGACACCAGCAGCCCATGCCTTGCTGTGCTCAGCTTCCAGCCAAGGCCCCGAGGAGTGGGGGGCTGCTGGCGAGGGCAGTGCAGGGGAGTGGGCTGCCCTGAGCCCCCTCCAGGGCCCATCGCAGCCTCTCCCAGAGCTTTCTCCTGCCAAAAAGCAGCAGCAGGAGGTTTTTCCCACTCCAGGGCTCCCAGGCTGTGCCCTCCCAAGGGCTGGGAACCTCGGTGGTGACTTGCACCCGTCACATGTGGATGTGTCATTCCCCTTTGCAGCATCCCACAGCATTCCTGCTCAGGAGAAGCTCCTGGCTTGGTAAGACACGTTGATTTGGATGGATGTGGCCTTCAGGAACCCCATGGTCAGCTCAGACCCCTCCAGGAGCCTGGGGCCACTTCTCACAGAGAGACCCGAGCCCAGCCACGGCCGCTCTGCCAGGGACCACCCGGCCCTCGTCCCTGGGGGACCCTGCTGCCATCGAGGTGGGCTTGTCCTCACATTCTGACTGCTTCACCCTTTGCCTGCAGAACTCTGCACCTGAAGCTGACCCCTTCACCTTGCCTGCCCTTCCCTGCTCCTGTTCTGTGCCCTCAAATCCACGTCTTCTTCCTTCCCTGTGCTGGAGAGGAGCCCCAGAGGGACCCTGGTGCTCAGGGACAGGCTGGCAGCCTCCAGTGCCCTCCAGGGCATCACCGTGCTCAAGGCCTGACAGCACAGCGTTATCCTGGCTCTTCTCCTACCTTTTCTCTCTTGGATCCTTGAGTTCCATCCAGACCTGGTTTTCTTCCCGCCTCGCCTCTTCTCCATCATCCTTGGCTTTTCCTGATCTTCCTCCTCAAGGCTAAAGCCATCCTGATGGGATGTCTGTTGTGGCAAGTGGAATCTCCAAGCATCCCCAGAGGTCCTGATGCACTGCTGGCCCATCTCCCAGGGCTCAGTCCAGCTGTGGTGTGGTGCTCCTGGCCTGTCCAGGCTGGCAGCAACACCTGGCTCCGCGTCCTGGCCATGCTCCTGCTTGAGGCATGAAGGCACCCCAGTGTCCCACTGGGCCAAGAGGGACTGCAGGGAGGACACTGCATCTCTTCTGTCAGGTCCTTCAGCAGGACAGCAGTGGGAGAGCAGCCACAGGGTGGGGTGCAGCACCTGCAGGACCCCCACAGTCACTTTCCTCAGTTCAAGCTGGCAGATTAATCCAGGGTTGGAAATCGTGGTGCAGCAGAGCACAGCGAGGACCTGGCGTGGTAGGGCCACACTTCAAAGGCAAAATCTGGGAAAAGTGGAAAACAAATACAGGTTTCTGCAAGGCATTACATTTGTGACAAGGTCCTACCTGTGTCACGGCAAGGGAAGGTCACCTGCAGCAGGGAGTTGGGGTCTCTCCTGGATGGGGCCATGGAAGGCGGGGTGGAGAAGCCTTTTGCCCCTGTTGGCTTTAGTAACGAGGCAGAGCAGAGCCAAGTCCCAGCTGCCAATGTCCCTGCAGTGCTGTCGCTGTGGATGAAGGACCTGGGGTGCTTGTGCTGTACCCTCAGTGCTCAGTCACCCCTCCAGCCGTGGCTCTGTCACCTCCCACAGCAGGACAGCCCCGAGCCAGGATCTCTCTGATGTGCAGGGTTTAGAGGAGCAGCCCACGCACTCCCAGCCTGGCTCCGCAGTGCTGATAGCAGGTTCCCAGCTCTAATCCTGACACTAACGTCCTTTTTTTTCCCTTTTTTGGCTTGGGTGTAGCTGTAAAGTTGTTCCTCTTAAGAAATTGCGAGGAGAAAATGTTGCATATGTGGAATTTTCCTTCTCAGAGGTTTTGAAGTGCTGTGTGTTTTCTCTGTACAACCCTGGAGCAAATCACATCCTCCATCAATGAACCAGTGCTGGTCAACACCATATCACGGCATCATTCAAAAATCCAGCTTAAAGCAGAAAGAGCTCTTACAGCTGATTATTTTGTGCAAATTTTGACATGGTAGTGACTGTTGCTGCCATTTCGAGGCATGTTGCTTCCTCCAGGCTCCTTCCCCCAGTGCAGTGCCGGTCTCTGGTTGCAGGGAGGGCTCTGCATGCTGAGAACTGCTCCGTGCTCTCTCCCGCAGCGACCAGCGACCACCCCCGGCTCTCACCTGTCCCTCTGTGTCCTGCCCGTGTGTTTCAGCTGTGTTAAGCTGCTGTTCTCCTCTTCTTGCTGCCGGCGCGGGGCTGCTTCTGTTCTACAGGGCCGTGAGTTCCTGCCCGGCTGTGGAGCGATGGGCCAGCGCGGCTCCCCTGGGTGCTGCCACCACCCTCGGGTGCTGTCACCCCCTCGCTCCTTCCCCGGTTTAACTCTGTGCTTTCCGTTTAACAGAAAGACAAACGCGACACTTCCAACTTCGACAAAGAGTTCACCCGGCAGCCGGTGGAGCTCACGCCCACGGACAAACTCTTCATCATGAACTTGGACCAGAACGAGTTTGCTGGATTCTCCTACACCAACCCCGAGTTTGTCATTAACGTGTAGTCGCGGCGCAGCCCTGCCCTCGCTGTCCCACGCCAGGTGGCCCTGTACATACGACACTAGTCTTCCGGGATTAGCAGTGCAGACACACAACACATCCCCTCCCGCCAAACACGCCGACCGCTTCTCCTCGGAGCCTCTCCGTGTCCGTGCCACTCGCTAGCTTGGTTTCCCTAGCCGGAGGTGTCCGGGGTGCCAGTTACCGGTCAGTGATACTTCTAGGAACTGTAGTTGGTGGTGACTAATAGAGTTTTTAAACAGAAATATACCAAATTGCTACGGTCTCTGTAATTTTCGCAGCGGGACGCTGAGATCCCAGTGACCCAGCTGCTCGCAAAGCGTTGCTGTGGAATGCTAAGCATGGTTGATCGCTTAAAGCGTTGTGCTGAAGCTTGCGATGAGTGTGAGCTTGTCTTAGAGGAGCCTTTTGTTCAAGACATGGATATATTTGATCAGTGTGGAAAAAAATCTGCTTCTAGACCTCTCTTTTCCAATGCATTGTCCGTAGGGTCAGCCCGGCTCTCCGGAGCGTCCCCCACCACCCGCCTTCCCCGCCGAACCACTCCCATGCCAGTTCTTGTAAATCAGAGCAAACCCTTTTTCTAAGTGAAAGGTGGGGGGGTTTTGTAACATCTGGAACAGTTTGCAGTTTTGATACGCTCTGTCAGCACTCGCATAAATCTTTCACAGACACTGTCGAGATGTAACAGCTCTGTAAAGGATATTAATATTCTACCAAAACAAAACACATTTATATTCTTGGTTTACAATTTACCAACTGAAAACACGCCCAAGACCAAAGGGCTGCACTGAGGGCTATTTATAACGGAAACTTTTCTACTTTCCACCCTCTGCTATTCTCTTCCAGGCTCCAAACCCATGGATTTCACAGACATCTTGATTTCCCCGATTTCCACCAAATTCCTGGGGGTTTTAGTCAGTAATCCAGGACCTTCTGCATCATTTAAAAACCAAAACTTCTGAATGAGAAGAGACAATTCCAGCAGCCGTTTGTGAGGCAGAGCCGTGGCGTGCGGGAGGGCAGGGGCAGGCGGGAGGGAGCAGGGACAGGAAGGAGATGAACAGGGGGTGAACAGGTAAGGGCAGGAACGGGGAAGGGAGGGCAGGAGCAGGCAGAGATGGGCAGGAGCAGTCAGGAGGGGGCAGGAGCAGGCAGAGGAGGGCAGGAACAGGGAAAGAAGGGCAGGAACAGGTAGAGATGGGCAGGAACAGAGAAAGGAGGGCAGGAGCAAGTAGGGATGGGCAGGAGCAGTCAGGAGGGGGCAGGTACAGGGAAAGGAGGGCAGGAGCAGGTAGAGATGGGCAGGAACAGGCAGAGGAGAGCAGGAACAGGCAGAGATGGGCAGGAGCAGTCAGGAGGGGGCAGGAGCAGTCAGGAGGGGGCAGGAGCAGGCAGAGGAGGACAGGAGCAGGCAGAGGAGGGCAGGAGGGGCAGGAGGGGGCAGAAGCAGGCAGGAGGGGGCAGGAGCAGTCAGAGGAGGACAGGAGCAGGCAGGAAGGGCAGAGGCAGGCAGGCACTGCCCTCGGTGGCTGGGCAGTGACCCTGGCTGATTGGTGGGTTCACAGAGGCTGAGCCCCAGGTGAGCATCTGCCCAGTTCGTGTCGCCCCGCTCCCGTCACAGCCCAGTCTGGCTGGTTTGCAGAACCCCGGGTGAGTTTTCTGAGCCAGCACTGGCTCTGCTGGATGCAGCCATTCCTCCAGGCCCCAGGGAAATGGGTGGGATTTTATCAATCATAAGGAATTCTATCGAGGAAATTCTAGTTTGTAGATCTTTTATAAACACGAAACTCTACCTTTGGAAATTATTTTCTTCTTTCAATGATTCCTTGAGAACTAAAGGCTGCCAGCAGCTAAGGCGCTGTCCCAGTGCTGGGGGCCCGATGAGAGTCCCCTCCCTGTCACCCAGCCACGGGCACTGTCCTGTGCCTGCTGGGGTGACAGCTGAGCCCGTGGCCTCGGGTCCCGCCCTGGGCTGGAGGAACCCAAACCAAACCCAGAAAAACTGCAAATTGTGCCAGATCCAGGAGGGGATGTACGAGGGGCCCTGCAGCAGGGGAGGCCCAGGGCTCGGGGGGCTGGTGGGGGCTGCCCTGAGCCCGGCACGTCCCGAAGACATGGCTCCATCCTCTGCAGACCACAGCTGACCTCAGAGCATGTTACCGTGACCTTCAAACCTGTTGCTGCAGAATTAGTATTACTTCAGTGGTGAATGTTTTTTAATTTCTGTACCTTTGGCTCTGGAGGTGCTCCCAGGTCTGTGCAGGATGCTGCTGGAAGGTCTCCGGGGCTGAGGGGCACCCCGGGGCCGTGGGCACACTGCAGGAGCTGCTGCGGGGGCAGTCACACCTTTTCTGTTTGGAACTTCTGTGTCTGTGTTGGGGTGACACTTGTGCATGGAGCAGGCGCTGCTGGACGCTGAGCAAACCAGGTGGCCTTGGAGGGGACCTGCAGGGATGCTGGGATGTGGCACCAGGCAGCTTTGGAGGCAGGTTTGGGACTGAGATCCACGCTCCTGGGCAAGCTTGGCAAATGCCAGGTCCTCTTCCCAGGACTCATACCTTGAGTATTCCTGACACTGTCCATTCTGCTGCTTGCCAAACTCTTGTTCCAAGACTTATTTCCAGATGACCTGTTTCTTCTGTGGAGGAACGTGCAGTGGGATGTGCCTGGCCCTGCACAGACACTCAGATCTGTGTGGACTCCTCCAAGGAAGGGCAGAGTGACAGGGGTTGAGTCACCGTTTGCTGTCATTTGATGATTTAATCTTCACTGCTCGATGGGGAAAACAGAGCTTCGGGAGGATGCTCAGAGCTGAGAGCCTCAGGAGAGCGCTGGTCCCCAGTCCCCAGGGGCTCCACAGATGTGTGGAGAAAGCCCAAGGAATCCATACCTGGAGCTCACCTGGAGCTGCTGGGGATGCAGGGGGAGTGATCCTCATGTCTGGTGTCCCCTCTGGATTCAGTGGGACTGGCAGTGGGGTCCCCTGTGGCAGAGGGGGACACAGAGCCCTGAGGAGGGGCTGAGGAGGGCAGGACACGCACAGGATGGCACATCCTGACTGTCCCAGGCTGGATTACCTCCCAGTGCTACAGGTAAGTGTGTTCAGGCTCTCAGCTGGGACAGTGTGGATCAGACAGTTCCCCCTGGGGCTGTGCTGACCCCTTGGCTGGTCTGGGGCAGCTCCAGACCCTGCTCTGCTCCCAGTGTGACTCCACTCATTCCTGGCTGGGGGCTGCAGCTGCTGCTGTGCCTGTGTCCCCTGGCTGGGGCTCTGAGCAGCCTTCTTGTGAGGAGACCCATCACCAAAGGAGCGATGGATCCATTTAATCCATTGAATAAAGGGGGGGTTGTGCAGTGGCCAGCCCATGCAGACAGATGGGAGATGAGTGGGTGCAGGGCAGTCGCTGTGCTCTGATGGTTGTGAGCCCAGAGCTGTAACCCCAGGGAGGAACCAAAGAGATCTGAGCACAGGACACAAGGATCCTGCTGTTCCCAAGGGCTGGGATTGCACCTGCAGGGTGCAACCTGCTCACACTGCCCGGTGCTGTGGCTGCTCTGCTGTGGCAGGAGCAGATGAGGCTGCCGACCACACGCCTCTGGCTCCATGCATGGAAGTGTCACCCAAGCTGTTTATTTCTGATCACATTCAAAGTGGCAATTAAAACAAGGAGGGAGAAAAAAAAAAAAGAAAAAATAATAAAAAAAAGAGAAAATGTTTATTGTTGAACAGTTTGTGTTTGTGATTTTGATTTCACCTGCAAGTATTTGATGACTTTTCTACATCCTAGACTACCTGCTCTGTGTTGTCAAACAGTTCTCATGAAGACCTCCTTTTAGATGGGCATATACTCTTGATTCGATTTGCTGCATGTACGAGAAAATAAAATATTTAATTTTAAAGAAACCCTGAGAGCTTGGCTTCCTTTTGCCCACGGGACTCTGGGAACGAGCCAGGGGCTGGGTGTGGGGGGTCCTGGGTGGGGGGTCCCACCGACTCCTGGCACGGCAGGAAATGCTGGGACGTTTCAGGGGTTTGGTCAAAAAGCTGCATAGGTGGAGATGATAGTGAATGGAGCTGCCCCAGTGCAGGTCCCAGAGAGGACGGATCTGGGCGATGCAGCTGGGCTGAAAGGTGCACATGCACGGTGGGGAGGGGACGGAGGGGGCACGTTCTTTGCATCCTCAGTTCACTGCTGGCTAACGAGTTACCTAAAGCTGCCGGAGAGGCTCTGCCCAGCGCCCCGGAGCACCAGCTGCAGTCTCTGGAGCCGGGCAGGGCTGTGGGCAGGAGGTGGCTGCGCTGGTGAGTGCTGGGCAGGGCCAGCGGCCGCGGGGGTCGGGACCCTGCGGGATCCCCCAGCGCCTGCAGGTGCCCCGGGGGCTGTGGGGGCTCCCGGCACCAGCAGTGTGTGCTCAGGCTCTGCAGAGCTGCCTGCCACATCCCTTCCCTCCTCCATCCAGGAATTCTGCTTTGCTAGAAGTGCCCGTGTGGAACGGGGTTGGGAAAGGCTTCTCCTGTCTCTGGGAATATTAGATAAACTTGCAGCAAAATATCCTCATCCCTCCCACCCCGTGTGGCTGGTGGTCAGCAGGAACGCCTCAATTCTCCTGGGAGTGGGAAAACTGCCCGGCTCAGCCAGCCCTGGCACTGCTGGCACACCCTGGCATCTCCTCCGGGCTGGGCAGCCCTGGGGGTGTCCCCCCTGAGCCCCAGCCCCTGGTTGTTCCACCACTTCCAGCCATGCCAGGAAGGGCCCCCAGCCCAGCCCAGGGATTTGGGGTGCCTGGTTGAACCCCTCCCCAGGCTCACTGAGGTGCCCGTTCCCAGCATGTTGGAAACACTCCTGAGCTTTGCCTCTCCTGGCTTGTGTAAGTGAAACATTTGGTTTTGTGACACTTGCCTTAATTATGGGAGCTAATGACAAAACCATTGTGACAAATGACTCAGCTTTTGATAGTGAAGTTAATTAATTCTGAAGTTCGAGCCTCCATTGGAGTATCTGGAAAAACCCGATTAGGAAGTCTGCTTACCCAGCGTGACACGGGCAGCAGGAGCAGAGTCCCTGTGACAGCCAGGTAAAACCCTCCCCGCGGCTGTGAAGGATGATCCGCCCGGAGCGAGGGGATTAAAGGCCAGACATCCCGGTGCTTGCCTCCTGATCCATCCTTCCATCCATCAAAGCATCCCGGGGAACACAGCCTCATTAATGTTGGACTGAGTGACCAGGAGCTGCTCTGCATTGGGCGCTGACCTTCAAGAGCGTCTCCCCGAAGCCATCTTTCATCTCTTTCATTTGCATTACAATCCTGTTTGCCTCATTATTCCTTATCCACTTCTTCTTCAAAGGATTTAAATCAAATCAATTAAATTGTGGCAGGCTGGAGCAGCACTGAACCTTTCCTCGTGGCTCAGCGTGGTCCGGCTGGACCTGACTACAGAATGGGTTTAATCTTCTGCTATTTGTTCTTTTATTGCTTCTGGGCTGCCACTGCCCACTGATGCCTTTGTTCCCTGTCCATCCTTCCACCCATCCCGTGCAGACACACTCCATGCACAGGCTGCTCTGTGTCTGACCTTGGGGAAGGGATTCTCTTGACTTCCCTCACACAGCCCAGGATCAGGAAGATGGGGAGCTGCTGGCCATGGAGCAGCTGTAGGAGCCCTGGGGCAGTGCCATAACGCTTGTTGTCCTGTGCCATCCCTTTCCATCTCCTCTGCTTGTTTTGTGTGCCCAGGGAATCAATCAAAGGATCATGGAATCATTCAGGTTGGAAAGGCTCTCTAAAACCCTGGTGTTCAACTGTTCCTCCAGCACCGCCAAGGCCACCACTAACCCATGTTCCTACATGCCACATCCACACAGCTTTTAAATCCCTCCAGCTATGGGGACTCTACAACCTGGCAACTCTTTCAGTGAAGAAATTTTCCCTAATATCCACTTTAAACCTCCCATGGTGCAAATGGAGGCTGTTTCCCCTTGTCCCACCTGGAGAGAAGAGGCTGAGCCCCACCTGGCTGCACCCTCCTGTCAGGGAGTCGGTGTACAGAGGGGAAAAGCACTGGAGGAATGTGAGAAGTGTGGGTAAAACCCCCAGCTCTGGGCACGCTGCTGCTGTGGGACCGGAAGGTGCGTGGTGCTGGCCCACACACGGCCACCCCTGCTCCCCCGGCATCTCTCAGAATAAAGAGGCTTAATCAGAATGGATTGCTGTTCCTCCTCTGCTATTTTTATTGCTACTCAACTGTCGGAAATCCAGCAGGGAGAGCGGAGCTGGTCGGGAATTGCACCGGCTTGCACCAAGGCAGGCGGCCTGTGCCATGGGCACTGCGGCACGTGTGGCATCACTGTCAGAGCAGCAGAGCACATCACACAGGGACACACCACCCTCACCACTGGAGTCCTGCTGGAGCCAGTGGATTGCAGCCAGCACTTCCAAAGTGTGTGCAGATATAAATAATCCCCTCGTAGGAGTGGGGAAGGATGAACACATGTGCCGAAGGCTCTGGAGTCTTTATCCCCTCGCAGCCCCCGGGAGCAGGAAAATGAAGTGAGGACTAGGCAGGGCTGGAGCATCTCCCTGCATCGCTAATGACCCAAACTCGTCTTGTATCAGCCTCTCTTCCTTCAAGGAAAAACCTAATCCAGCTAGGGATTATTTCTGACTACTTACTTCCTGTCACTTTGCCAATTTAAATGCAGCAGAGCTTTCATCGCTGGATTTGGGAGGACAAAGCCTTACAGATCTCAGGTTAGGACATTTTTGCCTGCAAGGACCACTTTTTTCTTGCAAGACTTGTACGATCTTTGCAGCATGGGCTGGATTTTGTTATTTGTTTCTACTTTGCCCAGCATGGTAGGGTTCAGGTCCAGGAGCAGGAAAATGAGGATGGACAAGGCAGGGAACAGAAAGAGGTGATGGAGCTGGGGCTGGAGGAGCCTGGGCTGTCCAGGTCAGGGTGCCAGGCTAAAGATGACCCTGCAGTTTGAGTTGCAGAGCAGGATATCATGGTCACCAAATTCTCATTGGTCCCAAATCTTGGTGAACCCCTGGGGAGGCCAGAGCTCCGAGCTGGCTCCTGGAGCTGCCACTCCATTCACGGAGCAGTGAGAGGGGTGCAGGGCTTGGCCGGGCTGTCCCCACCTCCAGCCCCACAGGGGCCAACACGATGTGACACGGACTTTGCTTCTGTTTGAGCTCGCTTTGTTCAAAGCCTAGGAAACGGTACATGTGCACTCTGCTCACACCTACACACGCTGTGTTAAAATAACACAATTAAGGCTGCAAAATCCCCCACTCGCAAGGCAATTTGCAGCCCCTCAGCTGTGGGTGGGAGATATCTTTGCAGCCTCTGCGCAGGCCGGGGGCCGGGCAGGGTGCTGGCGTCAGGCGCTGCCCCACGCGCTGGTGACAGCGTGGGGACAGGCAGGGGTGGCGGGGGTGGCTGCATGCGGGGCTGAGGCAGATGTCCCACAGAAACTCAGCCTTTCCCTGTGCCGTGCTTTGAGCAGCCTTCGTGGTGCCCACGGGATTGCTCAAGAGCAAGGATTGGGGAAACCGCGGAGAGCAACTTTTTACACAGGGAGATAGCACCAGGACAAGAGGGAATGGATTTAAATTAAAAGAGGAGAGATTTATGTTGGATATCAGGGAGAAGTTCTTCCCTGGAAGGGTGGGCAGGCCCTGGCACAGGGTGCCCAGAGAAGCTGTGGCTGCCCCCAGATCCATGGAAGTGCCCAAGGACAGGCTGGGCAGGGCTTGGAGCAGCCTGGGACGGTGGAAGGTGTCCTAGCCCATGGAAGGGGGTGGGACTAGATGATCTTTAAGATTCCTTCCAGCCCAAACCATTCTGGGGTTTTGTGATGCTGTGACCCAGTGCAGCAATGCCCAGGGCTCATCCCAGTGTCCAGTCTGTGACACCAAGGTGCGACCTGTGAACCATCGTGTGCCTCTGCTAGCAGCGCTCCCCAAAACTGAGGAGCAATAACCCCTCCTCAAAAGGTGCACAGGAAGGCCCCCTGTGATGCAGGGTGGGTGGGGGGGTGCTGCTGACCCCAAAGCTCTGCATTCCCATCCTCACACTCCTCGGAGGGCTGTGTCCCCTCCCAGCTCAGCGAGCACTGCCACTCTCCAGATGGAAAGGCTGGGAAGCAGGAGCTGGTGCTGTGCGCCCAGAGAGCCTGGGCAGAGCTGCACCGCCTCCAGCCTGAGCTGGGAACCAGGCACAGGGCCCGTGGGGAAGCAGGGAATGAACCAGGGTGATCCACAGCCAGGAGCCAGCGGGAAGCTGGGGAGGGAGCGCGGCAGGGCAGCAATCAACGTGCCCTGCCTGGGGAGCAGCACAAACGGTGATTCCAGGTTGAGGAGCTACTTAATTTTCGCATTCTTAATTTCTCAGTACCTTCATAATTCTCTGTTTGCCTTTTTGGAGTAAATAACTAGTATTTCCATGTGAGTGCATACAGATGAGGGCTGGGGAAGCAAGCACACGCCATCGTGTAAATCATTCGTTTTCCCGTCTCACCGTGGCCCTTACAGGACCGTGAATTCCAGAGGTAAGTGTATTCTAGGGCTTGTTGGAAAGGTCGCATGAGTCATGGGCTCATCCAACCGGCTGAGGAATGTTTCAGGGAGATGAGAAGACAGCGGAGAGGGAGAGGACAGGGGGGTTAACTGCTGCGAATGGTGCAGGAGTGGCTTGTGGGTACGATGGATGCTCAGGCTGAGCCAGCTCCTGGGCATGGGATGAACACCGATATTGCCGGGACAGGGACAGCTCCGTGTCTGCCCGGGCTGGTGCTGCGCCCTCCCTGGGGTCTGCCGTGTGGCCCCCAGCCCCTTGTCCCAGATCCCACCCGGTGTCGGTACCGATGCTCAGGCACCGAGCAGACTGAGCTGGGGAGAATCAGGGAACCGAGGAGCCCCATGCCGGGGGCTGGTGCGGGTGGGTGACGGTCCCTGGGGCGGTACCGGCACTTCGGGGGGATTTCCACTCGGTCCATGTCGCAGGATAGTCCCGGTCCGGTCCCAGAACCCCGGGGATGGCCCCCGGCGCGGTCACGGTCTCGTTCCCCCGGTCCGCGCTCAGTCCCTGTGCCCGGCGGTGGGGACCCCCTCCCAGTCCGGGTATTCTTGTAGGGTCCTTCTCCCGTTCTCGGGGCAGTCCCGATCCCCAGCACCCCGAGGTGGCGTTCCCGGGGCAGTCACGGCCGCGGTCCCCGCCCAGTGCCGGCACCCCGGGGTGGGTTTCCCGTCCCGGTCCCCGTCCCCCCGGTGCCGGTCCCTGCCGCGGGCCGGCCGGAGCGGGCGGGGGGCGGTGTCCCGGCGGCGCAGCCCCCCGCGGGTCCCGCCCCCCGCTGCCCCCCGCCCCCGCCGCCCCCCGCCGCTGCCTTGGCCGGGCGGCGCGGGGGAGGCGCCGGGAGAGGCGGCGGGAGCGCACGGCGGAGCCGCTCCGCCGGGCTGGGCTGCTGCGCTCCGCGGGCTGCGCTCGGGCCATGCCTGCCGGGCTCCCCGGGGCCGGGCCGCCCCGCTCCGCGCCGCCGCGGGGGCCCGGCTCTCCGCCGGCCGCGGGGGCATGAGGCGGCGGGCGGCGGGCGGCGGCGCCGGCCCTTCCCCTGCGAGCCGCCGCCGGAGGATGAAGCAGCATGAGGATGTGTGACAGAGGCGTCCAGATGCTCGTCACCACGGTGGGAGCCTTCGCAGCCTTCAGCCTGATGACCATCGCCGTGGGCACCGACTACTGGCTCTACTCGCGCGGCGTGTGCAGGACTAAGTCCATGAGCGACAACGACACGAGCCGAAAGAACGAGGAGGTGATGACCCACTCGGGGCTCTGGAGGACGTGCTGCCTGGAAGGTACCGACCCCCGCGGCCCCAAAACTTCGGGGGAAGGGTTGCATCGCGGGACCCCCCCACCCCAGATCCGGGCCCCCGGCGAGCGGCGCATCCCCCGGCCATGCGAGCATCCCCCGGGCCGGCGGCCCCGCCGCTCCCCGCTGCCGCCTTCCGCACCCCTCCCCGGGCACTCGCGGTGGCACCGAGGTGGAATCTCACGGGGGGCTGCTCCAGGCGGGGCGCGGGGCCCGGGAGGAGCGGCTCTGCGGGCTCTCCCCGTGCCGGGCACCGGCGCTAGCGGCGGCAGACGCGCTGTGTCCTCTCGGGGAGCTCCGAGCTGAGGGGCCACAGGTCCCTCTTCTGATCGGGAACGGGTGAGTGAGAGGCCCGCGGCTGCTGCCGCTCTCCGAGGCTCCGCCGTCCCTGTCACCAGGGGGAAACCCACAGCACCCGGCGCTTTCATCACCGAGCTCAGCTCCTGCCCTTTCCCTCTGAGCAGCGCAGCGGGGCGGGCTGCTGCTGCCCCACCGCAGCTCGTCCCTCTGTCCCCGGGGCCGGGCAGTCCCACGGCGGGGCTGTCCCAGCACGGCTGCCCCACGGCAGAGCTCTCGCCTGCCCGGCCTCGCCGCTTCGCCCCGGCGCTTCCCTCCCGCAGCAGCGCCTGCCTGGCGAGGCCCAGCAGCTGCCGCCCTCCTGCAGCACAGGCCACAAATTGGGGCAGTTTTGTCCCAAAGCTTCTGGTTGAGGTGTTTCTGAGCACCCACAGGCTGTGGTTAAAGATGAGCTCTAACAGAGCCAGGTGCTGGTACCTGCGCAGCAAAAAATGGCCGATGGCATCACCCTGGGCCCTAACTTTCACACTGAGTGGCAGCACTGGTGTCCTGTGTGCTCAGGAGAAGCTGCCCCACTGTCCTATGGGACCCTGGCGGTGTCAGACCGCCCCAGGCCAGGAGCGGCCCCTCCAGCCGTGGGGGCAGCGAGCCACCGCGCCGAGCTGCTCCTCCACGTTGGAAAGTTCTCGGTGAGTCACAGATGCAGAAATACCCTGTCTGCTCCTGGTGCTCGCTCCTAAACCTAGTGAAGTCAGTCAGGGCTTTCTTATTGATTCAGGGAGGGTTTGGATCATGCTCTAATTCCATAATAAATAATTTGAGATAATCTGTCTCCCCTCTTGGGCTGAGGGAGCCAAGGAGGCAGGAGCCAGGGATGTGAAAGATGGGATTGCTGGAGGCATGAGTAATTTCCAAAATTCTTTGGTTTGCTACCTGTATTTTTTTTTTCCAGCCAATGTTTTATGTTTCCCTCACAGTGATCAATCTCTGCTTTGGAAGGAGGCAGAGAGGCTCCGCTGCCCTGGGCACAGCTCACTGGGGAAAGGGCTTGGCAGTGCCATGGCAGAGCTCAGAGCTGGATCTCAGCACCTTGAGCCTGGGCACGGGGCTGAGAGCAGCGGGGCGTGGGCTCAGCACTCCCTGTTCCACATCCAGCCCTCGCTGGCACTCTGAGAGCTGCTGGAGTGGGAGCAGGAGTGGGAGTGGGAGCAGGAGTGGGAGTGGGAGCCGTGCGGGGCTGGGTCCGTACCTGCGGCACCGCCGGGGCCTCGTGCGGGGCACGGGCTCTGCCATCCCCTGCCTGGCTGCGGGTGCCGGAGGGGCACGGGGGTGCCAGCGGGGCTGCGGGGTCCGCAGCGCCCCGGCACGGACAGGGAGGGTCCCAGCCTGCCCCCGAGGGGAGCACAGGAGCCTGTGATGGTGCCGGGGGGACTTGCTGGGGCTGCTCATCACCTTCCTGAATTCTGCAGGAGAAGGCGCCTCGCAGGCTGTTAACCAGTGCGGTGCCGGGAAGGGAAAACTTCCCCCGGCTGAGCGGGGCTCAGGAGGAGGAGCGGGGGAAGGACCGCGCTGGGGCGGGGGCTGAGGAGCCCCCCAGCCCTGGGAGCGCCGGGGGCAGAGCCCTGGACCTGTTACACGGCTGTGTTACAGGTGCTGTGTGAGCCCTGCTCGGGGCCTGGCCGCCTGCGGCTTTCTGCGCGCTCGCTGCGTGGGGCTCGAAGCAGGGACAGAAGCTCCATCCCCTGCGCCGCTCCGAGCGCGGTCTGCCGCAGGGGCCGGTTCTCCGTGCTTCTGGCACCGAGCAGAGCTCCCTGCCCCTCGGGAGCTGCCTCAGCCCCGAACTTTCTGCCGCCAGCGGGGGCTGGAGGCGTGTGAGGAGGGTGGCATCGCGCGTGGAGCCCCCGTGGCTCCGGGCGGGCTCAGCCCGACGTGAGCGCCCGCTCCGAGCATCCCCGCCGGTCCCGGCGCAGCGCCTGCGTGGGAGCCACGCACCACGTGAGCGTCACAAGCCCATCGGCGAGAGCGGATAAATCCTGAATGGAGCCGCCGCAGACCCATGGAGAGCCACCCACACTGGGAAACACAAATTAGCGGTTGACTCAGTAGCTGGAGCCCAGGCAGGTGTTTCCAGGCTGCTGGGCCGCGGCAGTCTGCTTCCAGTCTCTGCCTTTGGATCCTGGTTGTTGCTTTTACAAGATGTGAATGGTTGGCAGGTGTCCCCTCTGTGTCCAGCCCAGGTGTCCCCTCGTGTGTCCAGCTCAGGTGTGAGCAGCGCTGGGCACTGCGTGTCCCCCGTGCCTGTGTCAGCGTCACCTGTTCTCCTCTGTGCCGGCTGTGTCGGGCAGGGAGGGAAGCACACGGTGCTTTGGGGAGAGAGCTGGAGTTGAGAAATAGCTGTTTAGGCCAGCGGTGTTTTCAAGAAAGTAACAGAACTTCGGTTTTCATCAAACTTAATTAAATTCAGCATCATTAAATGCAGCATCATTAAATGCAGGGAGGCTCCGTGTCCTCCCTGCTGCGTGGTGTAGATTGGGACTGGCTCCATGGCATCATGCGGATCTGAAACAGGCAGAAGGAGCAGGAGGATTTGGCCAAGGCTGCTCAAAATACCATATTTTAAGGCGATGTGGTACTTTTCCTTTCCTCCTTCATTTCCCTCATCAGAATAAAGTGCTCTGTCATTTCTGGAGGAGGCCAAGCGTTGCTCTGCTTGCCTCCCTCACAGAGGATGCTCAGCATCCTGTGTTCCTCTGGGGTGGGATGTGGAGTGTTTTGCAGGGGACACAGACATCTTGTGTCCCAGAGCTGTCCTTCAGCTGAGCTGTACCCCTTGGGCCCATCCTGGGCCCTCCAATGTCCCCCAGAGCAGCTCCAGCACAGCCTTGCTCAGCAATTCCTCCATGCTGAGCCTGAGGGCTTTCAGGGTTGGTCTTTTGGGATGATCCTGTCTGGATTTACACACAATACTGCAGGCACCATCAGCTGATCCCACAGCTCAGGACCCTGCCCAGTCCTTTCTACACCTGACCTGCAGCTCCTGCCTGGCTCAGTGGTGGATGGGTGGTCACTCCTGCAGGCTCCACCCAAGGGTGATCAGGCTGGGGGTTCCACTGGAGAGCTCCCGAGCTCCTCAAACTCCCCTTGAACACAAGAAACAATCTCTGGTACCTGGGTTCCATGTGGGCTGTTTGCCCAAGTTCTGCCTGCTGTGAGCCCGGTTGCACACTGAGGTCACTGAGCCCCTCGCAGGGAGTCCCCAGAGTGGTGGGACCCCCGGCCTATCCTGTGGGACTGAGCAGCATCTCCTCCCCCCAGACTGGAACTTGCTCTCCTGGTTCCTGGCTCCTGATCCTTGGAGTTGGCTGTGTGGAGAAGGCCATGGCTCAATGAGCCTGAGCTGCCCAAATCTGCCTGACCCACCTCCCTCATTTGTCAGTATTCCCATCAGTCTTTTCTCTGCCCTCTCCCTGTTTTACTCCCAATTATTTCATGTTTTATTCAAAACTCTCAATAAAGGTGTTGTCATAGCTCAGCACTGTCCTTGTAACAGGCAATCCTGTGCAGGAACATCCCTTGGATGAGAGAACTGTCTCTGTGAGCTCCCAGCCCCGTTAATAAAGTGCTGTTGATTCTGCATAATACAGGTCTTTAACTTTTTCAGGAGAGCTAAATCAAATACACTGTGGAATTCTTAAATGTATTATGTTACTGACTTCCTTTATCAACTGAGTTTGTGACTATATCAAGAAAAATTTATGAAGTTTGATAAGTCTATTTTCCACGAGGCTGTTTGACATTTGCCTCCTCCTCCGTTCCCACCTCTGCTAACCCACGGGCGGTGCTGGGGACACAGCTCCTGCCATTGCCCATCGCATCACTCCTGGCATTAAACCAGCTTCTCCCATCTTCTAGAAATTCAACAGAATGCCAAGCTTTATTAAAATCCATTTCAGATCTTCAGAAGCCTTCTCGGCCTGTTCTCTGAATGCCCCTGGGAGGAAGTTCTCTGGTCCTCCCGATTCCGTGTTTACACTTCGCAGCCGCTGTTTAGCATCCCCCCAGCTCCTGCCAGAATGCAGGAGCCTGTTTGTCTCCGAGTACAGAACAGAAGTATCTGATGAATAAATAAGCATGTGTCACTTGTGCTCCATGACTGACAGTCACACCACCATGATCCAGCCGTGCTTTACACCATCAGGAAAGCTCCTTCCAGCACAATGAAAGAATTCCTCTTTGTTTACCCTTGACCTTTCAGTTGCAGATTTATTTTAACTGATCCCATCAACTTCTCCCATCATCCACTTGTGTGTGGCCTGCTATTTCCCATATCAAAGTCCCTGATTTTAAATTTTTTAATTCAACTTCTCATTCCCCATTCCAGTAGGCTGGGCAAGAGTGTGAGATGCAGGAAAGATCCTGAGTTTCCATTTTCCCCTCTTGGTTTTGTCCGTGGCTGGTTTTGGCTCCGCTGAGCTGAGCTGGGTTGCAGTGAAGGCATTAAATTGGGCTGGAAGCGGCTGCCCTGGCCAGGCACCAGCTCTTCCCCCACCTCCAGCTCCTCTCAGCCCTCTGAGTGAGGCCAAGCAGAGAATTTCCCCAAGGTGACAGCAAGATTGTTTCTGTTAGAAAGTTATTATCTTTAATTTTTAAAAGCGCCAAGCAAATGTCCCTGAGATTGCAATCACCCATGATGGAGCACTTTTTCTTGCTACTCATTATGGGCAGGTATTTAAGGAGCTGCTCATCCTGTTCCTGTGTCTGGTCAGTGTCTGTGATAGATTCTCATCACCACCCCAACATGCCACCTCTCTCTGGTGCCCGGTCCAGCTCGGTGCCAGTGCCAGTGGTGGTGTGGTGGGGCTGCCAGGCTGCCCTCCATGACCACACTGACCACACACTGACCACGCTGACCACACACTGACCACACAGTGACCACGCTGACCACCCTGCCCAGTGGCCCAGCACCCCTGGCACAGCTCCCCACAATGCCCTCAGCCACGACTCTGTCCCAGGGTGCCCGTGAGGAGAGCCCAGGGATGGCAGCTGTGGGGGCACAGATGGGGACTGTCAGCATGGGCTGGAGGGTGACAGGGCTGGTCTGTGCAGCCAGGCAGGTTTGGGGACGTGGTGGACAGGGGGCGTTTGCTCTTTGTCACCTGAAGGCTGGGAGGAGTTTTCCCGCAGATGGAGATAGAGGATGTGGTGTGATGGAGGCACCCACAGTGGGGTGACAGATGTAGGTGGAGAGGGACAGTTACCTGTTTGAGCTCCCTGGTGGGATTACCAGGCTGCAGTCTAACACCCAGCAAACCTTTTCATTAGCCCAGCCCCTGGCACTGCTGTCACACAGCACCAAACAAGTGCCCTGGGCACGGGGCTCTGCGAGGGGTCACGTACAACACCCAGGCCCAACCCTGGGCTTAGGGAATCCCTGAGCCTCGCCTTGGTGGAGGATGTATTGGACGAAAGTGAATTACTGTCCTCTAATGGAGATGGAAATGAGGCTGGCTGGACCCTCAGGCTGCTCCAGACCCATGTTCTCGTGGCACATGGCCAAATGCCACAAGTCATAAGAATCCTTGTGGACACAGAGGGTCCCGTGCCCCTGCCAGCTGGCACCGTGGCTCTGAGCAGGCATGCCTCCAGCTCCACGGCTGCTTGGAGAGTGTCCGGGGAGGAGCTGTGCCTCAGCTGGCTGCCACCAGCTCTGCTTTGACCAGAGGGTGCAAAATTCACCCTGCTGGGATGCTGCGGTGTTTTCTGGGCAAAAATCCTGACTTGTGGGGTGGGTTAAAGAGCCGGTTCCCTCACTGCCTGCGAGCAGCACGTGATGAGTAAAATGTATGCTGTGAACAGCTCAGAAACAGGCATTTTACTGCTGCATAGGCGTGGTGCAGAGCCTGTCATCTCCGGAGCTGTTCCCGTGTAATAGAGGTGGAAGGCTGAATTTGAATGAGGCTCAAGTGGTTTTTTTCCCATGCAAGGTCACTGGCTCCATGCCGGCTGTAAATAATTAGGGATGGCTGACGAGGGCTGAGCCCCGGCGCTGGTGGCTGTGGTGGTTTGGGGAGGATGCCCCACGGATGGATGCCGGATCTTCCTGCTCCCAGCGAGGTGGGGGTCGGGCAGGAGGTGCCAGAGATGACGTTTGCTGGAGCAGCCCGGCTCCACTGCCAAGAGCTGCGTGGCCCGTGGTAAATCCCTTCTCTCAGCAGGAGTTTCGCCTTCTGTGAGGTGAAGCCAGGTGCGTTCAGCGGTGCTCACCTCACACGGCTGCGGGGAAGTTTCCCCCTCGCCGTGGCCACCGGGTGATGTCCTCCCGTGGCCGCTGCCACAGCCCCCGTGCTCTGCCCAGGGGACACCTCTGCCGGGGGTGCAGACCTGTCACCTCTGCTCTTCGGGACGAGGGGAGGTGAGGCAGCCCAGCACTCATCCTGCTCGGTGCCTCTCCCGTCCCCGTGGTTCCTGTGCACACGAGCTGGTTTCACCATGGATTTTTAATGAACGCAGCGTGCACTTCAGAAATAGACGTTAACCTCCTTTTTCGGGAAAATCAAAAATGTTCTTAAAATTATATAAACTCACTAAGCCGGAAGCGTGGGGGGGTTGCTCAGTAGCTGCCCGAGGGGTCCCACTTGGCAGGGGGGTTCTTCCCTGCCTCACCTGCTGACAAGTGCCGCCGGCTGCCTCAGGGCGCTGGCAGGAGCAGCTGCCAGGTATCCACGGGCATGAACGCAGCAGCGCTGGCAGCTGCTGGGGCTGGGTCACGGCAAGACTTCCGAGGGGAAAGATGCCCGCTCGTGTCCTGTAAAGTGCCCGAAGGGAGATGGGGAGGGCGTGGGGAGGGGTCCTGCCCACTGCCCGTCCGCAGGGGCTGCAACACCTTTCCCACACCTGCAACCCACTTCAGGCCTTCAAGTGGCCCTGGGAAGGAGATTCCCTGAAGCTGGTGGATGCATTTTGGGTTAGTGCTCGCTGTGGAGAGCCGGGGATGGTTTCCCGTCCCTGCTGAGGGTTCCCGGGTGGGTTTGCTTTGGCTGATGGGCTCCGCTCCGGAGGGTTTGGGCAGCTTTCCTCGGGGTGAGGAGCCGGGAGCTGCTCGCTCTGCGCAGTCCCAGGCGGGCTCGGGAAGTGCAGCAGCTCCAGATAAGGGCTCTGATTAAGAAGACACCCGCGGTGACAAAGAATGACAGTGCCGGGGTGACAACGGGTGTCTCTCCCCCGGCGTGTGCGCGATGCCGACTCTGCGGCGGGGAGGAGGCTCCGCAGGCTGTGAGGAAGGAGCAGGGGCTGCATCCCGCAGCGGGACCTGTTACACAACCCCCGAGAACACAGCGCCCGGCTCTGGGTCAGCCCGGGGCACCGCGGGGGCTGCGGGTTGTTGTGGTTCCACACCCCTGTGACCTCCCAGCCCTTCACCCGCAACAGGTGTTAAATGTCTTCAGAATGAAGAGTCCAGGCCAGGGTATGCTGCGTGCTTTGAACTGTCCTGTCCCTTTTGGTCCCTTCCAAACAATTTGGGGGTTCTAAGATTCTGTGATCACTTGCCCAGAGAAGAAGTGGAGGGTCTTGCAGGAGATTCTTGGTCCCTTTTGAGATGTGTCAGGATCCCTGGGCTTCTCTCATCCCCTGAACATGAATCCTTCACTCACTGGTGGGTGGCTGAACACATCAGGGTTTTCCACAGTCATGGCAGGGAGAGGCAGGAGGAGGGATCGTGGCTGCTGAGCAGGTGATGGGGTGCGATGATTTCCTCAGATATTGCCTGTTCCTTATCTCCTGACACCACAATGCAAAGACAAATCTCGTGCTGCTGGGCAGCAGAGGGAGGCTGAGCTGTTCCTGTGCCACGTCCTTGGGAATGGTGGGGTTTAACCCTACAGCCCTGTGGAAATGCCAGGGGAGCAAGTCAGCCCTTTGTGCCACCCTGTCACCACCCTCCCTGGGGCTCTGTGTGTTTGTTCTTTGCCAAGAGATTTTTACTGAAGGAGGAGAATTGGGGTAGACAGGAGCCCCAGGGTGGGGACATGTGACCTCCCAGCCTTTTTGGGGGATGCCGGGCACTCCTGGGGATGTTGGCATGGGTGATCCTGTGGGACTTGGGCAGTAGTGAGCACTGACAAAAGGTGCTGTTTGAGGATGACATTTGTGCTCATGCCTCTCGAATGGTCACATTTCCAGTTTCACTGGTGTTTTGATAATTGTCCCCTAATTACACCTCTAATCTCAATTCGTGCCTGGAATCACAAGGGGAGGGAAGAGCATTCCAGACAGACTACCAACAAGCCATGACACTTTGGAGGTGTGCCTGATTTAACTTACTAAAACCAGCCTTGGCTTGTGCTGCTAGCGCTGTCATCAGGCTGCTCATGCCCTGAACATCCCTGGTCCCAGAGATGGCACCTCCATCACCCTGGAGAGCTGGGCTCCCTCCTAACATGGACTAGGAACCCTTCAGACCAGGCTGGTGATGTCAGCTGGGTGTTAAACACCAACTTCTTGCAGCTGCGTGTGGCACCTCAGCATCCCCGGCTGCATCACACAACGCCATCACAGAGCATCGCAAGGGGCTGCGCCTTCCCCGCCTGCCTCCTGCCAGGCTGAGAAAGGTCCCCTTCACCGGGCGAGGCAGGCTGTGACCTCCCTGCAGCTGTCCCCGCGCCAGCCCGGCCGTGTGTCCCGGCCAGCGGAGACAGTCATTCCTGCCGGGATGTTCGGCGTCCGTGCCAAATCCTCCATTTGCCTGAGCAGCCTGGCTCAGCCCCGCAGCCTTATCGCGGCGCAGCAGCTGTGCCACCGGCCGGGCCCGCTCCAGACGGGCTCGGGCTGAGCCCCCTGCCCGCCCCGGCTGCTCTGGGGGCCGGAGCCTCTCGCAGCCCCGGGGCGCCTTCTCCCCGTGCTGGGAGAATCTCTCGTCGCTGCTCAGCACACTCCAGCCAAAGATGAAAGTGTTCTCTGTACCTGATTCTTTGGCCTTCTCTCCAACGTGAGAGGCTGGAGAAGGATCAGAGCGATCGCGCCGTGCATGGGAAGTAGGAAAAGCTGCAGCGGGGTGTGAGACCTCTCAGCCGGGGAGGAGCAGCAGCCGGGGCTTCTGCTTCTGCCTCCCACCAACAGAAGCGTGGTCCTGCGAGGGCCCCGTGCATGTTGTAAATAATTGCATATAATACCACTAAATACGCTCTGTCTATCGCCCCAACCTGTCCCAATTCCCACTGCTGCCTCCCTCCATCAGCCCGCAGCAGTTCCCGGGGGCTCAGCCCGTCCCCGCAGGGCCGGTGCCGCCGGCTGAGCTCCGCTGCATCCCCGCAGCCGGGGCCGGGTGTCTGCGCTGCGGCTGAGGTGCGAGACAGACGCGCCTCCGCCCCCGGCCCGGAGCCCCGTCTGCCGGCACCGCGCTCGGCGGGGCCCTGCGGGACCCCGGGCTGCGGTGATGGGATGTCCCTGTGCCCACTGCAGGGACCCCGGGCTGCGGTGATGGGATGTCCCTGTGCCCACTGCAGGGACCCCGGGCTGCGGTGATGGGATGTCCCTGTGCCCACTGCAGGGACCCCGGGCTGCGGTGATGGGATGTCCCTGTGCCCACTGCAGGGACCCCGGGCTGCGCTGATGGGATGTCCCTGTGCCCACTGCAGGGACCCCGGGCTGCGGTGATGGGATGTCCCTGTGCCCACTGCAGGGACCCCGGGCTGCGCTGATGGGATGTCCCTGTGCCCACTGCAGGGACCCCGGGCTGCGGTGATGGGATGTCCCTGTGCCCACTGCAGGGACCCCGGGCTGCGGTGATGGGATGTCCCTGTGCCCACTGCAGGGACCCCGGGCTGCAGTGATGGGATGTCTCTGTGCCCACTGCAGGGACCCCGGGCTGCGGTGATGGGATGTCCCTGTGCCCACTGCAGGGACCCCGGGCTGCAGTGATGGGATGTCTCTGTGCCCACTGCAGGGACCCCGGGCTGCGGTGATGGGATGTCTCTGTGCCCACTGCAGGGACCCCGGGCTGCAGTGATGGGATGTCTCTGTGCCCACTGCAGGGACCCCGGGCTGCGGTGATGGGATGTCCCTGTGCCCACTGCAGGGACCCCGGGCTGCGGTGATGGGATGTCTCTGTGCCCACTGCAGGGACCCCGGGCTGCGCTGATGGGATGTCCCTGTGCCCACTGCAGGGACCCCGGGCTGCGGTGATGGCATGTCCCTGTGCCCACTGCAGGGACCCCGGGCTGCGGGGCTGCGGTGATGGGATGGTCCCTGTGCCCACTACAGCGTGCAGGGGCACGGGGCTGTGGGAGCCAGCGCTGCTGTGGGGTGTGTGACACCGCCTGTGCCGCTCCCACAGTGACAGCTCTGTGCCTTCAGCAGCTGCTGGGCAGGGCACATAGGCTCAGTCACTCTTTAGAAATTACTTGCGATGTCAATTAGACCAGATCTCCCCTTGGGGATGAAGGGAAGTCTTCCATAGAACAGGAGAAGCAGAAGGTCCCATCCGCAGCCCGGAGCTGCTCCTGGGGCGGGGGCTCAGCCCCTGGCGGGCAGGACGGGCTGTGACAGCAGCGTCACCTCCCGCGCAGAGCCCGCTTCAGGGCTGTGAAATCCCGGCTCTGAGCGGCCCCAGCTGAGCACCAGAAGGGAGCAGATGCTCGGGATCTGCATCTCTCCAGTCCTGCCCTACCCGTCTGTAAATCTGGGATAGCAGAATCATGGAGCTGTGGAATGGTTTGGATTGGAAGGGACCTTCATGATATTCAGTGCCACCCTCTACCTTGGGCAGGGACAGCTTCCACCATCCCAGGCTGCTCCAAGCCCTGTCCAGCCTGGCCTTGGGCACTGCCAGGGATCCAGGGGCAGCCACAGCTTCTCTGGGCACCCTGTGCCAGGGCCTCACCATCCTCACAGGGAAGAATTTTTTCCACATACCTACTCTAAGCCTCCTCTGTGTCAGTGTGGAACCCCATTGTCCTGTCATTCCATGCTCTTGTCCACAGCCGCTCTCCAGCTCTCCTCAGGGTTCCTCTCCATCCATCCATTTCCCTTGCAGCCTGTAGTCCAAACTGCTGGAGCATCACCCGGAGAGCAGGTGGGTGCCCTCAGTGATAACCAGGTGGAGCTGCTGGGCTGCACCTGGGACAGAGCCAGCAAAGGATGTGTGCTGTGGGCTGAGGGCAATGCCATGGGCCCTAGGCTTGATCCAGAGCTGAAAATAGGGGAGTAAAGCCACAGGGGCAGCCCCAGGTAAGTGCCAGGGGAACTCCTGCTGTCCTTGAGACTGATGGCAGAGCAGCACCCAGCTGCAGCAGCAGCAGCAGCAGGATGGGCTCTCTCTGGGATTTAATGCAAAAGAGGAAGATGGACAGTGGTGGGTGGTGAAGTTCTTTGCTGCCACCCATCTCGGGGTCTTTCACATCTTTCTCCCCTTCCCCTCAGAGCTCTCACTGGCTCCTGGAAGGGCAGAGCCATGGGGAGCTGAGGTTGTTTGCTGTTTGGAAAGACAGGGCCAGACCCACCTGGGGCTGTTTAAAAGCTCATGTTTTGTTCTAGCAAAGCATTCTGTGCTTTGAACCAGGTTTGGGAAGCTGGGGGAGGTGAGGCTGTTTAATGGCCAAGGTGATGGTGTGAGTGGCTCAGGGACCATGAAGCAGCTTGCCCAATTCTGACTCTGGTGGAGCAGCTTTTTAGCCAGGAGTGGGGTGCTGCTCCCTGGGCTGGAGCAGGCAGCATGGGCAGGGGCATCACAGCCTTAAAGAAAGGATTCCCATGGGCTGCCTGAGGCAGGGGAGTGTTTCAGGGGCCTGCAGCAGCTGGCTGCCATGTGCTGGGGGATTTTGGTGCTGTCAAAGCCCAAAGTGATGTGTGATGGACGAGATGCACCCTCACTGCCCCTGCCCAGGCAGGGAGCTGCTGCAGTGCAGCACTGCCAGGGTGTTCCCAAACACACGGGGCAGGGCCAGCGCTGTGCCGGGGGAATGCCTCTGCCTCTCTGGGCAGCTCAAAAGGGCAGCTTTCATTTCTTGACTGGGGAAGATGAGGTTGGCGTCGCTCACTCCTCCACCAGCAAAGTTCTCTCCTGATGCTCCGACTGCGGGAGAGTTCCTTCTTGTTCTCCAAAAAAAGCCAAGAGTGAGACTACGGTGCTACTCCCGAATATCGCTTTCCCCATCTGGGGCGTTGGAGCTGCTCCCCGGGGCTGCTTCCCTCCCGCAGATGGTGAGGGGGCGGCGCTGCCTCCCGGCAGGCAGGAGCTAAATCCGGCTGCGCTCGGAACCCGCGGGGCCGGACCGGACCCGCAGCCCCGGCCACGGGGAGCCTGCGCCCGGCGGGGAGGAGAGCGGGGAGCTGCGGCTCCGGGATGCCAGCGCCTCCCTCCCACGCCGGCAGCACAATGCCCACTGCGTTCCCTGGAATAAATAGGCTGTGATGGATCGAGGCCCTTTTAGCACATCAGCTGAAAACTTCAAATATTTATACCAGGAAGATGTGACAGAAGTATAGATATATTTTAAAAGAGGCAGGTGCTGGAGTGGCAGTCGTGTATTTGAACTTCAAATACTTACCTTCAAATCCACGCTATAAAAAGGGGAAGAACGTAATAAATTTAATATCACTTCTTTTTTTCGGGGAAAACAACCTGCCGAGCCTCCTCCCAGGCTAAATGTGCTTTAAAGATTGACTGTGCAGCTGTAATAACTATTGATGAACTGTAAACATGAAAAGATCTCCCTGCTCCCGGCCTGTCAGGAGCATTAGGGTGGAAATGCTCTGTGCTCCGCTCTGGCATGACTCACCGAGGCCTCGGCAAATGTGTTTATTTGTAAAGATCCTTATTTCAGAAATAGTGACCTTTTTAATGCCTCGTGCAGCGAGCTCGGAAATTCGCAATTGCCTTTTGGCGACTGGCTCGTCTCGCTGCAGCTCTGGCAGTGCTTTTCATGGCCATTTACATATTTTTAGCCTGGATATTCTGCACTGTGGGGCTCCTTTGGAGAATGATTTGCTTTTCCCAGCCCTGGGCCTGCAGTGCTGGGCTGAGGTCAGGCTGTGCTGAGGGCATGGAGGGGCTCACTGCCCAGCCTCTGCCCCGAGCCCTCTCTTTATGGGATGGATTTAGTAACATCCTTCAAACACCCACCATGGTGTTGGTGGCATATTTAAGCAGCTGCTTCACCTTGAAATACGGAATATTAAGGGTGGGGAGGCCCTGGCGCAGGGTGCCCAGAGAAGCTGTGGCTGCCCCTGGATCCCTGGCAGTGCCCAAGGCCAGGCTGGACAGGGCTTGGAGCAGCCTGGGACAGTGGAAGATGTCCCTGCCCATGGTGGGCGTGGGGCTGGATGGGCTTTAAGGTCCCTTCTAGACCAGGCCACTCTGGAATTCCGTGATGATTCTATGAACAAACCTGTTTTTCCTGTACATACCCACACCAGGATCCCTTTTGGCCCTCAGGCTGTCACCTGCCAAGGGTCTGTGCTGGTCACTCACTGTCCCTGCCCCAGCTTTGGTGGCTGCGCCAAAGCAAGTGTGACCAGTGACCTTGTCACTCTGTGCCAGTGGCCTGTCTCCTTGTTCTGAGTCCCTGCCTGTGCCACCAGGTGCCAGCCCAAGGGGATGCAGCAGCAGAGGGGATGCAGGTGCCCTGCTCTGGGCAGGGTGGGCAAAGCAGCATCTCAACCTCTCCTCCCTCCCTGGAGCAATATTCCATGGGGCTGGAACTGCTCAGCCAGCTCCTTCCTCCCTCCCCAGGCTGCGGGATGGGAATGTGCTGCATGAGAAATGCTGTGGCTGTGATCAGTTATTTAACATTTCTGGGGCCTGTGACTCAGGCTGCTGCTGTGTGGTGACAGGCGGTGGCACTGCTCCTTTCTGCTGCTGCTGCTGCTGCTCAGCCCAATGCGCTGGGGAAGGACGGTCTGATGCTTTTCTGCTGTTTGCTCGAGCCTTTATCGGCGCTCTACAATTCCGAGTTGCTGATTTATATTCAGAGTTATGAATATCTCCTTTCTTCTCTTTGTTGGGCCTGTTTTTATTTTTATAGCTGTTTGCTTATTAGCCAGGCAGTTTCCAAACCAATGCAAACTCCCGTCACGGTGATGAGTTTTCGGGCAAAACACTCTTAAATCATTCTCTGTACACAGTTGTGCTTTTATGCTTAAATCCATTCTCCTAAGTGATTTGGCTTATAATTGTTTTCTGCTCTGTGAATTGACCTCTCAAAGCACCAGGAGCCTGTGCTGGTGCCTCAGACTTGCCTCTGTGTGCCCATAAGAAGCATAATCAAGCCATGATTGCTTGGACTTGAGCAGCAACTAGTTTTTAATTCTGTGATCCATTCCCTTTCAGCTGTCAACACGGAGTCGAAAATAGCACTCCCCTGTGCTGGATGCCACGCTTCACAGCTATGAAATTGTCATTTATAGGTTTTTAGAAATTCAGAGGACATTTTAATACCGGTGAAGTGAAACCTCCAGCTCCCCATCATAATGCAGCTTCTCTCCTCCTTAGTATAAATAGGTGCTTAAGCAGCCTGGAGATGATCTGGACTCTGCTGAGCTCGGGGTGGGAGCAGACACCGGAGCACCCACACCCACAGCTTCTCTTTGTCTGAATTACTGGCACCTTGTTTAACCAGAGCATCCCAGGTTTTACACTCCTGGTTTTCCCCCTGGTCCCAGCGGGGCAGATTTTGTCCCCGGTGTTCCGGACATGAAACTGTGGGTCAAGCTCACTCCTACAAATGAGCGGGTCTGGATCCATCTGTTAATTATCCAGTTGGATAATGGGATCATGGAATCATGGAATGGTTTGGGTTGGAAGAGACCCTAAGGACCAGGCACTCATACCAGGTTTGGGCTGGGAGCTTCTGTCAGCTCTAGGCAGCTCTTGGAGTGGTGGAAAGGGGAGGATGAGGGTGAGCCCAGAATCCCTTTGCCAAACAGGCACAGAGCTCCCACCCTGAAGGACAGAACCACCTTCCCCACACCCTGTCAGGAAAAAATGTGGGGTCCAGGAATCTCCCAGAGCTGAGCTGGCCACCCCTGTTACCATCAGCCAAAGAGGAGGCTGGAAGGCAAACCCTCCCTAGAAGCTCATCAGTTAACCCAAGTAAATCTAAAATGTTCATTGAACAGGGACCCTGCCCCAGCTGCAGGAGGGAGGTCCTGGTGCCTCAGGCTCTGGGATGCTCAGCTGGGCCCAGGCCTCCCTCTCTGCCCCATCTCTTGCCATCAATGTCTCCAAGCAGGCAAACAAACCAAAGATCATTATTTTTTTTATGTAATTGCCAGAATTGTATTAATTTAAACAGATAAACTCAATCAGTGAAGCTCATTAATTTCTAGCACATGGCTTATTTACGCCGATTCCGGCTGCTCCGGCACTCATTGCGCTCTCATAGGAATGTCAATTACCTTTTAAAATAAAAATCAATGTTTATCCACTGTTAAAGATAAAACATGAAATGATTTCCTAAGACATGCTGATGAGTGCTCTCCTCCCCAGCATGATCCAAGGGCTCCCGGCATTGCCAGCTGCTGCCCATTGCCACGCGCCACCGAGGGCACAGCAGAGAAGGGGCCACCCGAGTCCCCTGCAGTCCCCTCAGCCCCTGCACCTCCCCACCCCATCCCAGTATCTTCCCAGGAGCGTGGTGTTTTCCTGCCATGAGCTCCAACAATGTGGAAGGACAGAGGGAGGAAGGCTGGGAGGATGCAGGGAGGAAGGAAGCTCAGGAGAGCGTGGGGGGAGCCCCTGGAAGCAGCTCCAGAGTGTTACCTGATTACTTTTCTAATGAGGAAAAATGAGAAAACCCTCAGAGCAAAGGGCTGGAAATTACCCATCAGCCGCAAACTTTTTTTTTTTTTTCCCTCCTCTATTATTCAGAATTGTTTTGCTTTTCTGAACTGCCTTGTGTAGGTTGCACCAACCCCACAGATTCCAGAATGGGAGATGATGAGTCACTGTCAAAATGTAGATTTTTTTTTCTTTTTCCCCTCTATGTTTTTTTTTTTCTCTCTTTTAGCACCACTGAGGGAGTGAAGTCCCTGAGCCACGCGCCGATCACTGGCACCTCGCGCTGGCAGGAGCTCCCAGCCCACCCGTGGTGTGAGTGCCAAGCTGTGCTCACCGTGTCCCCCGTGGGGATGCCCAGCACGGGCATCTCCTGCTCCCCACACCCTGCCAGCCGTGGGGGAGCTCGGGGCTCTGTGCCCTGTGCTGCGTGTGCTCAGGTGTGTGCTCACACCGGCCTCTGCCCCACCACCACAGCCCAGCCACCTCTGCTGCCTCCTGGCTCCTGCATTCCTCTCCTCTGACTTGGGTTTTTTCCACTGGAGGGGTTCTCTTTTTTTTAATGTATATATAGATATATAAACAGGAAAAAATGTCCTTCAGAACAGGCGTATCTGTGTAGGTGCCTCTGCTCAGCCACAAGCCACCACCGCAGAGAGGGGGAGAGGGTGTGAAATGGAGCCGGAGCCAGATTCCACCCTTACTGCCTGGGGAAGCTGGTGTGGGGCTGCTGGGGCGCTGGGGATGTGCTGCAGGAGAGCTCAGTCCCAGCGAGGAGGAGGAGGATTCCTCCCACTGCCAGGTGTTGAGGAGCCCAGCACCCATCCCCACACCAGTGCAGAGGCTGGGGCTCTCGGGTGTTCCCTTCATTCTCTCTCATTTCGCTCTTCAGTGGGTTTGGGTCCAACAGATGCAGGTGAGGTGGTGTGGCAGTCACAGTCTGAGGGGTCACAGAGCTGGGGGGATGGCAAGGATGGGTCACCTGGCTCCCCACGGCTTCCCTGCCCTGCTGGAGAACACCCCCTGTCCTCAGCCCCAGGAGCAGCTCCCGAGGGGCTGCTCAGTACTGCAGACTAAGGGCCTGTACCCATCCCACCAGCCTCCTCTGATGCTCTTTCAAGCTGCTGGGTGTGTTTGAGCTCAGGCTGTGTTGACAGTTTGGCGATGCAGGAGGCAAAGAAGGTGCTGGGGTGCAGCTGAGACCCCTCAAGCCTTCCTCAGGGCCACAGGAGCTGCTCGGTGCCACCCTCTGAGCCCCGTGCAGTGGCCACTGGGTGCTGGACGTGGCTAACACAGACCCCAAGCCCCGCAGCTCTGCAATCTCCCACCAGGGACCTTGTGCAAAGAGCCTCAGGATGCCTTGCAGAGCCTGGAGCTGGGGAAGGAATATGGATGAATTCCTTTCCATCTCTCCAAGCATCTGGGAGGTGGGTGGGAGGTAAAAAAAGATGAGCCCTGAAGTTTTAATTCCTCGGAGATATTTAGGTAGCTTGCTCTTGTTACTCAGGGAGTGCAGAGCTTGAGCATCTCTGGGATTGTGCAGCAGGCTCCTTCCTACCCCAGCACTTCCCAGCTCAGCTTCGACCTCTGCTTCTCCAAAATATTAATTTTCAAGGAACTTAGACCATAATGACCCGCCACTTCCTTCAGATGGATTTGTTGTAAAACAGTGTCTCTGGGAAGGCCATTACTGGAAACCACAACTTGGGAGATAAAGCACTTGGATTTATCAGGAGCAGAGAGCTGAGGGCTGGAATGTGACCTTGACTCCTGGCTGAGCCACTACCAGGGGAGCAGGGAATTTTGTTCTCATTTAAGAGTGGTCTCAGCTCATCCTCCTCAGCCTGAGTCTTCCTTTGCACACACCAGTAGCGCCCAGAATGGTCCCTGGAAAACTGTTCCACCAGATGAAAAGTAATGAGATTTTAACACCATAACTGGAGCTCTTTAGTCTTCTGGCTCGTCGGGCTGGGATCGATATTCTCCGCTGTATTTCCACCACTGCAACCGTATTTCCCTCACCGCCCCCCTCCCCGTCCCCCCAGCGCTCCCTGGGGAAAAGGGCTCTGAGAGGAAAACAACCTGAGATCAAATCAATTAATTGCCTCTGCATGTGCCGATAACCGCGGTGCGGGAGCTCAGCAGAGCAGGGAAAGCACAAACGCTGCCCTGCGCCGGGGGCCGGGGGCTCCGGGGGCTCTCCCAGCACCCGGCGTGCGGCCGGGGACGAGCGGGGACGAGCGGGATCGAAGAATCACGGGGAGAGAGGGATGCGAACACCCCGCGGGCGACCAGGGGAGAGGAGGGATGTCCGCACGAACCTGCGGCCGCAGAGGGTGAAGTAGGAGATCACCGCTTCCAAATGAAATGCAGGGTCACCCCCCACAAAGGCAGGGGGGACAGGGACACCGCGCAGGCACCCCGCGGTGCCAGATAGAGACAAAAGGCCCGGGGAGGTTTCCCGGCCGGGGAGGATTCCCTGCACTGAGGGGAGACCGTGACACGGAGACTCTGACCCGCAGTTGGGTGAGGCTGGGGCAGAAGGTGGCTCCGCTCCTGGCCGGGGGAGGGTCCCCAGAGAGGTGGCAGCGGCCTGGTGGCACCAACTGCTGGCAGAGCTGGGGCTGCTCACGCTGACCCCTGCTGCCGAAGGAGGACACAGGCGGGTCTGGCCGCTGCCCGGTGCTGGGGGTTCAGGGGCTCGGCGGCTCAGGGACCCCCGGCACAGCCCCGGCCCTGCGGACAGCCAGCTGCTGCCGTGCCGGCCTCCGGCAGGGACCGTGGCCATTAGCCAAGTTGGCTAATTGGGATTCAGACTAATGGGGAGAGGAAATTACTGAGCTCCACCACCGAGACAGCGGAGCGGGGAGTGGGGCAGCGCCGCCCGCGCTGGAGCTCAGCGGCCGCCGATGAATCAAAGCCGGGCTGTGGCTCAGGCTGCCAGCACCGAGCCAGGCACAGGCACGGCCGGCGCCTGGGAAAGGGCTCAGGAGCTGCTTGGGATGTGCTGGAACCAGCAGCTGGGCATTCTCCGGGCCGGGAGAGGAGCCTGAGTGCTGGCAGCACCCGGGGCGGTGCCTGGGAGAGGCGACAGCCCCAGCGCAGCCGGTCCACGGAGCACGGACCCTGCTGGGGCTGTGCCCAGCGCCTGCCCGGCTCGCCGGGTGCTGCCGACGGGCATCCACCCAGGAGAGGCCTTAGCAGGGAGTGTGAGTGCCCAGAGCCAGGGCACGTCCCCCTGAGGTCATCCCAGTGTCCTTTACCCAGGCCGGGCTGTAGAGCTGGGAGAGGAGCACATGGAGTCTGCTGTCACAGGGGGCCGGGACCTGGTGGCGGAGGATGTGACAGGTGGCCCAGCTGCTGTGGGGGCAATGTGCCCAGGCAGGACCCCGAGCAGCTGCCTCCTCCGGCCCTGCAGCCATTTCCAGCCGCAGCTCCCAAGGCCAGGATTCCCTCCCCGGGGAGCGTCTTGGAGGTCAGAGGGGTCTTTTGGGGATTGCAGCTTTGTTGTGGTGTGTGTTTGGAGGCTGAAGTTGTGTGTCAGGTGGCTCAGCATTGCCATGACGACGAGCATCAGTTGGTGAACAGAGGGAGTAAAGGAGACAAAATAAATGTCAGAGTGTGAAGAGATGCTGTGGAGCCGGGGCTGCCCCCTGCCCGCCCCATCCCCTGGGCAGCCGGGCGTGCTGCTCCGCCCCAGCCTGCTCAGCCTGGGCCTCTGGCGGTGCCGGATGGCTGCAGAGCAAAGGGACCCTGGGGGGCAGCTCTGCGGTGCGTGGGGCACGGTCTGCTGCCTCTGGGTACCAGGGGAAGGTGGGTGGAAGCCCGGAGCTGGGAGGAGGAGGAGGCTGGGGGCTGTGCTGTGGAGCTGGTGTCCTCACCGTGCCCAGTGCATCCCCTTCTCCCACAGTTCCCAAAGCAACGGGAGCGGGCAATTCTCCCTCGGATGCTGTGTCTCCCTCTGGATGACAGCTTGCCTCCTCCACAGCTTCATCTTCAGGTTTTAATTGATGCCTGTCGTGCTGCTCAGCTCCCCCGAGCACAGCTTGGGAGTGTGCAGGACACCCTGAGGGTTGGCTTGTCCTGTCTGGAGCCCTGGTCCCTGGTGACATGTTCTTCCTAGTCCCATGGCAGGGGGGACAGAGCCAGCATGTCCTGACCACGTGCTCTAGAGCCAGGATGCTGCCCTTCTTCTGGGGAGATGCTGCGGTTCCTGCCACCTCTCTCTGCCCCTTGCTGCTCCAGAGCAGTCCCACTCTGTGCCTCAGTGTCCCCATTTAGAACATGAAGGCCCCAGGGCTGCTGCACGCCCTGGCCAGTGCAGGGCTCTGAGCATTTCTTGGCTTGTGTCTCCCCAGGAACCTTCCGAGGAGTGTGCAAGAAAATCGACCACTTCCCTGAGGATGCAGATTACGAGCAAGACACAGCCGAGTATCTCCTCCGTGAGTCTGTTGCCCTGTGGCACATCCCCTGGGACCCCTTATGCTGCAGGGCACCCCCTCCCTGTCCCCTGGTGTCACCCAGCAGGAGGCTGAGGGGTCACAGCCCCCCAGGCTCCCTGTGCAGTATCAGGGACTCTCTGGGGTAGCCAGCCATGCCACCCTGCAGTGTCACATGTTCATGGCACACTGGCCTGGCACTCGCTGTCCCCACAGCCAGTCCCAGCAGCTGCTGGACAGCCTGGGTCTCTTGGTGCCCGCCATGGGGGATTGGGACCCCACAGGTGTGAGGTGCAGCACCACAGGGACACGTCCTGGTGCCCTGTCCCTGCTGGTGTCCCTGTTCCCCAGCCTCCAGCCAGGCTGGGTTTGCTGGGAGAGCATAGTGAGCATCAGCCATGTGCTCTGCCACGGCACAGGGAGTCAGATGGAACTGAAGTGGAGATTTCCTGGGAAAAGTGGCTCCTCCTGTCTCAGGGGCCAGCAGAACCCCAGGCTTTCACAGAATCCCAGAATGGCCCAGGTTGGAAGGGACCTTAAAGCCCAGCTCAATCCACTTTCTTACATGGATCAGCTTCCAAAATGACAGTAGAGAGTAATGAATGCAGCAGATCACTACCTGCTGCACCAAAAATACACTGTGCCTTGGCTTGGGCTCTCTTCCCTCGATTAGGGCCGTTATTAAAGCAGAGAAATACAGAGAAGCTCCATTAAAATTCCACTCCTGGGGGCTTTAAAATAGACTTTTTACTTTAAATGTGAGAGGGGGTGGGAGAACTTCAGCACTAATCTACTAAAACTGCAAACCCATTTCATTAAACTCGCTCTCCTCTCCGCTGGGTGAGCAGAGATGTGGAAATTTGAGAGTCCAGAGCACCAACTGGATGAGCAGCAGCTGGGTCAGGCAGGGGGCTGGGGCTGAGCACCAGGCCATGGGCACAGGGTCCTTCTCTCAGGATTCCTTCCAGCCCCAGCAGCTCAGGGAGCACACAGGGCTGCCACATCCCCTGGGGCTGCCACGTGCCCCTGCTGCCTCTGCTGATGTTCGGAAATGCGGAGGTTGGGGTGAGCCCTCAGCAGCCTGGCATACAGGTGTGCACCTCGGGGGTGTCATTTGTGTCCAGCCTCTGTCACAGGCTCACACTGAGGGGACAGTGCCCCTTGTCCACAGGGTCACCCTCACCCAGCCTCTGGACTGTCCATGATTTCCACTTAAAGGGGAAATTCAGGTGAGATATGCAGAAGGAATCCTTTCCTGTGAGGGTGGGGACGCCCTGGCACAGGTTCCCGGAGAAGCTGTGGTTGCCCCATCCCTGGAAGTGTCCAAGGCCAGGCTGGATTGGGGGTTTGGATCAAGTGGGTATAGAGGAAGGTGTCCCTGCCCATGGCAGGAGGTGGGACTGGGTGGTTTGAAGGTCTTTTCCAACCCAAACCATCCCAGGACTCCATGACAAGCAGAAAATGAGTAGAGGGGACCGGTGCTGCGCCTCCCCATCCATCCTGGCAGCACAAGGGGTGCCCTTGCTCAGATCCTTCCCTGCTGGTGTTGGTGCAGGGGGTGCTGGGGCTGATCCTGCCCATCTCCCTGTCCCACAGGAGCAGTGAGAGCATCCAGCATCTTCCCCATCCTCAGCGTGGGGCTGCTGTTCTTCGGGGGCCTGTGCGTGGCCGCCAGCGAGTTCTACAAGAGCAAACACAACGTCATCCTCAGCGCCGGCATCTTCTTCGTCTCTGCAGGTAGGAGCTGCCCAGGAGCCTCCTCCAGCCTGGGGGGGCAGCAGGAGGTGGGGTGTGGGTCCTCCCAGGCTGTCAGCACAGAGAGACTCTGAGGTTTGAGAGCTGTTCCAGCCCTGTGGGAGAATCCCCACAGGAGAGAGAAACTGTCAGGGGTCTCTGGCCATGGTCACTGCACCACACAGGGCTTCGGGTGCCACATAGGGCTTCGGGTGCCACACAGGGCTTTGGGTGCCACACAGGGCTTCGGGTGCCACACAGGGTTTCAGGTGCCCCCCTGCTCTGCCTGGAGCAGGGCATATGTGGGGGCACAGCCCAGGAGGGGCTCCTGGAGTGCAGCCATTCCCCTGGGGGTTACCAGCCCTGGGACAGGGACTGGGGGCTCTGTCCTCTGCCCTGGACACGCAGTGGGCACCGTGCCAGCAATAGCAGGACCAGGCAGAGAAGCTGCCACAGTCTCACATGGAAATCACTCTCTGGAGAGGCTGTTCCTGCTGGATTACTCATTTCTCTGTTCTGTTCCCCAACGCTTCCCCTGATTATCGCGTGACAATGTCTTTGTCTCAAGGAACCGCTCTATTTTGTGTTTTTCTTCTCCCCACAAAAAGACAAATGACTCTCCCTCCTTGGCTGGCAGGAGCTGCTGATGCAGATGAGAAAACAGCAGAGAGAACATAATTGATTCATTAAGTAAATCTGGGAATGCACCAGCCTCTCCCCAGCCTGCAGCACAGCCCCGCTGGCTGCTGGCGGGGCACAGGCTGCCCCTGTCCCAAACAAAGCCCCAGGACTGCACCAGAAATGGAAAGAGACAGAGCCATTCCAGCTTTTCTGTGCTCCCGGGGCCATGGTGAGCTGGGGTTCGTGCTGGGGGGATCCCCCTGCAGCCCTCAGGTTGGCTCTGCTGCTACATGACACCAGCCAGGCTCCTTCCCGCATTCACTGCTCAGCAAAGCACAGCACAGCCAGCTCCTGCAATGTCCCTCTTCTAGACAAAACAGTGATTATTCCTCCTTCCTTTCCAGTGTCTGGGAATATACAGGAAAAAGGGGATGTGTAAGGGAATATATAGGAATCCTAGGAGATCAGTGGAGGTCTGCCACGGATTTGGTTCGAGTGTGGTGGCAGAGGGGTTGGTGCCCCATGCGGACACATCCTCCAATCTGCTCCTGCCACTCCAGTGAGTGCCTGTCCCACCTGTCCCCCCTGCAGGCCTCAGCAACATCATCGGGATCATAGTCTACATCTCTGCCAACGCGGGGGACCCGGGGCAGAGCGACTCCAAGAAGAGCTACTCCTACGGCTGGTCCTTCTACTTCGGGGCGCTGTCCTTCATCATCGCCGAGATGGTGGGGGTGATCGCCGTGCACATGTACATCGAGAAGCACCGCCAGATCCGCGCCAGGTCCCACTCGGAGCTCCTGAAGAAGTCGGCCTTTACCCGCCTCCCCCCCTACAGGTACCGCTTCCGCCGGCGGTCCAGCTCCCGCTCCACCGAGCCCCGCTCCCGGGACATGTCGCCCATCAGCAAAGGGTTCAGCACCATCCCCTCCACCGACATCTCCATGTTCACCCTCTCCAGGGATCCCTCCAAGGTCACCATGGGGACGCTGCTCAACTCGGAGCGGGACCACGGTTTTTTACAGGTCCATAACTCCATCCCCAAAGAGTTCAAGGAGTCTTTGCACAACAACCCGGCCAACAGACGAACCACGCCGGTCTGAGGCGGGCTGGGCCGTGGGCAGGCTGCATGGCATCACCCTCGTGACGGTGTAACCTGTGAAACCCCGTTTTTAAGGACAAACCCAGAAGCTCCCCGTGCCCCTGCCCGTGGGGCTGGTTTTTCACTCCTGAAATGCCACTGGCCGGGCCAGGCCGCTGTGCCTGCAGTGGGAGCGGGACCCCCAGCGGGGAGGGGACCCTGGCCCCGGTGCCCTGCGGACTGAGCGGGCTCCAACCCCCCGGGACAGTGGCTTCCCGAGGTCTCCATCGTTTGTGTGATCATAACCGCAGTGTTCCCATAGCTGTGTGTCCATGGAAATGCAGGCGATAGCCCTGTCTGTGAGAACCCTTAACCCGGTAGTTACACTTAAGTGGAATCGCCTGGAAGTCTGGAGCTGGAAGCACCGAGTTAGTGCCGGAGCAATGCTTGTGTTCCGAACCCCTTTCCCTGTCGTGCTGGATGGAGTGCTCGGGCTGGGTTCCTCTATGGCGTTTCGTGCATGCATTAAATAGCTTGGAATTCAATTTTGTCATGTCGGGTTGGAAGAAACATCCTTTTGCAATTTTCTGTGGTCTCGAAAGGGCTTATTTCCTTCCTTCCTTCCTTCCTTCCTTCCTTCCTTCCTTCCTTCCTTCCTTCCTTCCTTCCTTCCTTCCTTCCTTCCATTCAGGCCATGAAAGGACTCAGGAGCAGAATTACTCCAGTGACTGGTAGCAAGTATCCAGCGTTTAATTCACCTCTAATGTTGCAAGAAAATGAATTACTTCCCTACAGTTGATACACACGCAGTCAGAGATGACTGTCTGGGCACAGCCGAGGGGACAACGCGCGGGTGGTGCTGCGGGAGCGGCTGCAGCCGCGTGCGAATGGGGTGTGATTCCCTAATGGCTGGGAGATCCGTGAGAAAATCAATAAAATTGTCCAGTTTGGCAAGTTCCTTGGCTGAATAGGTCGCCCTGACCCAGCAGCGGGCACTGGAGGATGGCGCAGCATGGCCGGCAGGGAGGAGGGAGGTCAGTCTGGGGCTGCCAGCGGCGTGTGAGCACACGGAGGTTCGGCTTTAAACTCTCCCCCTGGAGCTGAGCTCGTCTAAGTGGAGGCAGTTTTGAAGCAGTTGGTCTGTGGCGATGTGTCACTTAATTGAAATTTTATTTAACCTTCTGACAGAAGTGGTGGATTCCCATGGGGTTCCCGGGGGTGATGTGGGGCCAGCAGAGCTCTCATTTACTCTGCTCTCAGCAGAAGAGGAACATCTGCTGGGCAGTGTGTGAGGCTGAACAGCCTCACCCTGGGTCTGCTGCCCAAAGTGAGAGCCTGGCTGCTCAGGGGGCACATCCTAATCTTTCCTGGAATAATGGACAGGCCGCTGGGAAACCTGGCACAGGAGCTCTCCTGGAGTGAAATCCTCGCTGGAGCTCAGCAAGGGCTGCCTGTCCCTCAGCACAGGGCTGCGGGCACCTCATTCACACAACTACAGAACGCTTTGGGTTGGAGAGGACCTTAAACTCATATCATTCCATGGCAGGGACATCTTCCGCTGTCCCAGGCTGCTCCAAGCCCCATCCAGCCTGGATTCGGACACTTCCAGGGATCCAGGGGCAGCCACAGCTTCTCTGGGCACCCCGTGCCAGGGCCTCCCCACCCTCACAGGGAGAATTTCAACTCCTTCACCCTTATTTGCTACTCTTGCAAAAGGGGTTGTTGGAGAAGGCTGATTCAGATGCTAATTAGGCCTCTTAATTGCCTAGTTGCTGATTGCCTGTGTTAAAAACAGTCAAAGGAGAGTTGCACATCCATCTTAGGGCAATATTTAAAAGCAAAGCAGTGAAAGGGCTGGCAGTGCTAAACACGGAGTAGAATGGAGTGGAATAGTTCGGTTGGAAGGGACCTACAAGGACCCTCCTGAGCTTCCCGAACAATCGGGTTTGATTGTGACTGACCAAAAGCTAAACCAGGGCCTTAAGGGTACAGCCCAAATCCCTTTTCAACCCTGCCAGGCGTGGGGCACCGCTCCGGGCAGGGTCTGAGCACCCTGGGGGCACAGAAAGGCTGCGGTGCAGCGCCGGAGCCGCAGTCCGGGGCCGTTTGTTTGCGTTCACGGAGGCAGAGCGGGCAGTGATTGAAGGTGTTTACTGCCACGTGTAATATCTTCCCTTTGTGCCGATGTCTTTCCCCTGGAAGAGAAAATCAATACCCGGGCTAAATCTGGAGGCTTCAATATTTCTCAGAGAAGTGCAAATCAATATGGATTTCTTAACAAGTTTAATTTCAATACCTGAAAGTGCACATTCTGCCCATTTCCTGACCTTTCCAATCCCCGGGGGAGGAGGATTAAAAAGATTTGTTCAAATTCAACGAATTGAATCAGCAAATGCCCCATTACCTTGTTTTCTTTCCGCCAGACCTTGATAAACAGTATGATAGCCCATCGTCTACGCGCGGCTGCCAGCGCCGCTCCGACGACCCGCGGGGCACGGCAGCGCCTGTGGTCACCTCCACCGAGGGCACAAGGGCCCAGGGGGGTGACAAAGGGACCGGTGCCACGTGCACATGCACCCGCTGCCCTTTTTGGGGTGCCAGCGGACCCACATCCCGACCGCGAGCCCGATCCTCGCCGCGCTCCCGAGCCGGCTGATTGATGGTGCTGCAGAGCTCTATATTTATCCGACAATGGCTTTGTGCAGCGTTAGATCATCGTGGGAGCACTGTAAACACTGCGAAACGAGCGCGGGCGTGTGGGCTCCGCTGGCCACAGCAGAAGACTCGGAGCCATCCAGGCTTTGCCCTTGGAACGATCCCACGGACGGGAGAGCAAGAGAGCATCCCGAGCCACCCCTCGGGAAAGCTGCCGAGGCACTGCCGGGTCCAGCTGTCCCTCGGGGTCACTCACAGCTCCCTGCAGGTGGAACGGGCCATGGTGGGGACTCAGGGCCCGGGCTGCTGCAGCCCCGGTGGGCGCTGGTGCAGCCCTGCGGACACAGAGGGCTCTGCCTGCGGGAGCCGGGGATGGCTCCAGTCCCGGCTGGGGCGTTGCTGTGCCGGTCCCGGGGGCTGCCGTTCCCGTGTGCCTCCCAAGGGAGGGGTTTAATTGCTGTGTTGGTGCTTTGATGACAAACCCGGCGGCGAAGCGCTGTCAGCCTGCGGGAGCTGGTGCTGGCACGGAGCCCGCGGAGGGGAGATGGCAGCTGGGTCCTGGCTGCAGCGCGGAGCTTTGCGTGTCACCGTTTTTCCCCTGATTCCACATCTGCATCAGGACAAATGTACTGCCCTCTCTGCTGTCTGCTGCAAGGAAAGCTCCCTAGTCCCTATTCCTGCAGGCTGTTCCTTCCTCAAAATCATCTTTTGTTCTTTTTGGGTTTGATTTTGGGGGGGATTTTCAATGTTTGCCATAGCTCATGGGAGTCTGGGTAAGGCCAAACCATTTATATCGTGTGTTGATTATTTACTTGATGGACAGTAATGGTTTCTGTGGTGCCATTACTACCTGTCATCTAAATCCAAACGCTGAGGTGCTGTAAAGGGCAGCCTTTCACTGGGGGCTGGAATAGCTTCTCCAGCATCGTTATCCTGTGCATCCGTAAATCTCCAGCTGACTACAGCCACTAAACACAGCTCTCAAAAGTTCCCCAGAAAGTTTTCAGCAAATACAACATTCACCTGCTTTTTACTAATGAACTCCTGTCCCTCTGCCATCAACCCTCCCTTCAGTCACTAGAAGAGAAAGTCCTTCGCCACCTGAGCTGGTGTTGGAGAAGCTCAGCAGGATCTGGGGATGTTTGGGAACAGGAGCTCTGTGCCTGTGGCTGCAGCTCTGGGGCCACTTCAGTGCTGGGGAACCCCGAGGTGCCCTGGGAACACCATGAGAAACAGTGATGCAGGTAAATGCAATTAAGAATCAATTACCACAGCTTCTCATTGCCTGCTCCTGGAGTTCCTGTACCCAAAGGGAACCTGCAGGAAAGATGGAGGGAGAATATTTACCAGAGCATGGGGTGACAGGATAAGGAGGAATGGCTTCAAACTCTCAGAGAGTAGATTAGATATTAGGGGAAAGTTCTTCCTTGGAGTGGTGAGGCCCTGACACAGGGTGCCCAGAGAAGCTGTGGCTGCTGCATCCCTGGCGGTGTCCAGGGCCAGGCTTGGAGCAGCCGGGAATGCTGGAAGGTGTCCCTGCCCATGGCAGGGAGTTGGATGAGGAGCTGCTCTCACTTTGCTGAATTAAAGTTTCAGCTTCTTTAATAACCTGCAGGTCCGCTGGAAAATTGTGACGAGTGGCATCAAGAAGTAACTCGGTAAGTTTATTTTGATGAAATACAATAATTATCATGCTTAGCAGCTGTTGCTATTTAAAATAAGAAAAAACGGGGCTTGCATTGAAAATGTTTTGTAAACCATGTGCACCAACAATCTGTTCCAATGAAACCAGCCATTATGGAAACGGTATAATAGCAGGAGCTCATTATGGAAAGTTAAATTGCAAATCATATTTTGTTTCAAATGAGCTGGATGAATGCATAATTTGCCTCAAAGAAATAGTTTTGTAGTTCTGATCCTCCTGCCAAGAGCTGAAGCTCTTGGGCTGCAGCTGCCGGGGCGGCCTGATTGTCCATTTCACACTGCAGGAAGTTTGGGTTTCAAAGGAAGATTTCAAGAGAGAAAAGGGGGGAAGAAAAGTGAAGGAATAAAAGGCAGAGCAGTGGGAGCTCTCAGCTGGTTTCCTGGTGAGGTTCTGGTGCTGCAGGGAGGGTTTAAAACACGCAAGAGCCTGTGGCTGATCACGTGTCCCTGAGCTGGAGCCAGACCCCAGAGCATGGGCAGAGCTGGTCCCCCAGGAGCTCCAGTGACAGCAGAGGTGACAGCTGAGGTGACAACCATGGTGACAGCCGTGCCTGGGAAGGGTGACACGTGCAGTGCCACTCAGGCTGGGGGGTGGCAGCTGACCACAAGTGCCAGAGCATGGTCCTGGGGCCACCTCGAGCTCCCCCATGGCACAGCAACCCATGCAGATGTTCCCTGAGCTCTGCCAGCTCAGCTTGTCACCGGAGAAGCCACACAGCCACCGCACAGGTGACAAACCCCCCAGCCCGCAGGACCTGCTGCTGTGGCTGCAGCTCTGGTGGCTCAGTGCTGCAGGGCTCTAACACGTGCTGCCCCGTGCCCAGAGACCTGACCTACAAGTGGTGGCACGTGAGATGCCACATGAACAGCTAATGGCATTTCCTCGTCGCAGGGCGGCTCCGGGGACAGGCAGAGGTGGCACTGGGGACATGGAGTCTCCGCTCGTGGCTGTGCCAGCACGATGTGACTGATGGGAAGTGATGGCAGGTGGCCACAGCCAGGCCCTCTGCCATGGGGACCAAGCCCAGAAACTGCCTAGAGCCTCCTTGCACCCGCTGGGTGGGATACACTCACTACAGGTGACTCTGTCCCTTTTGGCAGGGACACGTGTCACAGCTGCTGTGCTCCAGGCACAAGGTCCTTGTGCCAGGGTCACCCCCAGCTGTGGTGGCCTTTTTTTCCAGGAACAAGGAGCTGCCCCTCCCCTCCACCCCGGGCTGTCCCCGTGGCTCACTCCAGGCACTCTCGGGGTGCTCCAGGATCCCCCAGCCCCACTGCCACATCCAGCCCAGCCCAGCCCAGAGGCAGCCTCATTAAATATTAAATCCAGCAGCTGCTGGCAGCGTTGGGCGGTGGGTAAAGACAGCAGAAGCAATTTGCAATTAAAATGTGTTTATCTTAGGAAAGAAGTCCCGGAAACTTGTAATTAAAATGTTTATACCAAGGGCAGGATTTCATAGCCTGAACCTTCAGAAATCTCAGTGAAGCAGCAGTGGCACAGGTGAGGTTGGCACAGGACACAGATGGGAGCTGTAGCTCCAGGCAGTGCTGGGCACCCTGGATGGTGGGGAACCATGTCCAGCATGCCTGGAGCAGCCCCATGGGCTTTGTAGAACAAAAGCCCTCTTTGCTGGTTCTGCAGCAGCAAAGTCTGGGCTGAGAGTCTAAATTTATATGCTCTTCATACTTATTTCACAGTGATAACAAAAAAAATAAATAGAAGGGCTTTGAGCTGGCTCTGAACTGGAGAAGCCATAAATCACTCTTAGAGTGTGTCCCAGAGGCTCTCACCTTGGGGTTCAAGTGCCTTTTAACCTCCCAGATCAGGGAGACCCCGCAGCTGGTATTATTTGGCTCCAAAATAAGCCTTTGGGGCAGTTTTTTTAGAGCCACTGCCCTGCACAGCTGCCCCTCTCCCAGGCAGCCCCTCCAGCAGCCTCTCCTGGCTCTTCTCCCATCCTCGCTGCTGATCCAGGTGCAGGGAACTCTGTGGAGTGCTGGAGCTGCCCTGGGTTAACTGAGACTGCCAGGATGCCAGGGCATAAAACCCAGAACAGGGAAAATTATGTTAAACAACAGTGAAAGAAATAATTTATTTCCGTATTGTCTGTGTTTTGGATGGAAGGAAAAAGCCCACAACTCCAGCAATCCGACTTTTCCTGCCAAGCCACGAAGTGGCAGGCAGTTCATTAGCTTGGATCATCACTGCTCAGAATGTAATCATCTTTAAAATGAATAAAAATGTAAACTCCACTGATCAGAGGCTGCTGAGGGCTCCACACGTTCAGCTTCCCTCCTCCAGCACCCCAGGGGTGTTCAGTGATCCCTGGTGTGCCCAGCCCAGGGACAGCCTGGGGCGTTACAGGGTAAGTGCTTCCTGCCTGGGTGTTGTGAACATCACCGAGCAGACCTGTCCTGGTGTCCTGACCTTTCCACCGACTTCTCCTGCCCTCTCCAGAGAAGCAGCTGGGAAGCTGGAGCCTTTCCTTGCTCAACAGCAAGGAGCACACGACAGGATTGGGAGCTGAAGGAGCAGACACTGCCATGCTTCTACAGAGCCTTCAGAGAAAGAATCAGAGAATACCAAACTGGTTTGGGTTGGAAGGGACCTAAAAAACCATCTCATTCCACCCCTGCTATGGATAGGGACACCTTGCACTGCTACCCCACGATGCTCCAAGCCTTGTCTAGCCTGGCCTTGGAAACTTCCACGGATCCAGGGGCAGCCACAGCTTCTCTGGGCGCCCTGTGGCCACTGAAGTGTTGGTCAAGAGCATGAGTGAATGCCAAAGGCATGGAGTGAGCGGGGTGCTGGACACTCCTGGTCTCCACAATGCTGTGACCCCATGATGAGGTCCACAGGCTGGGCTGAGAACGCCAGGAGAGGTTGTGGTCATGGGGTGGAAAGGTCTGGATGGAGAGGAGAGCTCAACACAACACCCACAAAGCTGCGAGTCTGCCGCTGCTCTGCACCCACTCCGAGCCTGTTGGTAGAGCCCATTAAATGTGGTGCTGGAAGCACGGAGGGAGAGGAGTGTGGAATCTGCCGGCAGGGCTGGACAGAGCCGCTGGACACGGGCACTGGGACACGCCTCGGAGGGGCTCAGGAGCCGCCAGGCTCTGCCAAGGCTTTGTTGAATATTCATCTGTAGGAAATGGTTATTCATGAGCACAATGAAGATTATCGTTCTGAATTCCGAGCTACTCAGCCCAGCTCCCGTTTGATGTGGCGAGGCTCTCGCAGTGCATTTGCATTAGAGAAAGCATTACTAGTTTTGATGAGGAGAAGGATTACAGGAGAAATCTGCATAAATTTATTGGTAAATGTCATTTAGCATGTGTCCAAGTGTAATTCATCACAGGGCTGTAGTGCAGCCTGGTGACTCATACAGGGCTGGGGTTTTTCAATAGACAGATAAATAACCCTTGGGACAAAATTACCTCATTGATATTAAATCACAGAGTTACAGGTGAGCAGAGCCTGCTTGGGACAAGCCCCTCGGGGGATTCCAGTCCCAAGGGGATAAGCGATGAGAAATGCCGGTCCTGGGGTTTGCTCACTGTTCTTCCTCTGCCTGCTGAGCCTCGCCCTGCTCTGCTCGTTGTGCCACCGGCCTGCCCAGCCCCAGAGCCCTCTCCATCTGCCTGCAGCCTCGCTGCTCCCTCCCGGCACAGAAACGTGCCGAGCAGTTCTCCCAGCTGCCACTCCAGCTGTCAGGACATCCCTGCACTCCTGGTTCCCTGCCGGGAGCCCCCACAAGCCCAGCCACTCCCAGGGCACTGAGGGACCTGCAGAAACCTCCTGGGGAAGGGCTTTCTGGCAAATCCCCGGCTTGGTGCCCGCTGCAGGCTCTGTCGGGGTTCGTTCTACAGCTGCAGGGGTTGTTGTGTCCTTGATCAACGCTCCCGAGGGAGGTGCTTATCCACAGCAGCGCGTCCAGCTGCCTCGGCTCTGATCTCCTCGGATTTCCCCGTGTGATGTAAGGATGTCGTACGTGCTGCCTCTGGCAGGGTGAGGGCTCTCTGACAGCCACAGCGTCTGTGACAAGCTCGGAGCGGGTCCTGACAAGGCAGAATGTTAGTCTCGCCGCTCAGCTTGGAGCTGGATGTCCTTGTCCATCCCCACAGACACCAGTGCCCATCCCTACAGTCCCAGTGTGGGTTTAGCTGTGATTCCAGCCTGCCAGAGGTGAAGGCCACTGCAGCGACTTCATGGAATGTGATAAAATGATGGCACTGGGTTTCCTAGCCCATGCCCTTCTTGCCACCTCCCTCTCTCCACAGGAGAAACATCCCAGGGGAATTGGGAGGGCAGCTCTAGGCAGGGATTAGGGAGCTGTCTCTCGAGAAACAACCAGTCACTGGCTTTTAAAATAGAATTTTCCACAAATTTCCACAAAGGTACACCCAAACTCCCTGAGCTGGGGAAGAGGGAGCAGGCACATCTGCATCACACCCACCCTGTGCTTCAGGTGCCCCTCATGAGGAAGACAACCTGAGCCCTGGCAGTTCCAGCCTGCTCTGAGCCCCAGCCCTGGCAAGACTGGGGGCCGAATCCAAACCTCAGTGCCCCCAGCCCGGGAACATCTCCCTGCCGTGGGATATCCATGTCTGCAGCGATTTCTGCTTTCACACACCTCTCCAAGCAAGCAAACTCCTGCTCCATCCTGACTGCCTGATATGCCTTATCATTGTGTTAGCAATTAATATTAGCATGGTAGAAATTGCTAATTTGCGATATACAATAATTAGAATTCAATTTAATTGCTCTCAGACTCTGCATACAAATGTGGCTTGCACCGGCTGGGTTAGAGAGAACAGAGGAGGAGAACATCCCTGATGACACGGGTGAGGCCAGCACAGCAGGGTGTCCCACCCTGTGGGTGGGTGGGAAAGCTGGGAAAAGCAGAGCAGCATTGCTGTGCTCAGCTCACTGCCAGGGTGGGTTCTGTGGGAGTGTGGGCTGGACCAGGGCAGGCAGCACCCAAAGCTCACCTGCGTCTCATTGCAGGAGAGGATGGGGCCTTTCCTCCTGCTCCTGGGCCTTAGCTGAGGTGGGGAAAAGAGATGCTGCTCCTGGAAACAGCAGAAGCTTCATGAATCACTGCAGGTACCAAAAGGAAACAAAAAAGAGGGAGTCAAAGAGAGTTTCTCAGAGGTTGATGCTCCTCAGACCCACATTGGGCCCTGCCTTGCAGGCTGAGATGGCAGTGGGTGCAGCAGAGGGTGAGGGCATGACCAGGAAAGAGCATGGGCAGAGGGGAGCACATCCCAGAGATGGGGAACACTGGACAGGCTCGAGGTATGTGGTGGGTACCAGCCCAGTGTGATGATGTGGCTCATATTGTCCTTGGTATCCACAGGAAATATAAAATCAATTCTCAGAGAAGAAGTGTTCTCTGCACAGCACCAGTCAGACCAGTAACATCCTGGAGCCAGTGCTGGTATCTCTGCTCCCAGCAAGGCTGAGAGGCTGCAGAGTCCTGGCAGGAGCTGTGAGAGCTGCTTGAGGGCTGGAAATCTGCCATGGGGTGAAAGATTAAAGAGGTGAGTCAAGAGGGTTAAAGATCACTGAGTTGTGGTCTCCAGTTGCCATGTGGGAAGCTTCTGGTGATGCATGGCACAAGCAGTTGTGGAACTGAGTGAGATTGAAACTGGGATAAAACACATTTTAACAAAGGGAGAAAGTAAGCTAGGAACAATCACTGACACATGCACAGAAGGTTTTAGAATGAAGGCCACAAATTATGCTGGATTTCAGCTCATCAGGAAGGTGTACCTTGCTGAGGGAGGTGTACCAGGCACAGCAGGGTCCTGCTGCTCCTGCCCCTGGGGGTGCAGAGCTGTGCTGGGGAAGGGAGGGGACCTCCGGGGCCTTGGAGGAGAGGAGGAACAGGCGGTGTTTACCCACAGGGTAAATGGTTCTGGGAAGGCAGGAGCCCCCAAGGCTGCCGAGCAGGAGTGCCTGAGAGCCCTGGCTCTGGTGAGGCTGGCTCTCAAGGTGACACGGAGCTGGCACGACAAGCCACCCCACAAGTGTGTCCTGGAGTGCTCCCAGCACAACCTCAGCTCACACGGATTTATTCCCTGTTTTGAAGAGCAGGCAGAGGCAGCACTACCTGCGTGGATGGAGCTGGATGAGGCCGTTATCTCCAAGGGATTAGGCGGCTGTGACTCACAACGAAGATGACTCAAAGACAGCCAGGATCCAGGGATAAAGTCAACCCTGGTCCCATCAGCAGCCAATTCCACAAAGTCAGCACGGTCTCCTGAGCGATTAGTGCAGCCGCGCAGGGAGCTGCAGAGGAGCAGTGCCCGGGTTTGGCTCTCCCTCCCCTGATCCTCGGCATCTGCAGCCCGTGATAGCTGCTGTGTGCAGCCAGCCAGGCACGGCCAGCAGGGGAAGGGAAGGCTCCAGGGGACAGCCAGAAGGGGCCTTTGATCCCTCTCATCAATTCTGGTTTAAAATGTATTGAGGAGTTAAGAATGAGGAGGGAAGCTGAGGCTGCTTTGATGTGTGTGAGTGGATGGATGCAGACAAGAGGCTGCACAGAGGGCAGAGATTCGGGAAGCAGCAAAGGTTGGAGGCAAGGAGCTGGGGCAGAGGAGGCTGAGGAGTGCTGATGGGGATGGACACACTGGTGCTCCTAAAGGAGCTGGTGGCGCTGGGACAGTGCAGGAGCTGCCAAGTGCCCGCTTAGTGGTGCCCAGGGGTGTTTGCTCTCTGCAGAGGGCTCGGACACCACAGCACAGCCCCGGCTGCTCCGTGCCCGGTGGATTCTCTAGGGACACTGGGACCAGCTGCATGCATGGGCATGAACCAGCTGATTTTGCCACTGGACATGACTGTTACTCAGTGGGGGACATTTCCTGCCCTTCTCAACAGAAACAACCACCCAAACCGGCACCAGAGCTTTTTTTAGTTGTGAGGTTGTTCAGCCTGGAGAACCAAAGGCTCTGAAGAGACCTCAGAGCCCCTTTCTGTGTCTAAAGGGACTCCAAGAGAGATGGAAAGGGACTTTTTACACGACAAGGGAGAATGGCTCCAAACTGTTAGATTAAGTATTAGGAAAGAATCCTTCCCTGTGAGGGTGGGGAGGCCCTGGCACAGGGTGCCCAGAGAAGCTGTGGCTGCCCCTGGATCCCTGGCAGTGCCCAAGGCCAGGCTGGACATTGGGGCTTGGAGCAGCCTGGGACAGTGGAAGGTGTCCCTGCCCAGGGCAGGAGCCGCCGCCGCCCGTCCCTATCCCGGTGCTCAAATGACCTCTAGTGGCAGGCGGGGACGGGGGCGGCGGGTTCGCTTTCCTTGGGAAAAAAAAATAAACTAAGCTGAAATAAAAAGAAATTGAGTCAGGCTCCTTTTCTCCTGAGAGAGCAACGGTCAGTTTATTTTCTCTTTTCTTTCGCCGAGCAATTTAATTAGAGACTCGAAATTCGTCAAGCAAGAAAGTCACCCTGGAGCTCTCACGTCGAGGGGGATCCAGTTGGGAGGTGTTGCTCGGCAGTGTCAGTGACGGTGACATAACGAGCCGGATCTTCCCAGAGCCTCTGGATTCCCGGGAGGAAGGCGACATGTGCCCATCAGCAGCGTAATCCCCTCCTGTGCCCACAATTCGGGCCCCAGGAGCGGCAGGAGAGGGATGCTGTGGACTCTGCTCCCAGCCCTCCCTGCCAGAGCACAGGGCTCCATGGGCAGTGCCAGACCAGAGCTGGGTCCATCTCCTGGCATCCTTCGGGGTAGGACCAAAGCAAAACCTTTTGCAGAGGAGATCTTGCTTTAATTTGGGGTCACAACACAGGGTGGGCGTTGGGCCCAAGAGGATGGGTTCACTGTGGGAGGCTGGAGTCAGGGCCCTCAGGTGGGAGCAGCCCTGCTCCAGGACAGGCTCCTTGGGGGACACTGCTGGAGTCCTCTGGATGATTTTAGGGCTTCCCGAGTAAATTAGCTCTGGGTATTATGGGAGTTCCTTTTACTCGGATAGTAACTCTTACGCTGTTCACACAGGGAGGAGCTTGTCCTGCTATACCTCTCCTGATTCATTTGTGATGAGAAATGGGCTCTCATCTTCTTTCTGACTCATTGATAGGGTAAATCTTCTCCTCAGTACAGAAGGTACAAAAGTCAGGCTGCAGTGGGGCTGTCCAGGGTTGGGACCCTCTGAAAACGGGGTCAGCACCTTCCACCAGCCCGAGTGAAGGTGCACACCACTGAACTCATGTGAGCAGGTCAGTGGTGCGCTGGAGGCTGTAAGCAAAACCAAGGAGGGAGCAGCTCCCTGGACTCTGGGTAATTACAGGCTGGGTTTGTTTGTTTGCTTCCTCGTTTGTTCCTGACCTATGACCTAAAAGCAGGTTTCTGGATTTGTTTCAGTATTCCAGCACAACTCTTTCAGTTTCTGTCAGTTCTGAGTCCCTTGAGCCTCAAGGAGCTGGCAAACATTCCTTGATTGCAAACTGGTAGGAACTCTGGAAAACCACCAGGCACTCTTAACCAAAACTTAGCTTCAGCCAGTGCCTGCCCACAGCAGCTGGGGTGGAGAGATGACCCCGGGCTGGGGCTGAGGGAGCAGTGTGGATGTTCCAGCAGAACTGGCCCCGTGGCCTCAGCCTCAGCAGGTCCTGAGCTGGGCTGGGAGTGCTCAGAGCAAGGTGAGTTCCTTTCCTGTTACAGAGCTCACAGCTGAAGTCACAAAATAAAAACAAATAGAGTCGTTGCTGCTGACGAAACAAACTGGAGAAGGAAATACAATTCCACACCCTGCCACCTTGTCAGCCTGCTCCTCCAGGAGACCTGCCCGTGTGGCTGGGAAGGTGCCAGACCTGATTTGTCCTGCTCAGCTTTGAAGATTTGTTTGTTTCTTTTTGTACTGTTCAGTTGTACAGCAGGGAAAATTCTGTGTCAGCCTCGGTTCAAGGCTTGAAAATGAATGTCACAGCCTTAGATTGCCAGAGGGGCAAGGACATGTGGAATATTGGGAAGGAATTGTTTCCTGGAGGGTGGGGAGGCCCTGGCACAGGGTGCCCAGAGAAGCTGTGGCTGCCCCTGCATCCCTGGAAGTGTCCAAGGCCAGCCTGGACAGGGCTTGGGGCAGCCTGGGGTGGTGGAAGGTATCTCTGCCCATGGCAGGGGGTTAGAACTCTATGAGTTTTAAGGTCCTTTCCCAACCAACCATCCTATTATTCTATAATTCCACGATTCAAGCACTTGAGCATTTGAGAATTAAAACAGCAAAGACCAAAGTTCAGCCAAAGGTGCTCTGAGCAGCAGAACTGTGCTTAGATAAAACTGTTTATAAATCACTGAAGTACTAAGTGAGACAAAGTTCCCACACAGCTCCCAATAATCCATCATGGCAAAACACCGAAACTCCATGTTACAGCAAATAGTTTCTGTTTATTGATCTTTCTTTAACTAGCATGTGAGCATGACCTAAAAAAGTGCCAACACATTTTATGTTGTTTTGCAGAAGTTAGAGAACAGTTTCCTGCTGAGTGTATTTGAAGTGAAAGAGTTCAAAGTTTCAGAACTAATTTAAAGCTACAAAAGCAGCCCTGGTGCCTACAGGTGTGCAGAGACCACCAAGCCTCAACACTGCTCCAGTGTTTAATGACTTTCAGAGTAACCCAGCCCCTCCGAAAACCACAGAGTATTTCCTTGCCTCACCAGGAAGTTGATGTTTTGTTCTTTAAAGTTATGAATGTGGGTGGCTGAGAACATTGGATGTGACATGAGCGTTTCTGTCGCAGGCAGGAAACAGCCTGGAACAGGCACATCAGGCCTTTCCTTTGGGGCAGACAGGTCTGTCCAGGGCATGGCAGCATTCCCTAAATCCCGACCTGGTGACACATCCTGGAGTCATGGAATGCTTTGGGTGGGAAGGGACCTCAAAGGACATCCATCCTCTGCCATGGGCAGGGACACCTTCTACTATTCCAGGCTGCTCCAAACTGTCTAACCTGGCCTGGGACACTTCCAGGGATCCAGGAGCAGCCATGGCTTCTCTGGGCACTCCCACCCTCACAGGGAAGGATTTCTCCCCAGTATCCCAACTGACCCTACCCTCTGGCAGTGGGAAACCAGCACCTTCCTGCCTGAGGTCCCTGCTCTGATCTCACAGCTCAGCTGCTCATGGCAGGGGCCCTTGTCCAGCCGTGTCCCAGGCACCCACATCCAGCTGTGTCCAAATCCCCCTTGTCCAGCTGTGTCCAAATTCCCCCTGTCCAGCCGTGTTCAGAGATCACAAGCTTAGACTAAAATTTTAGATGCGAAGAGTTTATTTCAAGGCTTCACTATTTTTATTTGAAAAATTAACTTGTCTTTGGATTGATTTCTTTGAGGCAGCGGTGAGGCAGCTGGTGGGCAAAAGATTTCCTGTGTAAAGGTTTGAGAATTAGAAAATAAGTATTTGTAAAGTGAAAGACTGTGGTTAGTAAGTTTCAATGGACGGGTTGAAGGCGACAGCAATGTATAATTCGAAAGAGGCGGGGGTTTAAGCATGACATGGTGGCGATATGAAGTGCAGAGGGCGGTGACTATTACGCTGTATAATGTCAATACTCACCTCGATCCCGTCCTTTCCTTTCCTGGCTCCATGAGGGGCGCACACCACGATCTCCGCTAGGTGGCGCTCGAGATCAGGGGGCAGGGCCCGCCGCACCCACGTGACGTCGTGTCACGCGCGGCGCCGGGTCACGTGCGGCGTGGTGGACGCGCCTCATCTGCGCATGCTCGCGAGGCCCGTGCGGTGTCGGCCGGGAAACCCCTCGGCGCAGCGCTGAGGGCAGGGGCGGCCGCGGGAGCCGCCATCGGGGCCGAACCGGGCCGAGCGGGGCCGAGCCGAACCGAGCGGGGCCGAGCCTGAAGCGAGCGAGGCGGCGCCGGGCCGAGCGGGCCCGAGCCCGAACCCGAACCGAGAAGGGGCCGAGCGGGGCCGAGTCCTAGTCGAGCCCAAAGCGAGCGAGGCCGAACCCGAGCGGAGCCCGAACAGAGCGGGGCCCAGCCCGGGTCGAGCGGGGCCCAGAGCAGCAGCCGGGCGGGCGCGCCGCGCTCGCCGAGGGCCGCGGTCGTTGCGGGGCGGGGGCCGCGGGCTCGCCACGATGGAGACCTGAGGCCTCCCCAGCCCCGAGCCCTGAGGCCGCGGCCCGGCCATGGCGCAGCGCCGCGGGCTCTGAGCGCCGCTCGCCGCCCCAGCGCCGCCGCTCCGGCCCCCGCGGGCCCTGCCCGACCCCCGCGGCCCCGCCGCGCCAGAGCGGGCGCCGCCCGCGCCCCGCCATGTCGTGCGTGCATTACAAGTTCTCCTCCAAGCTCAACTATGACACGGTCACCTTCGACGGGCTGCACATCTCCCTGAGCGACCTCAAGCGCCAGATCATGGGCCGGGAGAAGCTGAAGGCGGCTGACTGCGACCTGCAGATCACCAACGCGCAGACCAAAGAAGGTGCGTGGGGTTCGGGGCAGCGGTGATGGAGCGGTGGCTGCTGTGGGCTCAGAGCTGTTCCTTTGTAGCTGCTGCTCTCACAACATGGGAGCACGGGTTCGTGTGCTACGAAAGTTTAGATTTCTTGGAGTTATAGGTAAAATGGAGGGGGGAGGATGTCTTTAGAATAACAAACCCGCCAGCTTTCTTTGAATTCTGGCAGAGAAATGTGAGAGTTATAGGAATATAGCACATGGCTAATTTGAATGGAGGGGGGGAAAAAAGTGTGTTTGATGACTGAACTTTGTGTTCATTGAATGCAAGTGCCCATTGCAATAATTCCTTTGAAGCAACAATTTGTATCGAATGTATCAGTGAGTTACAATTTTTGCAGACCTTTAGAGCCTCTTGAATAATCAGCGTTTTGTGTAGCAAAATTACTCTTAGGAATTCCTGGATAATGTAAGTTTTCCAAACAAAAGACACCGTAATTTAGACGCTACTGAGCATCATTTCATCATTCTTGTCTAATTTATTTATTTTCTTCCTGGCACTTAGTGTTTGCTGTATCGAGGCAGTCTGGAATTTTTATGGCAGAACATTTACAGTGAATATATGTAAGAAATGTTCTTCGGGAAGTCATAAATTCGCTTAAATCTAATAAATAGTTCTTGATTCTGCGGTGTGAATATGGGCTTGTGTTACTGTGATGCTTCAGTTTGGTAATCTGCCATCCTGATAAGTTTGAATGTGATTAAAGACTTCAGAGTGTGACTTTTCAGAAATAAAAAGAATTATGTTTTCATTCCTGCAACGTTAAACCTTTTTATTTCCCCCTCCCTCCGTGATTCTGTGTCTAATTAGTTCTTTTCTTTAAAATGTGCACTGCTGGGGTTTTTTTTTCTCTTTCAGCTTTCTGTGTTGAGGTTTAAACACAATGCTCTGTAACTTCAGCCCTGACCTTCAGAGGGGTTGGAGTTTAAGCATCTGTTTATCTACAGATATTTAAATGATTTCCAGGAGAGTGTGAAGAGACCTCCCAGCACAGCATTAGGGGCGCAGGGGATGCCGTTGTGTGATAAACGTAGGTAGAGACGCAGCTCAGAAGCCTTGAGTTTTTTTACCGGTGTTAGAAAAAGCTGCGCAAAGCTTTTAGCGGCTGGGTTCGATTTGCTGTGAGGGCTGTGCCGAGGAGATCCCCGCCGTGTCCGGGCTTCTGGGGCACTGGGGGCTCCCAGGAGGAGCCGCTGGTGTCACCGGGGCTGTGGGGACAGAGCCTGGGCTGGAGCCCCGCCACGGGCACCGCAACAGCGGCTTTGACATAGACCGAACACGCGGCAGTTCGTTGGAGCAGGTGAACAGAAAGCAAAGTTGTGAAGAGAAAAAAGATGCTCGTAGATGTCACCTCGTAAAGTATTACTGCAGCGTCCCTGGGATTGAGTTTACCAGAGTGTTACTTTGTTTTCATATGTAACCAGAGTCCAGGGAAGGAAAAGTGCCTCACTAGAAGCTGTTAAATGTGGTGTTGCCTCAAGGTGAAGGTAAAAAAGCATTGTCTTGGCTCCTATAGGCAGGTTGTGTTGTGCTTTAACCTCTGCAAAACCAGTATTAAATTATAAACATGTACTCATGTAAAATGCACAATTTTAAATTTTATGTTAGTGACACAGATGCTTATTGAACCTTTCCTGAGGGTGTTTTCCATGTGAAAAGGCAAAAAAATTTCCTCTGTGGTTTGCAGAGCATAGCTAGAGAATATATTTCCAAAATTTATGTCTGTCAAATCTTTGGTTTATATGCATAACTGTGAATCTCAGTTTTTATTAATCAGATGTAGATGCTTAAATTAACCTGCAGAAATAAAAGTAACAACTCGGGTGGGATATCCTGTCTAAATGGGATGTTAGGAGTTCTTACATGTGGACATAAGTATTGAGTTTTTATAACTTTGTCTGTTCAGGAGTCCTGAGTAAATGTTAAAATGATATTTGGAAAGAACAAAGTGAGCCATGAGTGGAGATATGCTGGATATTCAGATTGTTCCAAGATCCTGGAAGCTTTTACAGTTCTGGAGCTGTTACTTATCCTAGTGGAAAGCTAGTAATACAAGAACTGCTATTATAGGCTTAAAGGGCACAGGATTTTAAATATCAGTAGGAAAAAAGGATCTGATGGGTTGTGTAAGATTCTGGGAATACGGAGTGAGTGGGTGAGACCTGTTTTGTGTGAGGGGTTCCCCTTCCATGCTTGCTATCGAGGCATGTTCTCTAAAGCCTGCACTCAAGAGTGGTGCCTTTAAACTTGCCTCCATTTCATTGGATCCGGATTTTTTTACCTGTCTTCTGTAACAGGTGTTCCCAGAATGTTGTGGAAGAGCTGCAAGCTCCACAACCGATGTTTCTTGAGTGCTCTTTCCTGTGCTGTGACATCCTAAGACAGAACACTTGGGAAATGTGCCATACTTACAGGGCAAAATACGAAGGAAATAAACCCAAGACTTAGCTCTGAACTGGTGTGGGATGGCTGAATGGCGTTAAGGCAGAATGGTGCTCAGGCACTTCAGCCCCACGCTGACACCACAGCAGAGCCAGGAGGACCTTAAAGCAGGGCCCGGGTGGTGTAATGGGATTAGTGACTGGAAGTAGGGTGGATTTGATTGACTCATCCCTCCAGAGCAGTGCAGGGACTCTTGTGGGGCACAGTGCAGTGGAGATTCCCTGGGCTGTTTGGCCTCCTGGGCCAGCTTGTTCCAGAAATGATGATCTGCCTGCTGTAGATGAGATCAGGGATTCCTATTCTAGGGGAAGCAGAAAATCCAACAGGACTGGCCCAGTCTGTTACTCAGGAAGCTTCAAGGCTGCTTTTGTAGCCAGTTATAGCAGTGGCTTGTCCCAGAGTGAGCAAGTGGTGGTGAGGAGAACAGTTAAATCCTGTCTAGGGAGAAAATGTGTTCCAGGGAGTCCCTGTGTTGTGGTGGGGACAGCCTGGCACGGTGGCAGGCATCACAGCTCTTCCCTGCACATCCTTCCCCCAGCAGCTGCCTAGCAAGGCTTTTCCCTGCCCTGGCACACCTAGGCTTGCCTTCCAAGGACTCCTGGTGAGTTCTGGACTTCACCTGGGTGAAAAATCTCTGAGTGCTCAGAGCTGCTTGGGCAATGCTGTCAGATGAAACCGTGGATGGAAGCAGGCCAGAAAATAACATGGGAATTTTTGTCAGTAACTTGTTATAGCATACGTAAACACAAATTATTAAAGCTAGCAGAAATTCTTATAACAGATAAATTGAAAAGTGGGGGGTTTAAATTGCTCATTCAATGTGAAGCAGCATAAAGTTGCCAGTAAATCAGAGCTCTTTGTACTTAGCTGTAAGAAAGTTGTGGACAGTGATGCAGTAGTTGATGTCAGATTTCTGTGTCAGTGTGAGGCGGCAGTCAGGGTAGCTGCTGTTAACTAGTTTCCCTCCATTCATGCCTTGAAATACTTCTTTCTCTGGACTCTTTCAAGCTACTCTTTTCTTGTAGGATAAATAGCAAGTTTTAGACTGTTGTGTCTCTTCTGCTCTTGCTTTTAATATCCAGATATTTCTTTGGTTTTGCGGGCATTTTGGGTTAGTTGGGTACTTTTAATCACAGCTTAGGTTGACAAATTCCAGTAGCTAGTTCCCGGCCATCAGTGGTGGCAAAACAAGTTTGTGCTATCTGGGAGTGGAAATGAGCAATGCTGCTGCCTCCAGCTTTGAGCATTTCTGTTAAAGCTCTGCTTGGACAGGTGTGAGCAGTAGCTGTGTGGAGTTGGCCTCACTGCTCACCCTGAGGTGTGTGGAGTCATAGAGAGACAGTGACAGGGCTGTGCAGGCCCTGGGATGTGTGAGTCTCTGCCCAGGGGATGTTGCTGCCTATGAGTTGCAGGTTCCTGTTGGGAGATGCCAGTTTAATCTGAAAGCCTTTTTGTGAAGCCACTGTTGCTTATCTTGTATCTCTGAAATCACAGTCCAGTGGTTTGTGATCTGGACCAGAAAGGAATAACACTTTTGTTTGGCTCTGGTCCACGAGTAGAAACAGCTGCTCTGGTCTTCTAGAACTGCAGCTGCCACCATCCTCCAGGTGTTTGTCTTGGCCTCAGTACTGCTTGAGCTCCTTCTCCCATCAGAAAGTCCCAGTGCAGCCTCTCCTGACAGGTGGCTGTGTGAGGAGCAGAGCTCCAGGGTTTGTGTCAGGATGTGACTTCTGTAAGAGCTGCTGTTTCTGTCACTGCTAGTCCTTTCACCCACAGTTTTAAACTGCTCTGCAGTCCAGAGGAGTCTCACTGTTTGGTTCCCTGGGGGGAAGATCAGGAATTAGTTTCGGCTAAATGATTTCTCAGTTTTCTGAAGAAATCTTCTGTTACTTGGAAGTAGAAGTAAAATTTTAATTTCATGGTTGAAGTGATGTCTTCTGCTAGGTATGTTGTGGTCTAAGGGAGGGTCTTGCCTGTAGGAATAATATACTGAAAAATGGAGCATAAATTGTGAGATACTCCTATTTTGTGTGTGATCACTGAGCAAACTCATCCTGACAGAGCTTGACTAGGTACACAACAGCTCTGGGTTTCAGAGCAATGTTCTGATTCAGTCTGCAAAGGGAAGGGATTGGAATAACTAACACTGCAGGCACATCACAGGGCAGGACTGCTCGTGGTGCTTTACAGTATTTAGTCGTGTCCAGCCTGTGTAAGTTCCTTATAGAAACTGTTCCTATGGAGAGGGTTTTGCATTTGAGGCTTATTCGAAGTGTGTCTGAGAGTTGGATTTTTGTTTGGGCCTTATGTAAAAGGTCGGGGCTTTTCTTCTCTTTGGACAACCAGCACAGTACAGGCCAAGGCAGGGCAGGGATGGCTTCAGGCACATGCTGTTTTCCAAAGGCTTTTCAAGACTGTCTTCAGAAGTCATTTCATTTGAGTGTCTCTTCTCTACAGAACTGAGTAGAAAGAACTGGTATCCCTTTGGTTCATTCAGACTGGATGGTGAGCTTGAGGGCGGAGGTACCACTTTAGTTTGAGCCACTTCAGTCCTACTTGTGAAAGCAGGCTCAGAAACCCCCAGGTTTTTGTGCTCCAAACTGCAGTGCTGCCAGTTTCAGTTGCATTTCTCTGTCAGGTCCTGAGCTGCTGCCCAGCCTGGTTGGGGATGGTGCAGCTCCAGGCACAGAGCTGGTGGCTCTGCTGTTCCGTGAGGCCTGAGCAGGGCAGCAGAGGGGAGTCAGGTGTACTTAACACACTGGAATCACTGCTGCAGAGTTTCCCTGCTTTAGCTGGTACCTGGTTTGTTCAGGACCAGCAGTCACAGACTTTAGAGTCTGCTTTATGCAGGTGAGGCTTGGCTTTGGTTTGTTTTTCTCCAGAGATCTCTTGGTTTCGTAGCCAGTCAGAAGCAAAACCAGCTTAAAACAGATCAGGGAAAAACCTCATGCATTATCAGACTCTACTTTAGTGTAATTTGAAACCATTTTGCTCTTGGCATTCAAACTAACTTCAAAAACTGAAAGTGATTTTGCTGCTTGTGTTTGATAATCAAACCTGAAGATTCCTTGACAGGTGCTGTTGGTGTGTTGAGAGGATGAAAGCCTGACATTATGTATAAAATTTTGTTCTTAGATCTGTAAAGGGATTCTCAAAAGTGCTCCATAATTACATATTAAATACATTCTTACAAATTGACTAATGTTGTTTCTGTATTGATGTTGTTTCCAGAGTACACCGATGATAGTGCTCTGATTCCCAAGAACTCATCGGTGATCGTGAGGAGAATCCCCATTGGAGGAGTGAAAGCAACGAGCAAAACATACGTTATGTAAGTTCTGCACACCTCCTGTCCTTTGGGAGGGGTCAGTGTGCCCACCTCGTTACTGACAGCACTTGCAGAGGCACTGGGGCTGTGGCTTGCTTGTTAAAACTGCTGCTAGTGTTTGTTGTCATGGGGTAGATTTCAATGTGTCTGTCCCAAAGGAGACTTCAGTTTTGGAGTTCAGACACCAACAGTGGTAACTCTATAGATGATTCTATTGAGGTTGGTTTGGGGTTTATTTTTCTGAGATTCAAGGGCAGATCCTTTCTCCTCTACATGGGGAGATTCCTTATTATACGTGTCTGCCTTTTTAACAAAGACAGGTTCACACTGTAGTGTAAACTTAGCATTTGTTCCTGTCTCAGAAGTGATTGTGGCTGTTGGACTGTCACCTGTGTTTGGGGAGGTGGGGCAGGATGTGACAGGTATTTTTCTGCCTCAGGTCTGGATGGGTTGTATAGCAGTTGTAGAGGAAAGGCTGAGAGTTGCCAGCTGGTGAACCATGCAAACAAGAAGTTTTATACCTAAGTGATTGCTGTGCCTTTCCTAGACACACAGTATCTGTTTGAGGCAAGAGAAAAAGAACCCTAAAGGGTGTTGGCTTTTGTGCAAGTACCACAAAGGAATAGTTAATCCTGTCCAAACTCAAATCTCAGAAGCACAGTTTAGCACATTTACCAAATGTACTGATTATCTTTCTGTCTGTACCCAAGCTGGGCAACCTGTGCTCCAGGTTTTAGTTCTGTATTTCTAAGGTTTACACCTGATTCTCTGTCCTCAGTATTGATTAAAATCCCAGATACTCAAATGCAATCCTGACTACAGGATTATTGCTGCATTGATGTTTTCATACAGTCCAGATCTATAATAGCTACATCAGCTCTGTTGGAATGGGCATGTTTTTCAACCTCCTTAAAGCCATGCCTCTTCACCACCAGCAGGAGATATTATTAGCTTGTGGTTTTGCCATGTCTTTCTTATGTTGGTTCTCAGTAAAGTACCCTGAGGAGTTACAGTGTGTCTAGAACAAACAATACAGCAACATCCTGGTACCCATGAACCATTTGCAAGCAAAAAACCCCAAATGGATGTGGCTCTGCGTGTAACTTTGGGGCACATTCCTGCAGGAGCTGTGCAGTGCTTCCCAGGTCTCCTTTAGGATTCTGCACCCACAGCATTGTGCCTGTAAACACAGCCTGCCTTTGGGGTTGGTTTCAGCTGGCTGCTGTCCTGCCAGCGCACCTTGCCTGGTGGTGTAAAGGCTCCAAAGAATCAAAGCTGGCCTCAAAGATTGTGTCAGTACTGGTGGGGAGGTATCAGGAGAGAACAGCCCTGCTGTGGGAGAGTTGAAAATTAACCAGGCAGATGAGCCTTCTGTTCCTCAGCTGGAAACACTGCAGAAACCACTGCTAGGGTGGTTAATGTTTGGGGATGGGGAGTGTCTGCTGGAATGGTGGAGGCCTTCAGAAAGGCATTACTCACCTTGCAGTAAATGGCTGAAGCAGCTACTGTGTGGTAATCCGAAGTACTTCCGTGTCCCTCTTCACCTTCAGGAGGTATAATTGGGAGCCTGGGGGGGTTTAGCAACGGCAGGAAGCTGAGCCTCTCCATTGGCATGTGAATTCCCCAGCAGCCTTTGCATTGCTTCTGCTCATGGGACTCTTTGGATGATGCCTGGATTGTTTGTTAGCTCTCTCAGTGGCTGCATGTGTGGTTCATGATGAGAAGCATGCAGGTCCAGACCACCAAGTATGTGGAATCTCAGCAAGTTTTCAAATGTAATACATATTTCCTAAAACATTGTAACATATTCAAGATTATCTTCTAGCAAATTCTGGCAATTAAGACCTTTTCTTTTGTCACAGGACTCCTAAATCGCACAAAATCCTAGAAACTACTTTCAGGTGACATTTCTACTACTACTTTTAGTCAATATAGCAAATGTAACATGTTTAATATTTTGGCACTTTGATGGCTAAATATAGTAGATCTCTGAACACAGTGCTTGGGCTTCCACAAAGAAACACTGTTCTAGAGACTGTGCTGCTGACACTGTTCTGCTGCCCCTTTGTCACGTGACTATGTTTTTCACTGCAGCAAACTTGCACTTGTAGATTTTCACTGTTCTTCCATAGAAACTGAAGCCCTGTACCTGGTAGCTGTGTGTGATACCAGGGATGTATATGTTGGCCAAAGCTACCCCATGCTTTGGTGATTGATTATTTGAGAACACAGAACTCTAGTACAGACTTCATGGGTTTGATACTTAGAGAGAGCAGAGACAAAATGTCTGAGGACTTCCTCTTGCACTGTTGTGTTCTAGATCTGTAAGTCTTGAGTAATTTGTGACTGTGTAGAAATGTAATTTTGGGGGGGTTTTTTAGTTTCACTGAATGTAGCAAGAGAGAACAGTTTATGTTGCAAATAAATGTCTACATTCACCTAGAGTATTGGAGCATAATGTGATGTTCAGGTTCTGGAATCTTTGTGTTGGGTACAAGTGATTTGTTTTAAATTCTGATCACCTTTATTTCTTCTTCTAGAAGTCGAAGTGAGCCAGTGAGTGGAACATCAAAAGCAGTATGTAAAAACACACTCTCACACTTTTTTTCCTACACACTGCACTTAGTTCTAAACAATGCAGCCTTTTATTAATTTGCCAAACGTTAACTTAATATATTTTCCAGTAAAACCTAGTGTATGTTGTAATTACATTGTATTTGATGCAGCATAGTAAAAACTGGGTAATGCCATCATTTGCAGAGTTCTAATGTGAATATTGGTATCTGTGCCTAGTAATGCATTGTATTTCATATTGAATATGCCAGAATCTTTCCTGTATGACTCTGTGTTGTACAGATAATGTATGATCGTTTCCAGATCCTGTAGGCTTGAGGTTTGCACACTGAACATGGTGCCATGTTCTACATCTGTCTGTCTATAGCTAGTGATATGTATGTTTGTATAGGTTGTTGTGTGCTTTTTGTTTCTTGCAATAAAAACTGTTTGGAGTGTATTTTTTGCCATTTTCACATTGTATCACTTAGCTTTTGTTTTTAAATAACTTTTTTTTGCCTAACGGTTTTTGAAAATGTTATCAAAAACCACTGAGAAATCATTATTGTGAAACTTGGTGCTGTTCCTTACTTTTGACTTCGGGCTTCAAACAAATACCAAACCCAGCATATCCCAGATGCTTCCAGGACAGTTCTGTGCAGTTCAATGATTCCTTCCTGTGTCCCTAAATATTTGGGTATTTGTTCCTAAAACTGTATAACTGAAGTGATACTGTTTGGCCCCCCTGAGTACAGAAATGTCTTTAATACCCTGCCGTGAATTTCAATATCGCTGCTACACAGAGTGGTATTCTAAAGTTCTGCATTGGATCTCTCCCCTTTATCTGGTGAAGCAGTTTAGTTCAATAGTTTGTCTGCAAATGTAACGCAAATTTTGGCACCAAGTTAGAGCCTGGGGCATTTGGGGGTGAAATCCCTGTCACTTTTCTTAACTCCTGCTTGCAGCACATTTTTGTGTCTGGGTGACTCCAGGGCTGGCTGCTGCTGTAATTCCCAAAGGTTAAGCTTTTCTTTAGTATACCACCACTTGGAATTCACATTTGGAAAAGGGGCAGCATTTTCCTTCAGGTTTGCAAACACTTGTACTGCTGCTAACATATAATCCCCCACGGAAATCAGTGCCTGGGGATGGGCCAGATCTCGGTGTGCCCCTTGGGTCAGTACTGTGTGCAACTGTGCTTTTCCAATAGTCCCTAGAGTATCAAAGTACTATTTGGTGGGGTTTATTTTTTATCTTTATTTTAAGTATAACTGCTTCTCCTTCACTAGACTGGTGTGAGGCATTACACTAACCCTGGATCATTGGTTCTGATCACTTGATCAGCTATTAGGATAACTTAATCTAGAAATTCCTGAACTCTGGGGCTGTGTTCTAGGAAGAATACAGCCTCTGGTTTCCATGGAAACAATCAACTTCAAATCGAAAACTTGCTCTGTGTAGGTCTAAAATCACTAAATGTAACATCCATAATTCTATTGCTGATTGATTGCAATTCCTTTTGGAGATGAATGCCTCTCATTATGAGTTGGAGTTAGTTGAACTGGCCCAGTGACCCTAGCAGTTAATGTAATGCATTTATGTAAACCACGTTTATAGTATTTGATCTAATTCAGATGGGTTTTTATTTCTTGAAAACAGTTCTTTTTCTTTTTGTTTACTAGCATGTGTATAAACACAAACCACATGTTCATAAATAAAGTTAACATTCTTTTAGCCTCGTGTGTTCCCTGGCATGTCTGTATTACATTGCTCAGTAGCATCTTACCATAAGCTAATGTAGATGTGTCAAAAAGAAAAAAAGAAAAAATCCCAGAGTGGGAGGGAAGACAGTGTGAGTGAGAACTAACAGCAGGAAAAGAAAAGCAAAGCAAAGCCGTTCCCTGGTGTGCTCTGACTGTCCCTGGTCTGGGAGGGTGGAAGCCTTGCATCCCTCTGTACAGGCCCTCTCTCACTGGGAAAGCCCTGCAGCCTCAGCAGCTTCTGCAGCTGGAGACACAAATAGTTTATCCTTAAGGCTAACTCAGGTCTTGATGTGGGGGGATTGTTTGCTTTTTTTTTTTTTTTTTTTTTTTTTTTTTTTTTTTTAACACACATATTTCTGCATGTATTTCAGAGCAGAAGCTGGGTTTTGTGCAGTTGGAGTGAATCACTAGGAATCTTATCAGTTATTGATAGAGAGTAAAGTTACAAAGTTAAAATCAGTTTTCTTTTTTTCAAAAATGCATAAAAGCTTTTTTTTTGTATTTTTCCATTGTCCCTCTCTTCTGCCAGCTGCCATCCCACCCTTGGCACAGCCCAATCCAGGGTGTGGGGCCTCAGGGCGGGTGTCTGGGTGCCTTGGGGCTCCTTGCAGGCTGCACAGGGGCCGAGCTGTGCTCGTTGGTTTGTGCCCCTGGGCACAGCTGAGCCTCCCTGGCTGAGCTCCCTGTGTAGCCAAGCTCTGGGTTTAGGGGAGCCCTGTCATTTCAGTCTAGCACCCCAGCAGTGAGATCTGCCTTCTCCTCCTCTCTCCTGTCCCTTTGCCCACTTGCCTTCCTGTCAGTTTCTGTTCAGTCTGCTGCAAGACATGGGAGTTAACATTGGCTATTGAGTTTAGGGTTTGGGGGTTACTTTTTCTGCGTTGTTTTTGGGGGTGTTTTTTACAATACTTCTGCAGTGTTATTTTAGGGCTGGCTACAATTATAGAGATGTTGTTTCTACTTGACAGTTTTGAGGGACTGCCAGGAAATACTTCTGTAGCAATTTAAAAGGAAAAAAATTGGCAAATTTTTGGATGCTTGAAAGATGGCCATGGGCAAAGGCACTGAAGAGTACAGTAATTATCTGTTTGCTGCTTTTGGTAACTGTTCACTATCACCTCCTTTAATAAATAGGCTGCTTCCTGCAGGCTGTATAATAGCAGCTTCCTAAAAAAATAGAGGAAAGAATTAATAGTTTATTAACTGTTGTGTTTCAGTTCCTGGTCAGTACTAGACCATTTAACACTAGAGCTTTCCTAATTTCTTGTTTGTTTCTGAAAAAAAACCACAAAATTATAGCTGTGCCTGCCCTGAGAGAATACTGGCCTGCTTTTTCACACGTAAAAGAGTGGCATATGGAGCATGAAGCATTAAAATGCTTGTACAGACCTCCTTTTGAACAGAACTAGGTACCAAGCATTCTGAAAGGAAGGAGAGGTGAATCTTGGGGTAAGACTTGCAGTGGAATGAAGGTCTTGTCTAGATCTTTGTGTTCCTCTCCAAAGACACATTTTCAAGAGCTCTATAGTCAGTAATGCAGGAATGCTGTATGTCATTTCCTGAAAACACAGAAGAGGGACAACTAAGTGGTGTTAGGAATCATCTTGTACATGGAAATACTTTTTCCCAATCTGCTAAAACTGTTCCATCAAATTCTGTGCTATATTAGGTAGTAAAGGACAAGACCTTTTTTAAGGAAAGGTTTTAATCTCTTTGCTGATCTGTTTAGTGGCTTCTTGGAGAGCTGTTCAGTTCACATTGTGAAATTTTATTCTGTATTTTTGAGCAATTTAGATGTAATCAGTGATTCAAGTGTGTTTCTGGTACTGTTGTGCTAGCCCAAGTGCTGCTCATGGCATGATATAATTCAATATGCTGCAGAAGGAACTGGATCGAGTTAACCTTTTGACTTGTGGCAAAACTTCAGCACTAGTTCTCTGGCTCTAGCCTGAGGATGTCATTCCTGAGAGCTGTTCCATGGGCAGCTGGGAGGAGAAAATTTGAGGCAGAAATTCCAGGCTTGTGCTCTGAATCCATGTTTTTATCATCAAGAGTATGCTTTGCACTTTCCTTTGTTCAGTTAGCTCTGGGCTGCTGTTAAAGATCAGGTTTGATCTGATTGCGAGGAGTCATCTAAATTCTCACTGATTTGGGTGGCAGGGACTGTGGTCTAATAACATACAAGAAGTCAGTTTTCTCAATTTTTATAGTCTACTCTGTCATAAGCACCTTTATATAGATGATTTGAGCAGTTGGTTTTTCTCCAGATGAAGTGGCAGGCTGCGGCTGCTGTTCTAGATGGGGTTTTATTTGGGTTTATTTGGGTACTGACAAGAGGGGCACAGTGTGTTTTGGGGCTTCTGGGGATGACCTTCATTCTGACAGGCAGATGTGAGTTCACAAAATCATCACTGTGTGCATATAGAAATGAGATATTCACTGATTGATTTACCAACCACACTAATATTTTGCTGCCTGGACTGATACTTCTTCCTCAATTAAACTAAAATTTTTTCAAATCCTTTTTAGCTGGAAATTGACAGCTTCCTTACCCTTTTGAAAGAGGTCCCTCTCTGAGATATTCTGAGCAATAAGTAGATCTCCATTGGGGTTGGTTATTTTAATTTCTTCTCATAAGCATGTAGATTTTCTTAAGCCATCATAGATTTGGACTTTGTTTTGAATAAATACAAATTACACTGGGTTGGGATTTCTTTTGGGTGACACTCAGGGGGTTATAGTGCAGAGATTCAGGCTATAGTAGAGGTTAACTATTGCTGTGTTTTGACTGTAGAACTTGAATATGTGTTTAATTTTTTGTGAACAGATTGATGACTCTTCTGCATCTATTTCTCTGGCCCAGCTTACTAAGGTATATATATATTCTTGTCAAATACTTAAAAAAGTGTTTGCTTCCTATTTTTAAATTGATACTCTGATCTATAGGTGAATAACTGTTGTAATTGGAAAGCCCCCTTCAATTTTTATTAACTTAAAGTATTTATTTTAACTTTAAAATGTGTGTATATTTTGATACTATCCTGTAAAGAGTAGTTCTCAGTTTGGGAAGATAGAAGGGGAGTACCTTATCAGCCTCAGCATAATGTTGCAGTATTACTCATCCTCAAGACACAAAGAAGAAGCTCTTCAGAAGCTGTTTTACCGTTTTTCATACGTTTCATTAATTTTGCGTTGGAAACTAACCCAGTTTGTACAGAAGAATTTAATTGGCTGTAAATTATGGACATTCCAGGGGGCTGTGACCAGCCACAAGAGAAGCGGTTCTGTACCATGGACAATTGCATGGCTATTCTTGAACCCCTAGTCATAGTTACAGACCCATTCTCTGAATGCTGCACAATTCATAAATTGTGGGATCTATGCAGTGGACAACCCGATCTAATTTGTTTGAACGCAGACTGTGTAAATTGTGTAAATGTACCTCATTGTTTATAGGAATATACCAATGTGTATGTGTGGCATCTGAGCAGCTGTGACCTTCTGAAACTGTTGTAATGCCATGTTTTGCTTGGGAACTGCTTGCATTTTTGCTCACCAATGTGTAATTTGTCTGGGAAAGCACTAGTGACTGCACTGTGTGGACAGGCAAGAGCTCAACCACCAGTCTCTAAAGCTACAGGCTGTAGAGTAGGCAGGGCCTGAGGCAGAGGAGCTAGTTCTTTGTGATCAAGATGAAGACTGGAGTAAATTTCTGATAAAAAGAAATCTCTTCCTACTGGTAACTTTCCCCTCTTTACTACAGAAATTAAATTGTATACATTTGGCAAAAAAAATCCCATTATATAGATAAGTATCTGTAGTTTGGAAGGTAGCCACCCAAAGGATTGGTCCCCATTAGTGCTGTCCCTAAATGTGTCCTTGGGTCTGTAACCTCATGTGAAGTTTTACTTTAAAATATGCAAAGTTGTCCAAGGGGTGGGGGTACACATTTAAGCCTTTGAGGGTATTTAGGTATTTCAGAAAAATGCAGGAAGGTGACACCAAGGTGACACCAAGTGGCTCAGCACTGTTACTCCCTCTAATGGCTCTAGTGCAGCCCGGCTCAGCACGGAGGCAATGTGTTAACAGTTCTCTGGTGATTATTACTATGTATGAAATGCCATATTTGAATTTTGGTCTATTCCTACTAATGTTTTGTGGCTTTTGGATGTGTTTTGTAAACCGTTTGGGTTCAAACAAATTAGTCAAGTATTATCTGTAAAGCTTTCTGTAACTGTTAATGGAAATGATTTCGTAGTTGGCGATCCGGATTCTGTTACTGTGGAGAAACACTGTGTATATGAAACAACCATTTAATAAAATGTTGAAACTAGTTGGTTGCTTTTGTGAATGAATGCATACAAAACCAAACCATGAGTGCTTGAGCTGAGTGATAGGTGCTTGAAGGCCCAAGTCATTTACAGTCACTCCCTTAGACCCTGCTTGTATCTGGACTAGTGTATAATAAAAACATTTGAACAAATATGACTTTAAAATCAGCTGGCTTCAGTAATTTGAAGATCTAGTTGTGCAGAAGGTTTATATTACAGTTTGTGTGTTAAAAGGACATAGTCAACTGGAAAAAACCTGCAGATTGTCTTCACTGTAGTTTAAATCACTTCACAGGAAGAAGTTAGGAGGGGGGAACATGCTGTTTGGACTGCCTGCAGCTCCTGCTGCGTAAATTTCTGCTGAAAAGAATTTTGCCTTGCTGAGAGTGTAAAATCCTTTGGTGCTTTTAGTACGTGTTTGTCTGAAGCTGAGTTTCAGCAAGCAAACCTAACTGCCCCACCTCTGCAGTTCTGTGTCCTTTTAATACTGCAAAGTGTAAATAATGCTGCTTGTATCCATCTTAATTCCTTGTCCAGTGGAGAGCTTCTCCTGCATATAGTCTGGAGCTTAAAAATCAGCGTAAAAGTACTCGATATTGTTATTTATCTACACATAGCTTCAGTCCTCTGAAGGAAATTGGATTGGTTACACAAGTCTTGCTGTAAGGTACAAACAGAGCCTAAGGTTTGAGTGCCCTAGAGTGCTCTTTTCTAGTAGGTTCTCAGGCACATAAACATCATGTCATGGCATAAGGACTCCCCAGACCATCTTCAGCACAAATCTGTTTGGTATAAGCAGCTGCTCTCATGCAAGCTCAGCTAGTGTAGTGCTGCTCTTTACAGGATTGGATGAGTGGTGTTGTCTTGGGCTGCGTGGGCTTAAATGTGTTTCTAATGTGTGTGTCAAATAATTACCTGTTGCACAGACTGCCAATCTGGCTGAAGCCAATGCTTCCGAGGAGGATAAAATAAAAGCTATGATGACACAGTCTGGCCATGAATATGATCCAGTCAAGTAAGTGTTGCTAACGTGAAACTTTTTCTTTGAAGTTGATGTAAAAATTGTAGAGATGGTTTGTTTTGAACAGAAGAGACGCATGAATTTCTTTTCCTTTTTTTCCCCAAAAACTTGTAGTTACATGAAGAAACCCGTGGGGCCACCTCCACCCTCGTACACCTGCTTTCGCTGTGGCAAACCTGGGCACTACATAAAGAACTGTCCAACAAATGGGGTAAGACTTGGGGGACTTACGAGGTGCTCAGTTTTTAATTTTTGTCTGGAGAGTTACATAACAAACATGAATACTCCCTGCAAGAAGTGTGTCTTTTGGTGTGAAATACAGAGGTTACATGGCAGTGTTGCAGAACCTTTGGATTCAAGAAAAACCTGGAATTGTAAAATTTTCTTTTCACTAGGTCAGAGGCAGTCAATATTCCCATAGATCTTTCTCTGTGAATCCCTGTGTACAGCTTGATGTATCTCAAAATAGGTTTCTCCAAGCCCTGAATCCAGCTCCCTCTGAATTTCCTTTTGGAGGAGGAGCAGGTTTGGGAGATTTCACGCTTAAGGAACCCTTAGTTAAGCCAAAGAATGTCACTGAGTTCAAAACATTGCTCTGGCCTCTGGGACATTCTGGCTGCATTCGTTTAGGGAAAAAAGTATTATAGTTCAACAATCCTTACACTAGCTAAGAGCAGAGGGTTAAAGGTTTTTGTGCTTAAAATAGTCACTGAAATCTCGTTTTCATTGTGGGCCCTGAGATATGTCTGCATTTCTTAACAGGACAAAAATTTTGAGTCTGTTCCCAGAATTAAAAAAAGCACAGGAATTCCAAGAAGTTTTATGATGGAGGTGAAGGACCCCAACACAAAGGGTGCCATGCTGACCAACACTGGGAAATACGCGATTCCAACCATAGATGCGTAAGTATGGGATTGGCTGGACTGATCCAAAAAGGGAATGGGAGAAACCGGGTGGGAATGAACAAGTGGTGGTGCAGCCACATTAGCCAGCATCTGGAACCATGGGGAGAAAGCATTGGCACTGGATCTCAGCTTTAAAATCCATGCTGCTGCCTAACATTAAAATGGGGTTTCTGCTGCTCACTGCCCTGGGAGCTGGTTAAACGTGGGGTGTACTGAGGCTATTTCTGCAGAACATTTCAGCAGCATTTGTAATTGGGATTTTTCTCTCTGGGAGTTCATTTTGCTTCTAGTTTGCCTTTCAAAGATTTCATGTAAAATGTAACAAAGCAGCTATTGGACAGTGACTCCCTCAGATGTGAAGCAGGCTCAAGTTTTCCTGTTGCTATAAACTAGGAAAACACTTGTGTGTGCTGAGCACAGTGGCTGTTCTAAAATACACTTGGTATCCCTTCTTATTTTCTCTTCTGGATGTCCTTTTTTTGGAAGCTGTAACACAGACTTCTTTCAGTTAGAAAATGTAATTACTGTGAGACCAGCTTTATCCTAAGCCTCAAATTTGCATTTAGCCTCTGGCAAAGGAGACCTGGGATTCATTTCACCTGATATGAGCTGTCAAATAGTTTTCTAGTCTGAACTGATTTCTTAGTTGATCCAATGAATGGGATAGTTCTGCAGGAGAATTCCTCCCTCCCTGTTCTTGTGTTAGGGCTGTAGAAAAGTAGCTCAAACTAAACACCTCTGTTTAGGAAGGCAAATGGAGTGGGAGAAGAATTCCACATATTGTCTTGCTTGGATAAAATTCAAAGCTTGGAAGAGTTTCCCCTTTAACTTCTTTCTTTTGCTTTCCCCATGCCACTTCCAGGGAAGCTTATGCTATAGGAAAGAAGGAGAAGCCTCCCTTCCTACCTGAGGAGCCATCCTCCTCCTCAGAAGAAGATGATCCTATTCCAGATGAACTGTTGTGTCTCATTTGTAAGGATATAATGACAGATGCGGTTGTAATTCCCTGCTGTGGAAACAGTTACTGTGATGAATGTAAGTGTTACTGCCAGGTTTGTTAATTCCAAACATCAAATTTGATCTTCTGAGAGTAGAAATAGGAGATAAGGAAATTGCTGTGTTGGTTCTGTTGAATACTTCAGCATATCCTGAACAGGGAAAGAATCTTCTTGTGTAGATGAGGCAGAAAGTTTTTTCCCCTCCTTAAGTTTCTAGTTACATCCTCTTTACCTGCAGAAGGAAGAGAATGAGGGAAGTGCATACTCGTGCAGGTGGTTACAGTATTAGATATCGAATGCATTTATTTTGTCCACAGCCCTTTCCCTCACACAGAATTATGTCTCCAACTTTGGGCATTTACTGCTCAAAGAACTGCATTGAGGCATTTCATCCACATTCTTCCCTAGAGCTAGTTAAAACCTTCAGAACTCAAACCTCCTCGTGGTTTTTTGGAATGTGTTTTATTCATTAACATGGAACAACTTCTTGCTGTACTAGAGTGGAAAAAAGACCAGTTGAGATGTCGCATGCTATTCTGTTCTGCATCTTTACATATTACCACAGTGAAATATTGACCCTCTGCTGTATGCTAGAAATCGTTGTAGAATTTCAGAATGGTTTGGCTTGGAAGGAACCTTAAAGCTCATCTCATTCCAGCCTCCCTGCCATGGGCAGGGACATCTTCCAGTAGCCCAAGTTGCTCCAAGCCCTGTCCAAACTGATCTTGAACACTTCCAAGGATGCCACAGCTTCTCTGGGCAGCCTCTGCCAGTTTATTGCACTGTAGAACATTTACAGGTTCATGCTTTCCATTCAAGACTGTATTTCCCCATTAATCATATGCTTATTTTTGTAATTAATGAGAACCAAAAAAGCTTACTTAGTTTGGCTATAAACTGCTTTAATATTCTGATTATTCCCAGGTATTAGAACAGCACTACTGGAGTCTGAGGAGCACACGTGCCCTACCTGCCATCAGACAGATGTTTCTCCTGATGCTTTAATCGCCAACAAGTTTCTGCGCCAGGTAATGTGGTGACTTTAGCCTCAACTCTTTGTTAGAAAAATCTGTTTGTAAAGAGCTGAAAGAGATGAAAATATTAATTTAGATCTCCTTCAGCAAGGCTGAACTCAACAAGACTAAGTTTACTTTTCAAATACATGATCTGTTTTTACAGAAGCCTACAGCTCATTAGAGACAATCTGGCAAATTCAGGACACACTTGGGTTAAGTGGGATGTCCTCACTTTCAAATTGGGTGTTAACAGCAAAGTACTTTTAATCCAGAGACTCTGAGGTACCAGTCATTGATACCAGAGTTTCATGGGATGTGTTCATAGCTGTCTGTTGGTTGGTTTAGATTAATAGCACTTAGAGGAACACACAGAGATCTTCCTGTAGGGATGCTTTTGTTCGTATTTCTACCCAAGTTTATTATCACCTTCTCAAGCATGTTCCCCTACCTCTAGGCTGTTAACAACTTCAAAAATGAAACCGGTTACACAAAAAGGCTCCGTAAGATTCAGCAGCAGCAGCAACAGCAACAACAGCAGCAGCAGCTGCCACCACCACCACCGCCGCCGCCGCCGCCCCTGATGCGGCAAACCATAACGCGCACCCTGCAGCCGCTGATGCGCCCGGCCATGGCCCGGCAGCAGGACCCGCTCATGATCCCGCTGGCCTCCCTGGCCTCCCGCTCCGCCCTCTCCTCCCTGGGCCCCGGGCCGTCCATGGCAGCCGGGCTGCCCGTCAATCCGTCATCCGTGGTTGTCTCTGATCTCCCTCCAGCTGTGTCCCTCTCTCTCCGCGGGGAAAAGCCAGACGGACCTTTCCGGTAAGGAGATCTGGAGATCCATAGTGATGCAAAAGAAATCAAAATGCTTAGGTTAGGTTTTTCTCCAGCTTTGCAGTTAGCACCCTGTGTGTCATTAGTGACAGCTGCAGGTCACTGTGGAAGTTGTGGGTCTGTTTTTTGCTCAGAATGAGGACACTTCAGTAAGTAGAACATGTACCTCATGCTAGAATTCTCTTGGCAGTATTTCTGTTTGGTTCCCTTACCAGTTGTTAAGCGCAGATTTGCCCTGAAGGAGGAACTGAAGTGGACAGCCATTCCTAGAGTAGCCATTTAGTTCCATCAGACCTTAGTGTCTCATTAATTTCTCTTTAGTACTGAGGAAATATTTTCATGCAAAAATCTGTACTGGTGTTTGGGGTTACACCGTTTAACCCTGCTGCCTTGGATGCACAGAGCCAGTATGTCCAGAGGGCTGCCAGGCTCAGCTGTGCCGTTGGTACAAAGTCACAATTCAGAGGAGCACAGAAACATTTTCTAATGGAATTTCAATTCTTGCATCTTCCAAAGCTGAGGTTCACTGCATGGGTTATATGGATTCTCATTCTTTCAAGTGCTGCTTAATCAAATATTTTTCCAGAGAGCTTCCTCTCTAAATGCCAACATCTAGATTCCTCAGCAGTGCTTCCTCTGGAGCTTGCCAGCTTCACAGGTGTAAATCTAGTGAAGATTATGTTAATTTTTTTTTTCATTTAGTGAAATCAGCCTTTTCTCATCTGGGACTTTATATTTCGAAATATATTTCACTTCAAAACAGTGTTTCAATAATAAAAATGTGTTGTTTTTGCAGTGATGCCGATGCTGTTTTGCCTCCTGCTCTGATGACTGCTGCTGAGCTTTCCAAATCTTCCCCTTTGTCAATCAGCAGTTTGTTGGAAGAGAAGGTAAATTTTATTTCAACACATACAATGATTCTTATATTCTAGTAGAGCTTATTTTGTGACTGTTTGCATTTATTCCCAAGGGCTATCAGGTTCCTGTGCTGAGACAACCAGCGATACCAAGTCTTCTGGGCCCTCAAGGACAATCAATACCCACAACTGGTAAGAAACTAAAACTTTAGAATCTTGTCCAAAAAAGTTGTCTTCAGATACTTAGTGGGATTTTTTTTTCCTGTCCCTTCTGCAAAAGGTCATCCAATGAGGGCTGGTGCACTTCGCAGGCCAGGCTGGGAACTGTAAGTATTCAACAGAAATTTAATGTATTACTACTTGTAACTGGTTAAATTAGTCTGTAACACATCACTTAGAGAACAGCTGATTTATAATGAAATAATAGTTGTGGAGAATTCAAGTGGTAATTAATTTTCAAGTGGCTTAATTTAAATTAGCTTTAACAAAGGGGACCTGTGCTTACAGTAAGATTATTGAAAAATAAAACTCCAGTACATAATTGAAAAGAAGATTCTGAATAATGAACACTTTTTGGGAAACCTAAATTACATCTAAAAATTAAATGTAATTAAAAGATCAGATGGAAAAGCACCCTTTTGATTGCTGACTGAATAGGACTGAAGAAATTGATTTCCCAGTAGGAATCACCTTCCAACATTCTTTCTTTAACAACTTAGTTGATACTGGTTGACCAAATTATTGAAAAATTAGAGGCTATTATTTTTATGAGAGTGTTGTATTGCTCTAGTTTAGTCATCTCAAAGTGCTAAGCTGCTTTTCTTCATTAGAGAGGAGCCTGTTTATCACAGTGTCAAATTAGTTCTTAGTTTGTTAGAGATTTATTATAGCCAGGCTGTAAGGGTCATTGTTTTTATAAAGTCTGAAAGATAAATCAAAGCAAAATCCAGGATCCATCCCCCAGGTTATCTAAAATCTCAAATCCAGTAAACAAGAGAAAAAACAATTCAGGGACAAGAACAGGCCAAATACATCGTGAGGCAGGAGTTCAGGAAACAAGTGGGAGAAGTTAGGAGAGGTCTGAGAGGTGAGTTAATTCCTGCACAGTGCTTGGAGAGGCTCAGGAGTGCGGAGCTCAAGGTGTGTCCAGGAGGGGCAGAGGAGCACTGGGTGCTCGGCTCATGGGAAATGGGGGTCTCATGGCAGCTTCACCCACAGTCCCAAAGCTGAGTGTAAGGAGAGAAGGCTGAGGGAGCTGCTGGGGCCAGGATGTGAAAGGCAAGTACGAGGCTCCAGGACTGAGTGTAGTCTCGAGTGAACAGAAAGCCGGAGACCAGTGAGAGAACCAGGAGTGCTCCCGCCGTGCTGCCGCTTCGCTTTCCTCTGTACGCTCAGGGCAGGCTGTGACAAACAGTGACACGTGTTTTTGGGTTTCTTTAAAGTTCAAATCGAGGACGCCCGCACAGTGACCGTGCCCAAAGGACTCAGGCCCCATCACTGCCAGCATCAGCACCAGTCTTTGTGCCTGTGCCTCCACCTCCCTTGTATCCTCCACCACCCCATGCTCTTCCTCTTCCTCCGGGGGTACCACCACCACAGTTTCCTCCTCAGTTTCCACCTGGGCAGCCTCCATCCGCTGGGTACACTGTCCCCCCTCCCGGATATCCCCCAGCTCCTGCAAACATGTCATCAGCTTGGGTCCCAACAGCAGTGCCAGCGGCTCATTCAAACACCATCCCAACGACACAAGCACCTCCTCTCTCTAGGGAGGAGTTTTACAGAGAGCAACGGAGGCTTAAAGAGGAGTAAGTATTTGGCTCACTAACGTTGCCTTGTTTTCGTGTCTGTATCGGGGGAGCGTATTGGACTGCGGTTACACTAAAGTGCATCTGACCTAGCAAAAGTGACATAGTGTTTCTTCCAATATACTTTTTCATTGCAGATGGTAAATATGCAAAGCTAAACCGAGACAAATGTAATTCTAGAACTTTTCCTAAAACTTGTAGGAACTGTTTTTGCTTAAGTAGGATGTTCACCTTTTGCATTGCATGCAGTAAACATTTTCTCATATTGGCCATGTTTTATTTCTTGATGTCTTTTGTAATAAAGGTCAAACTATAATTGTAATAAAGGTCAAACTTATTTTAACAGGGAAAAGAAAAAGTCCAAACTTGATGAGTTTACAAATGATTTTGCTAAGGAATTGATGGAATATAAAAAGATTCAAAAGGAGCGTAGGCGTTCGTTTTCCAGGTAACTGCTTTACATGTCCGTAATGGAGAAGCAGATTGTCTAGAGGAATCAGGAGGAGTTCCACTCCACCTCCCTGTCGTTAGATGGATTGGATGATTGAGGGATGAGCAGTGACAAGAGTGTCATATGCAGGTTATTGACTCCAGTGTGGCAGAGATTGCAGGTGACTGAATTAGCATTGGGCAGCAGGCACAAAGGAGCGCTAAGGGTCTGTCTTTGCTAAGGTGTCTCTGCAGTGGTGTCCTTCACTACCTGACAGCCCTGAGGAGGCCAGGAACAGAATAGCTGTAAGGCCTGTATTTTCAGCATCTTGCTATCTGATTGTAACCAAGCAGTCCAAGCAGTTGGAAGGAGATAGGTGAGAGAAATCGTCCTCATTTCCGCTGTTGTCTATCTCATGTGGATACATGAGGTGTTTGAATGTGGACTGCAGACTGGGGGCTTTCACTTGTTGAGTGATAGTGTTAAATTTTTCTTGGGAATTAAAAGCTCAGACTTATTTGTAAGGAAATCTGAAATTGGTGAGGGACTTGGAGAGGAGGAATGATGCTAATGAACATATGAATCATGTGAAATGATTCATTAAAAATAGTAGAAGAAAAACCTGAGGCTAGCTGCTGTTTTCTGTCCCCAAAAATCCCTTGAGCAGGAGTAGTTGTTAGCAGTGCTGTCAGGAGTTTTCCCAGAGTCATGGCACTGGGGCATATGACTAGACTGAGGATAGAAGCTTTTAGATAGGATTTTCCTTGCAATGCAGTCACTTGCCTTGGTTAGAGCTGGAGGGATGTGCAGGATGTTTTTGGGACACCTGCCTGGCAGTGTGGATTCCTTAGGCCTGTCTGTAGGTCCTTTGCAGTATTAAGATTGTGCATCCTGTCCAAATTCCCAAAAAAGGGTGAAGTTAACTAGACCAAGCTGGCGTTTTAACATTGGGCTTTGCTGTCTTCAGGCTATGTGGTGTTTTCTTGATGTGATTCTGTACTGTAGCCACTCAGATTTGCTCTTTTTGCATCTTACTGCAACAAAAATGATTTGCACTGCATGTGGTTGCCAAGTAGTGACAAATGTGCATGTTCCCGTACCAGTAGAGGCCAGTGTAACCACCTGAAATTTGTCTGTAGCTCTGGTAGCTCATGTGATAGAGTGAGTGGAAGTAGACTGACCCTTCTGTGTGTTCTGACACTAACAAAGCAGCAGCTGTTCTGTCTTGTGAGCAGAAACTTTTATGTGTTATCGAGTTCTTCAATTTGCAGTAGCATTATGTCAGCAGCTGAAAGAAGCTTTGACATAAGCATGTGGACAGGAAAGAAAAAAAATAAATGTGGGAGGAAGATTTGAGGAGAATAACTGTTTGGAATTCACTTCATCTTTTCTTTTGTTTTTTTGTGTTGTGTTTTTTTTAAGGTCCAAGTCTCCCTATAGTGCTTCATCCTACTCTAGAAGCTCGTACACCTACTCCAAGTCACGCTCAGGTTCATCGCGCTCCCGTTCCTACTCGCGCTCCTTCAGCCGCTCCCATTCCCGCTCCTACTCACGGTCGCCGCCGTACCAGAGACGAGGCAAAGGGAAGAGTCGGAACTACCGCTCCCGTTCCCGGTCCCACGGCTACCACCGCTCCCGCTCCCGCTCGCCCCCGTACCGGCGCTACCACTCCCGCTCCCGGTCCCCCGTGTTCCGCGGCCAGTCCCCCACCAAACGCGCCGTCCCGCAGAGCGACGCCGAGCGGGAGTACTTCAACCGCTACAGGGAGGTGCCCCCCTACGACATGAAGGCGTACTACGGCCGCTCGGTGGACTTCAGAGACCCCTTTGAGAAGGAGAGGTACAGAGAGTGGGAGAGGAACTACAGAGAGTGGTACGAGAAGTTTTACAAGGGCTACGCCGTGGGCGCTCAGCCACGGCCTCCAGTGAGCAGAGAGAACTTCTCTCCTGAAAGGTTTGGCCCGCCTGGGACCAGACGAGAGAATTCACCGTATGCTCGGGGACGGAGGGAAGAGTATCCCGCTGGGCAGAGCCACAGGAATCGTAACGTAGCTGGAAACTACCCTGAAAAGCCTGGGAGAGAGAGCCATGGCATCAAAGATCCTACAAAGTCAAAAGAGAAGGAGGTGGAAAATCCACTGGGAGATGGCAAAGGCAATAAACATAAAAAACACCGGAAGAGAAGAAAAGGAGATGAGAATGAAGGATTTCCCAACGTTGAGCTGTTAGAAGGGGCAAGAAAACCAAGAGAGCCAGTTCCAACAGAAGATGCTAAAACAGACTCTCTGTTCATGCTGCCAAGTAGGGATGATGCCACCCCTGTAAGGGATGAGCCCATGGAAGCAGATTCTATTGCTTTCAAACCAGTGTCTGAAAAGGAGAAAAAAGAGAAGGATAAGCCAAAAGCAAAGGTTGAGAAGACAAAGCGGAAAGCGGAAGCAGCGGCTGCTCCGAAGAAGGACAACGCAGCAAAACCGCCTAAAGCTTCCCAGGAAAAGGTGGACCCCGATCGAGAGAAATCGCCTCGAATGGAACCTCCTGTGAAAAAAGTCAAGGAAGAGGTGCCAAAGACTGACAGTGTTAAAACCTCTTCCTCTCAGAAGGATGAGAAGGCTCTTGGTACACCACGGAAGGCTCATCCCAAAGTGGCAAAGGATCACCCAGAAATCAGACCAGCCAAGGAGGAGAAGGCAAAGAAGGAACATCCTAAAGAAGCCAAGGCAGAGAAGCCTTCCAGCAAGGAGGATAAATCAAAAAAACCTGCTGAGAAAAGCAAACTTTCTGATGCCAAACTTGAGAAAAGGAAAAGAAAAGCCGAGGAAAAAGCTGATAAAGAACATGAAGCTACTTCTGCAAAGGCCTCTAAAGCTGAAACTGCAGAACTGAAAACATCACCCAAGGGGAAAGCTGAGCCCGAGGGGGAGAAAGGAGAGCGGACACCAGAAAAGGATAAAGCTGCTTTTCTTAACAACCCGTCCAAGAAGATTAAACTTAACCGAGAAACTGGAAAAAAGATTGTGAGCGGAGAAAACGTGCCACCTGGAAAAGAGGCTGTGGAGAAACCCGAGCCCAGCAGCAGCAAAGTTAAAGCGGAAAAGGCAAAGGGAAAAGCAAGGAGGAAAGTTACGGCAGCTGACGGCACTAGCTCGACTCTTGTGGATTACACCAGGTACCTCAGCAGTTCTTTTCCTTCTCCCTCTGTCCAATTCTCTGTGGTGCCTAAGAAAAGGAACAGCTAAATCTGTGCTAAGTGATAGAATAATCTGTGATCTTCCAAGTATTCCAAGTTTAATACTTGGGTTAAACTCAGGTATTGTTAAGGAAAAGGAGCAGTTTGTACTGCACATGAAGCTGGTAGGGTTAATTCGTTGGTGATGCAAACACAAGACAATTGTTGAAGACTTAAGATAGTGTCTTGGTAATCTAAAAAACTTCTAAAATGTCAGTTTTTCTAAGGAAGAACTGGGGCGTGAGGATAAAAGTTCTAAAACCTTGCCTGTCTGTACCTCTTCATAATTGCTTGCTTTCATGTTGAAAGAAAAATGGATATCTAATTTATCTGCCTTTGGGAGAAATAGGACATGAAGGAATTACCAGATCAGACAGTCTCCAATCTGATAATCTTGTGTCTTTGTTAATTAAATGTATAGTAGCAAGATACTAAATTAATTGATTGCTCATAATCTCAGCCAGTGAACTCAGCCTTTCTCTTGTCTGTTCCCATAATTGAAAATCCTTGAGGAAAATGTTGAGAATATAGAACTGAAACACAAGCTAGTTTATAAAATGTTCCCAAACCTGTCTGTGTGTGCATCCCATTACTAATGTCCATGTTTTTTGTCCCAGCACAAGTTCCACTGGGGGAAGCCCTGTCAGGAAGCCTGAGGAGAAGCCAGACACCAAACGAACTGTCATTAAGACCCTGGAGGAGTATAACAATGACATAACAGCCCCTGCTGAGGATGTCATTATCATGATACAGGTCCCTCAGTCCAAGTGGGATAAAGATGACTTTGAGTCTGAAGAGGAAGACATCAAATCTACCACCCAGCTGCCCCCAACTGTAGGAAAACCCACCAGTGTTATCAAACCTGTGAGCGCAAAGGCACCAAACCCCCTCAAACACACTGAAAAGGAGACAGAGCCTCTGGAGAAAACACAGAAAGCTGCAAAAGAGGCGAGTTACGAAGGCACCCAACATGATGCCAAGAGTTCAAAAAGTTCCGTGTCGAGTGAGAAAGGTAAAACCAAAGACCGGGATCATTCTTTGTCTGACAAGGACAGTTCTGAGAAGAGAAAGAGCGGTGTTCAGCCAGAAAAAGAGCACTCAGAACGTGCAGCTGAACAGGGAAATGGAAAAACTGTGTCTCAATCTTCCAAAGATGGCAGATCTTCAGAGAAGCATGATAGTGGCCGTGGCTCCGCTGCAAAGGACTTTACTCCCAACCGAGACAAGAAGTCTGACCATGACAGCAGCAGGGAGCATTCGAGTTCCAAGCGCAGGGATGAGAAGAGTGAATCGGCACGGAGGAAAGACTCCCCATCCCGGGTCAGAGACTCCACAGCAGTGCAGAAGAGCAAACCAAGAGAGGAGCGTGTGGAGCCACCCAAGAAGGGCCCTGCAGAGGCCAAGAGGAGCAGCTACAGCCCCCCGCGGGAGCGCAAGCCCCCGGAGCACAAAGCTGTGCACGACCCCAAGCGCCCCGCCGAGGAGCACAAACCTCCGGATAAAAACCCAGGCAAAGAGAAGGAGAAAGAGAAAGAGAAGGAGAAACACGTGCCAGAAGTCAAGAGCAATAAGGAGAAAGAGCAGAAAGAGCCAGCTGGGAATAAACCACCCGTGAAACAGGACTCGCCGGAGGTTAAAGTGGAGAAGGAGAGCGCGGCGGGTCAGAGCGATAAGGGCGCGGTGAAGGCGAAGCCGCCGCCCTGCAGCGCCGCGCGCCTCTCCTCCGACCTCACCCGCGAGACCGACGAGGCCGCCTTCGTGCCCGACTACAACGAGAGCGACAGCGAGAGCAACGTGTCTGCCAAGGACGAGGAGGCCGCGGGGAAAACGCCCAAGGAAGCCAAGGAAAAGGCCGTGGATAAGGTGAAAGAGGAGGCGGCAGCCCCAGCTCCCGCCGAGCAGCCCGAGGCGGGCAGGAGCCAGAGCCAGAGCAGCCCCAGCGTCAGCCGCAGCCGCAGCCACAGCCCCTCCGAGAGCCAGACACGGAGCCACAGCAGCAGTGCCAGCTCAGGGGAGAGTCAGGACAGCAAGAAAAAGAAAAAGAAGAAAGAGAAGAAGAAACACAAGAAGCACAAGAAACACAAGAAGCATAAGAAACATGTGGGCAATGAAACAGAATTGGAAAAGAGCCAAAAACACAAACACAAGAAGAAAAAATCGAAGAAGAGCAAAGATAAAGAGAAAGACGACCAAAAAGTGAAATCTGTCACGACATAAACCGACAGATAATGAAAAAATGACTTAATTACTAAGTCATCTGTATGATCTTTGTTAAAATGTAAACGACTTCAAGCGTTGTAAATAATAACATGAAAGACCCTGTGCTGCACTTAAAATATTGCTGCTTGATTATTTGATTTTTACATCAGAGCTTTATAAAAGTGAACATTTTGTACAGAATTGTGAGTTGTGACCATGTAACATGAAAGGTTTTGCTGGGGCATCTTCTTTTTAACCACCGTTAATTATTTTGGGTGGAGTTTACTGTACTGTGAAGATTTTCACATTCGGGTTTTTTTTAATTGCCTGGCAGAAGCAGCTGGTACCAGTTACCAAATACCAGCGGGTGAAATGCAGAATACATTACAGCCCTGTTATGTCACTTTTTGATTACAATAAAAACATTTTCAGTAAATGACCCAATGTGAGATTTCCAGTGGGAGTTGCACGTGAGCAGAGAGCATCCCAATCCTTCCCATTCCTGGAAGTGTCCAAGGCCAGGCTGGTCAGGGCTTGGAGCAGCCTGGTGTAGTGGAAGGTGTGTGTGCCTGTGGCAGAGAGCTAGGACTGGGGGAGTTTTATGGTCCTTCAACCCAAACCATGCCAGGATTCTAACAGTAGTGCCAGAGAAAAAGCTTGCTGGGAACCATTGTGTGGGGAAAAAATAACTTACAAAGAGGTTTAATTTTGAGAAAACTGGCAGGACCTGCCCTGGTGGAGGGTGGGGAGGTGCTGGGGGTGGTGTGTGCCAAGGAGCTGGGGATTTGTAGGGTAGGATGTGGGATGTGATGCCAAAGCTGCAGCCCCTCTTGGTGCTGGCACTGCCTGCCTCAAGTGATGTTACACACGAAGCTGTTGTCCATTGGGGTTGGAACTCTGTGGTCATTAAGGTCCCTTCCAGCCAAAACCAGTCTGGAATTCACCAGCACACATTTGCACGCAGGCTTAAACTCCCTGTAATTTGTATTTTCTCTCCCGGTGCTGCTCACCAGGTGTTGGTGTTTTGAACAGAACTGCTTGGTCAGTGGTGGATACGGGGGTGACACGTGACAGCCCTGACCTCTCTGTGATATGTGGGGCTCAGAAGGGACAGGACAGGGAAGCCTGGAAAGGCAGGATCTTGCTCTGAGCAGTGACAGGAGATAGAAAATGGAAATCATTAGCTGGACAGTTTTAAGGTGTAATTTTAAGAAAGAGGTGGCTGTGCAGGTGTTGCTCAGCCATCAAAGCCAGCACGGGGGGGTCTGGGTGTCACTAAGGGCAGGGTATCCCTGTGACTGTGGGGTTGAGCAAGGACACCCCTTTCCCTTTCTGGGATTTGCCCAGAGTTTAGTGTGGAAATGCTGTGTGGGGAAGCAGCATTTCCTGCTGGCAGAAAGTGTCACCATGCAGAGGGGCCATCCTGAGGGCTGAGCAGCACAGAGGTGGGAAAACAGGGACATTGATCCTGGTTCTCCTGGGGCTGAGCTGACACCTCAGTCATCCTGGGTCAGAGGGGGCATCCTGAGAGGTAAAACAAGAGCACGCCAGGATCACTGCTGGATTTCACCACAGGACTTTGTGCCTTTTCATTTCAGGCCTTCCTGGTGAATTCCAGGTGTTTTCTGCCCAAGGAAAAGCTGGTTTCCAGTTCATCTGCTCCCATTTTTGCTTTCCAGCTTGTAAAAGCACAGGTGGGTGATGGCGTTAGAGGTGCCTGGCAGGGGTTTGCTGTGTGTGGGAGCACAGGAAAAACACCCTTGGAGTCTCCTTGGCACAGTCTGTGCTTGTGAGGACGAGGCTGGAAGACTGGATTGATCTTGGACTTCTCTGGGTGCTTTGGCCTAATGAAATTGAAAATTCAGGACTTGGGGAAATGGGATACTTGAGCTGGCATCTGTTAAGTGCTTTATTAGTCAGAGTCAAGTTAATGAGTAAACCTGCACCGAATTCAAAATCTGAACTTTTTAAATGGAATAACTCCATAAACCCAGTAATATTATGTATTTTTATATAACCTTGTGCTGGAAAGCTGTCATTGAAGTCTGTCCTAATGCCCAGCTCAAGCTGTCGAGGTGTTGAAGAGGTGGTGTGGCATGGCCAGGCTGTGCCCCAGCCTGGAGCCCTGTGCCGCTGTCTGCCTCAAGGTAGAGTTTTCTTGGGCGCCAGCGTCTTCCATTTGGCCTCCCTGCTGTGTAATCTCAGAGACAAGTTCAATTAAAAGTGAAATGTTTTGATGATTCCCAGCCTTATTTTAATTCCCTTCTGTGCAGAATGTGCTGTAAATTGATAAAGCTTGGAATCCGGCACTACAAAGGCAGCACAGGCACTTGGGCACTGCCCATGTCCAGGGGGACATCAGGTTAGGAATAACGGGATGGCTTTGTCCAAAGTCCGCCTTTGGGGCTGCTTTTGCTGAAGATTTGGAAACTCTCCAGGCGTTTCCTTGCAGCCCATCCCCGGGGTTACTCGGGCCCCGGTGCCCCGGCAGGGCGGGTGCCGAGCTGGGGACACGCGGTGGTGGTGTCGCGGTGCCCCTGGGGACAGCCCGGCCCCGTGGCTGCGGTGGCACCTTGGCAGACCTGTCGCGGCTGCATTGGTGCCTGGCAATGGAGCAACCGGCTCCTCTGGGCAGCGGCGGGAGGGTCCCGGAGGAGGAGGATGGTGATGAAGAGGAAGGTGCAGTGCGGAGCCCGGGCAGTGCTGCCACGGGGCTGACGTCAGCGCCGGGCACATGGGGACAGCGCGTCGCTGCGAGCCCGTGACCCGCTTTCCCTTCCCACGGAGCGAGGGCTTCGCTCGTGAATTCCAAGCTCTAATCCAGCGCCGCTCCGCGCCAGGCTGCTGCCAGAGCCCGCCCCGGCGGGTCCCTCCAAACGGGCTCTCCTCCTCCTCGTCCTCCACGGAAATGCCCCCGCGAGCTCTGCCAACGCCCGTGCCTTTGAGAGGTAAATGAGAGTTGAGTAATTAGCGATGGTGCGTTGAGGGGCGAAATTCCTCGGGTTTCATTTCCATCCGCTCTTCCATCGCCATCGTGAGTCCCGGGCTGGGGATGTGGATGGGGCTGCTCGGGCCGGGCGCCCTCCGCCCCATCACCCTCCGAGGGGCCGGGGCAGGACGAGGCTTGGCCGGTCTGTCCGGGTGTGTGTGTGTGTGTGTGTGTGTGTGTGCACACGCCGGGGCCGCTGTCACCCTTTTGTGAGCGAAATGGCTCTTTGGTAGCAGCGAGCGAGGGCTCCTTGCCAAGCTGCCTAATTAAGACTGAGCATATGCAGATTCGCCTTGTTTTCAGCTAATGACAGCTGCAAACAGTTATTTGTCGAGCTCGCTGGCGCTGGCTCGGTGACACGAGGCCAGCGACGACGGAGTGATGTGGCCGTGCCCGGCGGCACCGCGGGCCGGGCTGTGAGAGGCACCGGCCTGCTGGGGCTGCCGGGGCTCAGCCCGTGCCCTCGGGGCTCCCCGGGGACCCCGCAGGGCAGCCCAGCCTCGGCATCCTTGGCATCGCCCCCAGCTCCTTGAGTTGGGAGCCGCCAGAGAGGGGATGTTTTGTTTTGCTTTGTTTTGCTGCTTTGTTTTGCTTTGTTTTGTTTTGTTTTGAGTGTTGCCAGCAGCACAGACATATCGTGATGTTTCACAGGAAAACAGATAAAGATGTGTGCAAACGTGGGTGACATTTGTGGTTCCCCAGCCAGCGGCCTTCAGCAATGCTCTGCCAGCTGAGAACCGAAGCAGAGACGGGAGGCGGGAACTCCCTGCCCGAAGCCGTGCCCCGAGGGCAGCTGGCAACTCTCCAGAATCCCGGGCTTCCTAAGGATGCTCTCAAAAAGAGCGTGTTTTCATTGGTTTCATCATTATTGTGATTATGCTGAAGGAAGGAGAGCCTTGCCCAGCACGGGAGGCTTGAGCTGGTGAAATGCTCTGTGCTGCAGATGAAGACGCTCCGAGTGGTTTTAAAGATGCAGGGAAATGAGGACATGAGGGAAAAGTCACCGTGGAGATATAATTAAGTCCTGTTTGACACACATCCTGCTGGTGGGCAGTGCCTCGGGGCTGGGATGCTGTCGTGTGTTCCCTGTCCCCACAGCCCGGCAGGAGTGGGTGTGCTCAGGTCTGGAATCAGAGGATTTGGGAATCCCTCCCTGACTGTTTGTCCTGTACATCTATTCTGGCTGTTTCTAACCCAGGGCACAGGGCAAGGGTGGGGGACAAGGGCAGCTCTGCCCCATGGGCGTGGGGTAGCCCAAAAGCTGGGAGCCGAGGCTGGGCTGCAGCCCTGGCCCTGTTTGCTGCTATCTGTCCTTGACCCTGAGGACCAGGAGCAAACTGCACTGGGAAGATGAGCTGGGCTCACACCAGCAGCCCAGAGTGGGGAGGATGCAGAGGCAATCCCATCCCACCACTGCCTGCTGGTTAATGGCCACATTCCCGGCCCACCAAGAACTCCAGCCCTGAAATGAGCCCACAAGGAGCTAAATGCTCAGACTCTTCTGAGAATATTTTGGAGTATTCCTGATTTTAATTGGGTTTATTTAATTATTATTTACTTTGACTGAATAAACTGTTGTGTTTAAATAACACTGTTTTTGCCAAAATGCTGTCAGGGAGAAGCTGCTTTCCCTTCAGGAGCCCTCAAATGTGGGCTGCTTTCCAAGCCCCTCACACGGCAGCATGTGCAGCATCCTCCTGCCCTGGCCAGGAGTGAGCTCCGTGCCAAGGGACGGACACAGGAGCTGAGGGAGTGTTTCCAAATACACCTCCAGCATCACTTGTGGCACCTGGCAGGGCTGAAGGGCTTTGCTGTGACCGACCTGCAGCCAGGCAGAGCCCAGCTCCTTGAGAAGTTTGTGAGGGAGAGGGAGAATGGATCCAGAGAGCATCTGAATCATGGGCAGAGTGAATGGCTGAGCTTGGAAAGCTGGGGAGAAAAGAGAGCTGAACTCCAGGAATGGAAGCAGTTGGTGAATACTGACAGCACCAACCAACAGTGGTGAAGCCTCCGTCCAAATCCACCTGTGGGGTTGGTTCTCTCTCTTTTTTTTTTTTTTTTTTTTTTTTTTTTTTCTGTTTTTTGTATCACAGTTAAATCCCACAGAGACAGTTTGGGCGAGCTGGGGGCGCTCAGCCTGTGGCACTGTGTGAAGAGATGGAACAACCTTTCTCAGGAAGCAAGGGGCTCATGCTGGGCTCAGGGCTCTCTCCCTGCCCAGCAAGGATTGAGGGTTCCACCAGGACAGAGACACCCTTGGGACATTCTGCCCTTCCAGCACGTGGGGGTGGTCTCTGCACCAGCAGCAACTTTTCCATCACTAGGTTTCCTTATTTGGTGTTTCTTTAATAATTAGTGGCAGATTTTGTACTTATGTTTGCAATTATCTGGATGCCTCTGGGACATGTTCTGCCAGATAATTGAATCTCCTGGTCTGTGACTGCAGGGATGGCTGGGGAGAGCGGGCTGGAGCCCAGGAATGCAGTGCTGCCTGTTGGTGTCATGTTAAGACAATTTGAGCTTTTTCATTTTAAAAATCTACTGGAAACAAAGCATTTTGCTTTGCTGTCCTCAGCACAAGCTTTGCTGGAGCCTGGACTAGAGAGGAAAATGCATGATTATCAGTAATTAACTGGATAAATGTTTTAATTAGATGCAGCAGATCCTCCAATTGCCCGGCTCCAGTGACTGACACTGGGGAGATGTGGGGCAGTGGCAATGAGGGCCCTGGACAGACAGATGGATGCTGTGTGCAGCCTTTGCTGGGCAGGCAGGAGAGGGGTCCGTGCCTGGCACCAGAGAGTGCCACCGGTCCCGGGTCTGTGCAGGGCGTGTCCCCGTCCCTCCAGAGGGACCTCAACATGTCACTTCTTCTGTCATAGCACGTGACATTGGCTGGTAAAGTGCCAAGCGAGGGAGAAGGAACCTCCATGTCAGAGCTGCTCTCGAGGGTAAGTGCAAAACTGCTTGGCTTCTAAACCTTTCTAATTTAAGGAAATGCAGTGAAATCCATTCCATTAGCATTGCTAATGTTTGTAGGGCCTGGCAGGGGATCAGAGAATCACAAACAGGTTGAGGTTAGAAGAAAGCTTACAGACCACCCAGTTCCACTCCCCTGCCGTGGACAGGGACACCTTCTACAAGAACAGATTGCTCCAAGCCTCACCCAGCCTGGCCTTGGGCACCAGGGGCAAGGGGCTCCCCTGTGAGCCCCCTCAGCTCTGCAGGCTGCACAGCAGAGACCCACCAAGTGCACCTATGCTGTGTTTCCGTGTAGGTAATGGAAGGATTGGCAAACCATGCCCAGGAAAATGTAACCAGGGATCTTGCGAGCAGGGAGGAACAGGTAAGAGGCGCTTGGAGCCTGATTTTAAAGGTGGCCTTGGTCACACACAGGGCAGCCAGGGTGGGTGTCTGGCACAAGAAATGGAACAATTTCAGTTTCAGGTCCAGGTCTGTCAGGAGCTCAGGGGCTGGGATCACTCCCATGGGTGTCCCCATGCTGGGCCGTGGTGCCACTGCAGAGGGACCCCAGTGTGGGGTCAACAGCGCCGGCCTCGCTCCCTGCCCAGCCTCCCCTGGGCTCCCAGCACCAGAGGGGTTCTTTTGAATCCTAGAGATTCTATTTGAATCCTGCCCTTTTTGGGCTCCATGGAGCCACCACACTGAGCTCAGTGGGGGCAGCAGTAGGGACAGCATAGTGGTGACTTGGTTGTAATTTGGGACTTGCTTTCCTGCCCTTCTGCTGCAGTCATGGAGGGCAGAGTCTTCACAGGGTGCTGGGGGAAGAGAGGAAAGGGTGCTCCTCCTTCCCACCGTAGAGCCAAGCCAGCTCTGGCCACCAGACCTGCTCTGTCCTTCCTGGCTGGGGGTTCTCTGTGCCCTGGAGGCAGCAGAGAGGGCTTGGGGACAGGAGCAGCCCAATCCTGAATGGGAACGAGCTGCTCTCTGTGCCCATGTGCTTTCGCAGGTGTGTGACCCCATTTGGGGGAACAGAGGTGACCTGGGGTGTAGGGCAGCCGCTGTAACCCCCCATCCTTGGGGCTGGGCACCCAGAGCTGCAGATTGCCTGATGCCAGTGGTTTTCCAGCCCCTTTGCCTCCCCAGAGCAGGACATTGCTGGCACTGACCCCTCGTTCCCTCTGGCTGTGCCAGTGCCTCTGGCACCAGAGCCCTGGTGATGCTGTGGGTGCGTTCTGGCAGCAGCACCTCCCAAATTAACCCCACGAAGGGGTGAGGCAGCAGCACCGACACCCTGCACAGCGAGACCCTGGCAGTGCCACCACTGCCCTGTGCCCGTGCCCGGAGCTGCCCAGCGCCCTGTGCAGGATCCCCGCTCCCCGCCGTGCACGAGCTGCTGGAGCACCAGATGAAAACGGGGTTTGTGTCTCTCTCTTCCCCTTTTCCCTGGCGTGTGGCCAGCGGGGTGTTCCCTCCCCGCAGCTCCCGGGAGCTGTAGCCGCAGCCAGCGCTCTCCCGCGGCTCCGTGTGCCGGGAATTCCAATGAAGCCGCGGCTCCCAGGCGCGCACTGCAGCGCGCATCCCCCCGGAATGCAGAGCAGCCCATGGCTGCAGGAATCCGGGCACTTACGCTGGAGCTGTTGCCCAATTAGTTAAACTAATTGAGAGTGAGGAGGGCTGGCAGGTACCCACAGCCTCCCCACTGACACGCTCCAGGGCCGGACCTCGACCCTCTCCACAGAGCTGGGGTTTCTGATTTTGCTGCACTGCTGGATTTCCAGAGGGAAGATTCTCCTGTTGATTTCTCTGATCTATCCATCAGTGTGCAGGCAGAACTGGGATGGAATCAGAGCCTATGGATGCCCAGTGGGGCTGTGGCTGGTTTGTAAGCCTGCCCTTGTACGTAATCTCACATCCCTGTGCCCTGCCTGCCTGCACTTGGGATGTGGTGACGATCCTGTTGTTGCCAACAGCGTGAGCAGCCCCTGCTGTCCCACCGAGGCAAGCTCGGTCAGGTGGGGAGGGGGCAGGTATTTGTTTGTGGAATTGCAGAAATGTACGTGCCTTGCTGTTTTCTACTTGAAACGAAGAACATTTCAAACAGCGCAGAATTCTGCTCTTGATATGGCAGGAAGGAGCCTTTGAAAGTACCGTCTGCTGCTTCTGGCTGGGAAAACAAGACATGCACAGACATTTTTCAGTGTGAGTGTGTGCATGTAGATCTATTAGGGTCCTGTAGGGCCGGCAGGGTGGGGCCCAGCCCGGTGCCTTGTCCAGCCGTGGGGAGGGGCTGGTGCCCAAGGAGCCCCACGTCCCTCCCGATCCGCGGTGACAGATTCCAGCTTGATTGAGGCACAAACACCAGCCCACAACAGCAGCGTGGATTTGGTTATTAACAAAGGGCGGATTCAGCCGGTGCTGGCGCCGCTCCAAGCGCGGGAGCTGCTGAGGAGCGTGGATGGTGTATTAAATATTCATCAAAATCTTGGCACTTCATTCGCATCTCTTGCTCTCCTGCCCCCTCCCCTCGAAATCATTTGGTCCTGAAGGTTAGAAGCCCGCTTCGAAAATTAATTATTTCCTTAACCCCTTTTATAAATTAGGTTTCTACGGCTAAGTTTTTTAGGGTCGACGCAAAATGGGTGGTGGTGGCACTTCATCAGGTTTGCTCATCACGTGAGCCCTGACCCCAGCACGTGATGGTGCCACCGCTGCTGGCGGCAGCATGTGACCCTAAACGCTCAAAAAAAAAAAAAAAAAAAAAAAAAAAAAAAAAAAAAAAAAAGAGTAAATACAAAGATATCGGCAGGTTTGCCTCGTGCCTTCACCTGCCCGGCGTGGCGGGGCCGTGCCTGCTCCGTGCCGCTGCCAAAGCCCTGCCCTCTGCGCCGGCACCACGGCTCCCCATTCGGTGAGTGAAAGGATCCTTCCAGCAATTAATTGGCGCTGCCGCGTGCCTCATTATCATGCGGGGCACGCGTGGGCTCCGCCGGCGGCGGCCTCGCACGGCGGGAGCGGCCCCGGGGCCCGGCGGGGTCAGGCGTCAGGGCGGGGCGGGAGCTCCGGCCGGTGTCCGAGTGTCCGAGTGTCCGAGTGTCCGTCCTTCCCGTGTCCTGATGCTCCTGCAAGGGCTCCTCGGGTCGGGGGTCAGCGCGTTCCGCCGCCGCCGGCTTTGCTGCCTCCGTGCCGGGGTTTAAGCCGTGTCGGGGGGGGTTGTGGGGCTGGCTCCTCTTCCTCTGCATCCGAGGGCGGCTGGTGCCGGGCGCTCAGCGATGGTTGCCAGTCGTGAAGCTCAGACAATGCAGGTTTTATTTTAGTGCTTCCCCGATACCCTGTCGCTCCCCAGTGATGTCCCCAGCGATGCCCTGCTGATGCCCCCGCTGCAGTGGGGCCACCCACTCTCTCTCCCGATGGCTCTGTGCGGGAGCTGGGGCTGAATCCGTAATGTCGGGAGCATTCCCGGGGCCGGGAAGGGCCGGGGGAGCAGCCGCGGGCGCTGCCCAGCATTAGGATGCAGGTCCATCGCCATCTCCCTGGAGACCATGGGAACAGAGGCCGGTGAATCGTGTCTGGGGCGGCTGGCAGCCGTGCTGGGACGGGGCAGCTGCGTGCTGGGCTGGGAATGAATTACTGCCCTGTGCCGGCTCGCCCTTTGTTCCCCCGTTGTCAGGGCAGGGTCGGGGGAGCGCGGACAGCGCCCAGGGCACGGCGGGCAGTGCCCGGCCCCGCCGCCGCCCGCACCCGCCGCGGGCTGAGCCGCCAGCAGCGATTTCATATTTTCTGTCCTTGAACTAATTATTCACCAAAGCTCTTTGGGGCTGACACCGATAGGAGCTGCCGTGCCGGCGCGGTGCTGTCGCGGCTGTATTTAACACTCGGGGCATTCCTGGGCCGCTGCGAGCCCTTTGTGCCGCTGAAGGGAGCCATATGCTGCAGAGGCATCTCTGAGCATCCTGCTGGAGCAGCGGAGAAAGGGATTTCTGAGCGCTGCTGAATGCGGCTGCCAATCACACGGCGTCAGGCCGGGCGCCTGGAATGCGGCGGCGGCTTCGGCAAACGCGGGCTCGTGTTTGGAGTCGGGATTTGCCATCTGCGGGAATGAGCTCCACAGGCTTTTAATTGGCACCAGAGCCCTGCCCTGCTCTCACATTTGCTGCCGCTCCCAAGTCCGGCTCCCGTTCAGTTCCATCGGAGGGAGGGCGGTGGCGCTGCTGGAGGATGATTTCTCCCTGCTGCTCACGCAGATTGTCCCTGCCTGGCAGGGGCTGTCCCTGGGCACACCAACCGGGCACCGGCCGCTGCCTGTCCTCTGCTCTGCCGCAGCACTTTGCTCACCTTCTGGATTTTTATTTGGTTTAATTTGCTCTGTAATAGTTTTGTGGCAGAAATTGTGCTCCCGTCAAAACCTGCTCCTGTGAATGTTCCCCTGTGGTAGAAGTTAGATAAGAATGAGGGAGAGGATGTGGTGGAAAACTCGGTGGCAGCTTGGCATCCCCCTCATGTGCAGCCCCTGTGCCATACACCCAGCCCACGGGGTCTCACCTGTGCCACGGGCACAGCTCCTGGCAGGTGCCAGGACATCCATGTCGTATCTCAGGGCTCAAGGCCACTCCTGGGTGCAAACCTCCAGCTGTGCGCCAGCTGTGCTGGCTGAGGGACAGCCAAACCCCACTGCAGCAGCTCCTCAAGTCACAGAGCCAGAGCCACCCCAGGGAGCAGGGAGATTTCCTCCCCTGTCCTCCTCCTCCTCACTCCTGTTAATTCCCTCCCAGCTCTGGGGATGACAGCAGTGGGCCCAGCCCTGTCACTCTGTGCTCTGCTCCTGTTCCTCCCTGCGGATCAGGAGCTTCAGGGCTGCCCTCGGGTGCTTCTCTTCCAGGCCCGAGTGCTGCTCCCGGTGCAGCTCATGTGCTGATCTCTCCCAAAGGACTGGGAAGATACCTGCTGCAAAGAGAGGGGCCAGCCACACTCCAGCAGCCAGCTGGGTGCCACTACCAGGGACATTCCCCCAGGACCTCCCTCCAGGAACTAGGGCTTTCCTCAAAATTTTCCCACAGGAGCTTCCTGGCTGTCCCCTTGCAGTTCTCTCAGGTGTTCCAACCACAGGGACCTTGTGCTATGTGGTTCCCATTTCTGCTTCTGAGTTTGCTCCAGAGCTGCACATGCTGTCAACATCGAACCTTCAAACATGAGGGCTGAGCTCTGCAGGACACCAGGACCCTGCTGACAGACCTGACCAGGACCCTGAGTTTCCAGAGCCAAGGAAGGAGAGGAGAGCCCCCAGGGACAGCTCAGAGAATAAAGAACGAGTTCATCAGAGGCTGTGAACAAATGATGGGTAATTAAGACCCCCAGCAAATGCCAAGTTTGCTGCATGCAGCCCAGGGAGGGGGCTGGGTTGGGGTGAGCAGTTTGTCCCTGCCATGTGTTTTGCACTGTGGCTGATGTGCAGAGCGCCTTTGTGGTGCTGACAGCAGGGGAAGGAGCCCACGGGAGGCAGCCTCACCCTGACTGCTGCCTCGGGAAAATGGACCACGAGGATTGGCACAGCCCATTCTGCTAAAGCTCAGTGTCCTCACGGGGATCCACACCAGCTGCTTCCTGGGCTGACCACAGTGGGCAGGGAGAGCAGCTTCTTCCTCCCCTCTTGGCAGTAGCTCTTCGTCGGTCTCAGAGGGGACAGCAGCTGGTTCTGGGGACAGTTCATGCCGCCTTTGACCCAGTGTGGGACAGAGATGGATGGGCCCCCAGCCAGAGGGGCTGTGCAAGAGGACTGAGGTGAGCTGCCAAGGTCTGCCCAGCACTCCCTGGACTGTGATCTTCTGTCTGCCCAGCTCTCCTTGGCCTGTGGTTTTATTCCTCCTCCTGCTTCTCTCACCAAATGAGCAGAGCTGGGGCACCCACCCCCCTCCCTCAGCAGCCAAGGGACAGACACCCTCTCCAGGCATCCCCCAACCACCCCAGCGGGTCTCTGGGATCCTCAGCACACAAAGCAGAGCTCCCCCTTTTGATTTAATAAGTATCTGGAAATGTCATAAAAGACATGATAATAAAATATCAGATGCAGGAAAATGAGTAGCCAAAGGCATTGAGAAAATAGACGAGAGTAAACGCAGTAGATTAAGACACTAATTCCCGTTCCTTGTATGTCCTCCGTCTTCCCTGTGTCTTGACAGACAGAAGTAAATGCCCCCACTCCCCGGGAAGCACTCTCTGCCTCTCCCTGCTAGATTGTCACCACGGGGTGCCCACAGCCTTAACAGCCCATTTGTCCTCCAGATTCCATTCTTTAGCACTTCCAGAGGAGAGGCTGGGCTGGCTCATCCCCACTCCCACCGCCAGCACTCACTCTTAAAGAGCAGGTCAGCCCCCAATGGTAATGGCTACATTTGATTTTTACTGCTCTAACCTATCTCTGCAAAATAAAGACCAAATGTATGCCTTTGCTTAGACCATGCAACAAAGCAACAGGAGCAAAAACAGAACCAGAAGGGAAAATAGTCTCAGGGATTTTAGAGAAGCCGGCAGGTCCTGCAGTAACTCTGCCACAGTGAGAGCTGGGCGTGGGGATTTTCTTCCAAATGCAGCTTTGAAGCAAATCAACTGCCAGTAAATCCCCAAGCCCAGCAGTCTGCGAGGGCAGGGGCGGGATCAGCAGCAAGGTGATGGATGTGTTAATGTTTTAACAGGCCAAGCACCTCATAAATAATTTGCTGGGTTCTGGAGAAACTGACCTGGTCACAATGGCAATAAAAAGCTGTCCCCCGGGCTCTGCTCCAGAGGTCCACAATCCTCCCACAGAAAGGATTAAGTGGCTTTTAACAATATCTATTTTATATTGTCAGAGCCCAGTGCTGCTCTGGTGCCGCTGTCTGTGCAAACACCAGGGCTTCAGCTCCAGGGATGTTCCAGTTCAAACCCCAGAAATGATCCTTGGGTGAGGGGCAGGGCTGGGCTGTGTTTGCTCTGTGGGGAGCAGGACCTGCCTGTGGGAGCTCGGCTGGGTGGGGAGACAAGGGACCTCAGCAGTGCCCAGGCCAGGGGAGCAGGGGAGGGTGACCAGCCTGGGGGGCTTCACAGGAACCCCCAGAGATGGGTCCACAGCCAGCACCAGCTCTCCCAGGCAGCAGGAGCAGATGGAGCCCAGCCTGCAGTCAGGAGACTGGGCTGTCCTGGTGGATTCACCTGTGTACTGAGTGTTCCTCTTGTGTACTGGCTATTCTGCTAGATTTTTAGTGCTCCAGGGGCATTCAGGCTGTTCCTGTCATTTACCAGGTATTCTTCTGCTGTACTGGGTATTCCTCTCCTATCCTCATGCTGCACTGTGTCCCACTCTCCAGTGCTGGCACCGGGAGCAGCTTTGCTCAGGACAGGGCAGGGCGGCTGCTGTGTCCTTTGGGTGCCCAAGCCTTGATATCGTGTGTCAGGCTGCTCGTGGCACCTGCAGCTCTCCTCACAGCCCCATGTGATGCTTTCAGATTTCTCTGTGCTGCTCCTTGGTCAGTTCCCAGATTTTTCCTGGCTTGCAAGCAGATCAGAACATGTGGCACTGAGGAATTTGTCCCACCAACTGCTCTGCTGTGGGATGAGCCAGCGTGGCTCTGTTTCTGTAGCTGCAGATGAAGGAGATTCCAAACACTGGAGTCATTTGTCAAGCAAAATAGATGGCAAAGGTCTCCAGCACGGCACTTCCAGCACAAGGATGGAACTAAACAGGAGACAATGAAGAAACATTTTTGGAGGATAGATCAGCATGGGCAGCCCCATTCCCTGCTCCAACAGTACAGGGACAGCCTGGAGTGCCCATCCTCGTCCCTGGCTCCCAGCTGTTCCTGCACTGCCATGGGAAAATGCAGCTGAGGAGGAGGAGGGCAGCAATGCCCACCTTGGCAAAGGCTCTGGTGCCCAAAAGGGGCCCAGGTGGAGACACGTGTTTATGGTGGCTTTGTGTGTTTATTTTGCTCTGTCTGGGCTGTGATCCGCACCCACTCTCGTGCTGGTGGTGGTGGCAGCAGAGCAATTCCCTCCCTGGCAGCAGGAGCAGGGGCAGAAATCCCACCTGGGCAGTGACTGGCACCACGTCTTGCCCTCTGCCTCTCTGTGGGCACTGCTGAGCCTGACCCGTGGCTGCTGGGGCTGCCTGGAGCTCCCTGCCATGGCCTCCCCTCGCCAAAGCACCTTCCCTGGGGATCATCCCTTGTCCCCACCGGCCCCCTGCACACTCAGCTTCGTCCCAGCCACCACAGGCAAGTGTGGCTGCAATGAAAAGTAAATTTCATGTCCTTGCCCCTATTTTTGCAAATGAGTGTAACTGTCAACTGCAGAATAAATGACACCTAATTGCTGTTGGGGGGAGTTCAGGCAGGAGGGCTTGGCTGGGAGGGGATCACAGGGAAGCTCCAGCACTGATGGAAAATGAACAAGATGCCGGCTGTAAGGAACCATAATTACAGAGGACTGACACACTGTGAGCTGTTTATGGTAATGAAGTGGTGCATCAAATCAAATTAACCTTAGTTATTTAACACAGAATGCACCGAGGACTTGGCACAGTAGATGCTAAATCCAAATCCGGAGCCGTGCCCGAGCCGAGGAAGCGGCTCCAGCGCTGCACGGGCGTCGTTTTGATTTAGGATTCGTTCTGTGAGCGGCCGCGGCGCCGGGACGGCCATGGCGAAGGCGAGAGCGGGCGGAGCGGCGGCACGGCGGCCTCGGGCAGCGCGGGGAGCGGCGGGGCTGCCGGGGGAGCGGCGGGGCTGCCGGGGGGAGCCGCGGGACTGCCGGGACAACCCGCCGCCGCCGCCGAGCCCGCACCATGCGCCCCGTGCCCCGCCGCCCCGCGGCCGCCGCCCGCAGGAGCCGAGCCCAGGCCAGGTCAGTGTCCGGTGCCGGGATGAGCGGGAGAAGCCGGGGGTTCTCTCGGTCCGGCTGCGGGCCCCGGGATGTCCCCAGCCCCGGGCAGAGGATGCGGGCGCGCTGCGCTCCCGCTCAGGTTCCGTCTCTCCTCTCTCCTCCCCACCAAGGCTGCGCCGCGCACAGGAGGAGCCTTCCCGCCGGGATCTCCGCACGCTGACGGGTGAGTAACCTCTCAAATTGACCCGTTCAAGATTAATGAGCTTTCGGAACACGGGTCCGCTCCGTGCCGCCGCTGCGCGTCCCCCGGTGCTGCGGGAAGGGACCGCCGCCGCAGCCGGGGCTCCGGGAGGGAGACGCGGGCACGGCTCAGCCGCGGCGGGTCCTGAGGGCGCCGTGGCCGGGGACAGAAGGGCGAAGGCGCTCCGGGACAGCTGTAAAGGATGTTAAAGGCTGTTGGTGCCCGCGGAGCGGAGCCGGATGGCGGCAGCAGGGACGCGGCGGGCTCGGGCCGGCGGTGCCGGTGCTCTGCAGTGGCTCAGGCAGAGCCTTTGCCGGGCACCGATGGGTGGTGCTGGCTCTGAGCAGAGCGGCCGCGCCCGGCACGGAGCTGCCAGCTGCTGGCACGGCCCAACAGGTGGTTTTGAATCGGTTTGCATTAAGGAAATGTTTATTCAGTGCCCTGCGTGCCGGCGGCGGCCTCCGGGGAGCCCAGTCGCTCCTCAGGGAGAGGATTCCTCTGCAGGACTTCCCACTTGTTGGAACAACACCAATTGCATCTCCAGCCGAAGGCTTTCCTCTGTGTATTTCACGGAGTTTGATGATTTTGGAGTAGCTGCAATCAGGTACATCCTGAAGTAAATTTTTTCCAAGAATCCGGTGGCTCCCCTCCCAGTGTGGCATATCTTACCCAACAGCATTTAAAGTGCTGTACCACCCTGCGGCTCCTCCGAGCCTCCCATCCTCAGCCCTGCACTGGCACCTCCTCCAAGTACCCATGGGCACCCCAGGTGTCATCCCAGCAATTCCTCCCCTGGCACTGGCTTTGAGTCCTGCTCCATGGTGGAGGTACTGGATTTTGTGGTTATGAGTTCATTTTGCTTCTCTCCATCAGTATGAAAATGCTGTGTGAGTCCGGAGAGTTAATCACTATTGTAGGGGAATAAAGAGCAGAGATTTCCTCTAATCCCATTTAAATGGCTTCCAAATGGGGACTCAACAAAGATGACTAATGACAGACATGATTAATTTAGTAGGTGAAGCTTCCATGGAAGCCCTGAAGCCGAGGTACAGCCTTGGGGCCCAGCTCCTCTTGCTCACTCACAGTCTCTTTGCCCTCACAGCCGAGTAAAACAAACTCATTAGTTTTGGTTTGTTTTGACCAGAGGATTCCCTTTCTCTATTGAAAACATTTTTGTCTCTTTCAGCAAACCTTTTCCTTGCTGCTGCCAAACATCATCTCCCCAATGGGATGCTAAATCCAGTTTCAGTTAACAGCCAGCTGCATCCTCATCCCTCACCTGATCCTGCCCCTTGAAGGGTTCCTACTGAGCACACATCAGTCTCTCGCCAGCTGACAACTGTAATGAAAGAGAAGTCAATGGGATTTCTCTCTGGGGATCTCTGGAATGTGTCTGGGAACCTCTCTGAAGAAGGTCCCCTTCCAGGCCCATAACACTCCAAAACCTATGCAGAGAAAAGGGCAAAATTGAGGGTCTCATCCCCACAACATTGAGAGTGGTAATTGGGGTACCAGTGCCATCCCTCTTGCTTTTGTTTAATTATATTTTTTGTATCATTCGTGTCTCCTTACACCCGAGCAGGCAGGGAAGGTTTGATGGATTATATGTGAAATCCAGGTCAACACATCCAAGTGTTGCTGCCTCATAATTTGCTGTGCCGCAGAGGCCAATAGAGATGCCTTGTGTTATTAATTATGCCAATATATTTTCCTGAGCAATGTGATTAATTAGGCTGTGTAGGGCAGGGCTGTGGGCCTGTGGCTGTTTGTTCTCGGGTGGAGGTGGCTGGAATGGGGAGCAGGCAGCAAAATCTGCTATTGCTCTCAGTCCTTCTCTTCCAGAGCATTCAGGGGGAGATATAATTCCTGACATTTCACATGCCAGGGAGCCACGGGGCTGCAGGGAGCTGTCTGGGCAGCTGGTCTGGGGGAATGGGCAATGCCAGAGGGACCACAGGACACCACCCAGCACCACGTGCAGGGGCGGATAACACTTAAATTGCAGAGACTCCTCTGTTCTCACCGAACTTTTGAAAAGTGGATCCACAAAGTCATTCCTGTAACTCATTTGATTTTCTTTTACAAGCTCAAAGAGCAGAGTCTGTGCTGTGCTGGCTGTGGTCCCACACCCAGGGCACAGCACTCATAGGGGAACAGGAGGGCTGGACCACATCCCAGGTGATATCCCAGTAATTGCTACCAGTCTGCAGGGTGGAGAGGGAACACAGGGTTTGCAGCTAGCCACAGCGTGAAAATATTCATGGAAAGCCATTTTTTTGACAGTAGCCTCCTCAACTTGCCAGGCACATTTTCTCAGTGACAGGGCTCCCTGGCAGGGCTCCTTGATCTGTGTCCTCACTGTGCCAGCAGCAGGACCTGGGCACTGTGTGCTCCCCAGCACAGTGTCCCCAAAGCTGGCAGCTGTCTGCAGGGCTCAGCTCTGCTGGGTTCCCATGGGGAGAGGATCCTGTGCCTTGTCCCTGCCCTCAGAGCTGCTCCTGCTCTGCAGTGGAGCTGAACCCTCTCTGTCTTTTGTCTCCATAAAGGTCAGAGAAGAGCCGTCCCTCTTTAAGTGCCAAGACGAGGCCTCCCACCCTCCGGTGCCAGAAGACTGGGAACAGTAAGGCAGCTGCTCACTCTTCCAAAGGTTGCTCTGTGGTTGCATGTACACTGGGTTTGCTCTGGCCTTTTTTTCCCCCTCCTTGTTATGAGTGTGATTTTGATGGTTTGTGTCCTCCATGCCACCAGACTGGTGGTGGGAACTGCCCTGTCCTCCCACTGATGCTCACAGACCTTGAGCTGCAATTTCCCCATCACCAAGTTATCCCTGTGGCAGGAAGAGCAGAACACGGTGTGAGGGGCAGTCCTGGCTTCCCTGGGCATCAGAACCCCTCTGAGTGCCTCCAGCAGTCCTTTGGGCTGTTAGAAGCTCCAGTGACAGTCAAAAATCCCTCAGAAAAGGAGCTATCACTGCCGAGCCTGGGAGGTGTCTGGGATTGATGTGCCCTGGGCAGCAGGAGCTCCCTGTGCCCAGCTGGGGAAGCACCGCATGCACCGTGACCGCTGAAATTCCAATTTCACACCGCTTTGAACTCGCTCTCACTCAGGCTGGGGAGATGAAAAATGTCTTCATTAAGGAAAGTCCTGGGCCCCTGATTGGGAGCTAAATGTTGCTTTACTGTGTGCAGGGAGGGCAGGGAGTGAGCCACGGTGGTTCCTGGGCTCCCCTGGGAGTCTGGCAAGGCACAGCACCTCCCAAAAATGGATTGGTTTTCCTGCTGCTGTGACCATCCAGAGAGGGCTCCTGGCACTCCCTCTGGCCCGTGGGGTGTTGTGTTGATCTCACCATTTCCTCACATTCCTGCGGGTGTGGGGTGAGGTGACCCTGCTCCACAGCCCACATGCTGGGCCCACTGCAGAGCTGTAAAACGCTGGGATTTTGGGAAGAGCACAGGTGTGTACCCCATCACCCATGTGATGCTGCAGATGATCCCTTCTGTCAGGGCTCCTCATCCCTGAGCCTGTGTCAGTCCCAGTACAGCACTTCCTCCCATTCCGCTGTCCCAGCACTGCTCTACAGTGAGCATCCCTGGGCCACCATCACCCTTTGCTGCAGAGACAGCAGAGACCCTCCCAGGGCGCTGGTTCTTCTCCTTATCCCCTGGGCACAAGCCTTGGGGATGGCCCCGGGCTCACCCCGGCCTGCTGAGGCTGTGGTTGGTGCTGGAATCCCCCAAGTGATGGCAGGTACAGGACACTGGTGTCCCCACACCTGTGCTGTGCCAATGTCCCCACACCTGTGCCGTGCCGGTGTCCCCACACCTGTGCCGTGCCGGTGTCCCTGCTCTCCTCGCTCCAGGGCCGCCGTGTCCATCCCACTGGATCAGCCCCGGGGCCCTGCGGTGTCTGCGCCTCCCCTGCTCCTGCTTCCCCAAATTCCGGGCTATTCCCTCCCTAATGGTCTTTCACTGTGGCGTTTGTGTCCTCACTGCAGGAATCGGGCGCTACACCCGGAGCTGAGTCAAGCCCGGAGCCTCCTCCCGACTCCTCCAGCCCCACAGTTTGCCCAGGGCTCTGTTATTATCCCGCATCCCTGTAATTAGCTGCTTAGGCTGTGATTGCCCCATTGTCCGCTGGATGGGCTTAATCATTCTTTTCTCCTACAGTGGCAATTTTGTTCCAATTAATTATTTCAGTTTGAACAGCAATAGCTGGTTGAGTTTAGAGAGAAATTAAAAGGGTAGGGAAGGATAATGAGGAATGAGCTAACTAGAGAGAGGTTGCAGACAGGGCTGCACGGGTCCCTGCTTCTCTTCCAGCCTCTTGCTTGCTCCCCAGAGAGTTTTATATGGGAAATGCTCATGGGAGGGAGCTCAGAGATCTCTCATCCCATCGGGCTGACCCAAACACTGCCCTAAAACACGTCCAGTCACAGCCAAGAGCAAACTGACATCTCCACTTGTCCCTCACTAACACGGTAGCACCCAGCAGCACGGGTGGTGTTCTCAAGGTGATTCCGGGTGAGATTGATCCGGGTTTTTAAAAATTTAAAAATAAATAAATTTAAGGTTAGCCAAGGTTTTGAAGGGAGTGAAAAAAAAAAAAAAAGAATTGACGCCTTTCAAGATTTACAAAAATGCTGCCTGTGAAATTCATGTATAATTCAATGAATCCCAGAGTAGTTTGAATATTTAAATTACGTATGGTCAAAGCAATAAAAAAAAAAAATAAATCTGCATTTCCTCACTCTGAGCCCCCCAGACACAACTCTCCCCTGTGCCCCCTCCCTAAAAGGCAGCTCCTGCTACTGAGCCTCATTACTCTGAAAAAATTGAAGTTCGACTGGAAAAATACGGCCGAGAGCGGCTGCTGCTCGCTGTTAATCCCGGCGGCTGCGGGCTCAGGCAGCGCGTTGCCAGGGCGATGGGCGCTGCTGCCACAGCCCTGGGGAGGGTGATGGGCACCGGCACCGACCCCCGCCCTGCCCGAGCCCCACCGGAGCCCGGGGCAGCCGGCCCGAGCAGGGGAGGACGGAGGAGCCGAGCTCCCAGCGCTGGCACAGGAGGATGGAGGGGTCTCACCCCCTGCTCTTGCCTCTCTCAGGGTCTCAGGAGGGCTGCTCTGGCCTCACTGCACCTTCCCCCATGTGTGTCTTTGGTCCTTCAACCCCCCGGGGATGTGTCTGTGTCTCCTCTGAGCTCCAGGGATGGGATGTGGAGGCTCAGGCTTCTTGGCTGCAGCCAGGAAAAAAAGGAAAAATACCAACCAACTGCTCCCTCTGCCCCTCCCTCCACCCTCTCTCCAGATGCTGTAAATTTTCATTAGTATTCTGTAATTTAATGATCTGTTCCCAAGAGAAAATTAGTCTTCAATTTACCAAAACTTCCCTGTTAATTTAAGTGTAGTAGTGGGGAGCTCTGCTCATGCCGGAGCCGCGTCCTGAGCTCCGTCCTCCGCCTGGGGAAGGGCAGGAGTGAGGGACAGTTCTAACAGTACACCAAAATCCCTCGGAAATCTTCCATCCTGGGCTGCAAACACGTTTCTGGGAGTAAGGAAAGTAATTTCCTCCTGAAACAAGGGTTTATTTTGAACCTGGCGAACTCCTGCTCAGCTGAAGGTTTGTGCAGGGAGACTGGGGGAGGCAGAATGTGCTGGAAACTTGCCGGGGCTGCCAGATGAGCCACCCGTGCTCACCCAGGAGGCAGCTGCCACCAAACCCTCAGGGCTTTTAAACCATCAGTCGGCACCGGGCCCTGGAGCATCCTTGGCAGAGCTCCACGGTTCTGGGCAGAGCCCTCCCCGGGGTTAGGGAGGAGCAGGGTGCCTCTGTCTGAGGCTGCTGCGGGTCCCTGGGTGCAGGGCTCAGGGCTCTCTGCCTGCCCAGGTGGGCTCGGAGGACACCCCTGCCCCAGCTGGTGCTGGGGGTCAGCCCCTCCTCAGCACACACTGACATGGATGGTGCTGCCTCTGCTCGTCAGGAGCTGAGGCAAGGAGTAGGTGCTGGCAGTCTCCGTGCAGGGAAAGTGCTGCAAGAGGAGCTCGTTAACTTGAGAAATTGAGTCCAGAGGGCTCATTTGTCTGAGATCAGCTCACTGTTTTTTCTAGTAATGTGGAAAATGAGGGAGGGGGACCTGAGCCTCTCCTCAGTGACTGGCTCTGTGATTTACCCCTTCCTCATTCATGTCCTCTCCTTCAAATTGCCTTTAACACTATTTATTTTCCACGGGCCTTAAGCCTACCCATGTGGAACAGACGTAACCCTTCACTCCCATGGTACTGCAGCTGTGGGCCAGAGCAGACACCGGGACGGGTTTGTCCAGCCTGACTCTGGGATGTTTTTAATGCCCCCTGCTCAGACCCAGGTGGGCCCCAGCACGCACTGCCAGGTATTTGTTGTCAGCTCCTGGTCTCCTGCAGCAGCATCTTCGTGTCCCCCATTGCCTCCCTGGTGCTGGTGGGTGGCCGCTGGGCAGAGCCGGCTCCAAAGGGTCAGCAGGGGCTGATCCTGGCTCTGGCACAGCCACTAACACACGGAGCTGCCAGATGCTGTTGTGTAGAGGGGCTCTAATGTCAGCTGAACCTCTACTGGATGATTTCCCTTGGTTTTCTGGGCAGATTTCTGGGCAGAGGTGGCTGAAGGACACCTGAAAGCAGCACAGGACACAGTGCTCCTGCCCCGGTGGGGCTGCAGTCTCACCCTGCTGGCAGCTCACAGCCACACCCAGTGCTGGCAGCAACCTCGCCCTTTGCCTCACCCTGCTAATAAAGGCTGGGCTGAAAAATCCCGGTGAGGACTGGAGGGGAAGCCTGGAGTCATCCCCTGGCCCGTGGCAGGGAACAGGGCTGAGCTCTCTCCATGGATGTGGGAGGAGGCCACACTTTGAGCTCCCTGGAGCTGATGGAGGAGAGGGTTTGGCCATGGGGCTGCTGAGCCCTTGCCAGCACTGCTGCACCCACCAAAGGAGACCTCAGCACTCCTCCAGTCCCCACTGCACCTCTGCTGCTCCCCCCAGCCAGCCCTGCCCCAGACGGGGTTAAATTAGAAGGGAAATCTATTTCCTGTTTAAAAAAAAAAAAAGAAAGAAAACAAGGGAGCAAAGTCAGTGTTAAATATAGATATATGGTATGTAAATGAATCTGACAACTGAGTGAATAAAAAATGAAGGTTTAAATTATTGAAGGGTGGGAGGAGATGGCGCATGCAAATAGCATTAATGTGGAAAGAGGCAGTGCTCAGAACAGGGAAAGGAGGATTTGAAATGTAATTATTTCTTTTAAGAAAAGGGCTACACATAAAATAAAAGCCAACAGAGCTGCTGCATGTTTGTCTCAAAGCCTTTTCTCTCCTGCCTGTCCCTTTATCCTTCTGGCCTTTTTTTTCCCCCCTGCAAAGCAAAGAGAGAAATCAAAGGCTACTGAGTTTTTTTAGCTTTAATTAAAATAAGATAAATTAAGTTTTAGTTGCTCACAAGAACAAGTGAGACCCAGAGATGGCTGATCACAGGCTGCTGCTGAGGGGGCAGGAGCAGGTGTTTGGTAATTGGTTTGGTGGGGACAGGGCTCTGTGTCTGTCAGAGCCAGAGCAGACACAGCCACCCCCTGGAATGGGTGGGGACCTCCAGCACTTTGCAGGGGAAGCATGGGCTTGACTTTCGTATAAAAACACCCACCTGAGGATGTCAGCCTGCCAGGAGGATTTCAGTACAGCTCTGCTGAGCAGACACTTGGCTGGGTTTTGTTCCTGTTCCTCCCTGTGCTGCAGAGCCCATGGGGCAGGATCAGACAGAGTGTGGGACTGGTTGTGGGAGCATTAGCAGCTCAGTATTTGAAATAGGAAATCCACTGGTGATTTTTATCACTGGTAAAGCTGACAAGGAATTCTGGTGGTCAACCTGCAAGAGCAGAAAATGTCCCCATCACCTTCTTCACAGCTGTGTTTCTGCCTCCCTGACCCTCTGCAGAACTGATGGAGCAGGTTATGGGTTCCCTTTCCCTAATTCAGAATGTGATGGCTTGGGACGAGTTGTTAAAGCTAGAGATCAAAAAGTCATTTATTAGAAAAGTGCCTCCCTGGGGATTCTTATCCTTGGTTCATAATTTGTCGTGTGCTGACAGTGAGCTCTGCTGTGTCTAATCTGTCTTTCTGGCTGTTTACACAGCCCTCACTGTGGTGGCACCTGAGTGTCTCCTATGGCTTAAAAAATGATGGTTGGCTTCACACTCCCTCTCGTGCTCTGCAGAGCCACAAGGGCTTTATGGAAAGCGTATGGAACAGATTTTCCTGTTCCCTTCCAGATCCCAGAGGTGGAGGGTCCTCTCCGGGGTCTGCAAAGGGTCTGGTGACCTGAGACACTGCTGTCACACGTGCTCTGGTGGTGGCTGCTGTCATGGGGCTGTGTGTGAGCTCAGGGTGGCCCTGGCATTACCTCCTGCCTGGTGTGGGCCATGGGCAGGCAGAAGGTGAGGGCAAGGTGGTGTTCCAGCCCAAGGTGGGGACCCCAGGTGTTCCCTGCCTGGCTGGTGCCGCAGCCTGCATCCTGGCAGGACACAAGAGGCATCCTGGCAGGACACGAGATCATCCTGGCAGGACACCAGAGCCATCCAGGCTGACTGTCCAGCCATTGGGACAGGACCCAGGAGCAGTTCCTGCTCTCTGATAAATGACCCTGCACCACTATCAGGCACACAAGTCGTGTTCATCACCACCAGCCTTTCATGACATAATTCTGCACCATGACTGGTACATCCTGCTGCAGGTGATCCAAGATCTCTGGGATGTGTGGGATAGTTTGCTGTGTCTGTGCCATTGCCCAGGCTGGCTCAGGGCTTTGTGCCCCCTGCATGAACTCATTAAAGCAGTATTTTCCCTCCTAGATAGCTTTTGCATCAATGAAATGAGGGAGAAAGAGAATTCCCCCATGGATCCTCCTCCCCCCCATTTTCACTGTCTGCTTGACAGATGCCATTCATGCCACTTGTCAGGCCAGGTCCCGCGGCTGGGGTGGCACAGAGCCAGCCCCTGGTCCAGCCTCTCTGCAGGGTTCAGGGCACTGGCCCCTGCAGTGCCCCTGTCTCTCAGCTCCGCGGCTGCCATGGTTCCCGTGGCTCCGGTGGCTCCCAGTCCATCCCAGTGCGGGTCCTTTCCTCCCCGGTTTGTCTCCATGGCGACGCGCTCTCCCTGCCGCAGAGCATCCTTGGCTCGCCACTTCCAGCGCTGCATTTGTACTCCCAGCCTTTGTCTCCCGCCTGGCGCTGGCAGCCGGCCAGGCCAGGCATCCATTTCAAAGCAGCCTTTGTTTTATCGGTGCAGTAGCTGCTCAGAAATCCGTGGGATTCAATCAGGGTGAGAACACTGTGTTTCCCCGCGCTCCTCCTTCCCCCAGCCGAGCTGGGGTGAGCACATCGCCTGGCAGAGGGCAGCAGCGCGGGGCTGTGCCAGCGGCCACACGTCGGACGGGCAGCAGCAAGTGGGGGCAGGCGTTTCCCTCCTCTCCCCCTCCCCAGGCACAGCTGACATTGCCTTGCACAGTCAGATGGGCCATTTTCAGCACAGCCCTGTCCTCCAGGCTTAGGGGCAGCCAGATCTGCTAAACTGAGATAGTAGTTGAGATTGCAGCCCCTGGCAGAGGAAAAAAGTGCTTGGGGTGAACTCGAAGCCCAAAGCTGGGATCGTTCCTGAGCTCACTGCCTGTTCCCCTCTGTGACTGCCAGCTCTGCCACAGGCAGGGCAGAGCCAGCTGCTGGGCAGTGCAATCCATTAATTGCAATATCCATCCTTGCTTCCAGGGAGTTCAAAGCTTCAAAGAAGGGATGATGTTACACATCTGCTCAAGTGTGCAAAGACAGATACAGAAGCATCCACAGGTGTATTATTGAGGGTCTGTGGGGACTCCAGTTTCCAGGCACCTTCCCCAGGGTGCAGGGAGGCAGCCAGGAGGGGACACCAAAGGGGGCTGTGAAGTGTCATTGCTGAGGTCCTGGTGCTCCCCAGGGCATCCCTGCAACCCTCAGAGCATGGAGTGGGCAGGAAGGAAGCGAGAGGATGACAGAACAGTGAATACTTTGTTAAGGGCAGAAGCAGCAGCTGTGTCAGCCTTGCCCAGAAAAAAACTGTCTCAAGGAGAACCTGTCTTCTGAAACAGGTCTCTGGGAAGGTAGCAAGGGCTGGGCAGCCAGTCCTGGGGCAGCAGCTGAGGGTAGATGATCCAGCAGTTTGTCCTGCCCTGCTGCTGTGGGGAGCAGCTGGGACAACTGGAACTCCAACTTCAGCCTTGGGCCACATCACTCAGAGCCTGGCTGTGCCGAGCAGGGCTGCAGCTGGAGGGGGCACAAGGAGCTGGTCTCGAGGGTCTCACTGGAAGGACCTTTCATGGTGCTAAACCTCAGACACTCTCCTAAGGGATTCACTGCATCGTTATGGGGTGACGGAACCACCTCAGCACTGCAGTGCCTGCAGCCAGGGGCACTGGGAGGACTGGGAGCACAGGAGTGCTGGGACCACTGGGAGAACTGGGAGCACAGGAGTTCAGCTCCCACAGAAAGACCACGGCAGGTGCCAGCTGTGGCTCAGGAACAACAGCAGCCAGAAGAGCCACCCTGGCAGCACTGACATGACTTTGCATGAGGACACTTCCCCACCTGGAGACAGTCCCAGGAGGTAAAAACTGCCAGAGCTCTTGCTGTGGTCTGTGGTGCTGCTCAGTAAAGTGTGTCCTAGCCTCATTTTATTCTCCATAATTAGGAAACTCAGCAGACAAATCGCTCTCTGAAGCCTAAACCAGAGCATTTTGCTGGCACAAAAAGAACCGGTCTGCGGCAGAGCAGAAATTGTTTGTGCCATTTCAGTGAGAAGTGCAAAGGAAACAGGTGAAACCTGTTAATCTGGTGCTGTGCTGAAAAAGGGCAGGTGTGAGTGAGGTGATCGATGAGCATTGATCAGGAAGGACTCAGTGCTGTTGGCCACGATGCAGGACAGTGCACAGGAGCAGGGTGTGCAGCCCCGGGGCAGGTGAGGGCTGCCCGGCTGCAGTCCCTGCCCCAGCCCCGCCGAACCGGCCCCTCCCGGCTCCAGAAGCTCCCAGTTCCCTCTTGGTCCTCTCCCGGCTCCAGGAGCTCCCGGTCCCCTCCCGGGGCTCTGGCATTTTCACTGGAGAGGCGGCTCACCTCTCTCTCACCCATTCACCAGTCGAGGTTCATCCTGGAGGACTGGATTTGTCCTCTGCTGTGGGTGTAACTGGGCTGAAGGCAGGGGAAGCTGTTTCCTCTGTGAACATCAGCGTTTGCACGAGGCCATCACAAATAACTGAGGCTGGAGGGCAGAAACAGGAGGGGAAGCACTTTTCCCTGCACACATCATCTGTATCTTCTTGCTTGTGGTTTCTAGCTCAGTGGGCTCTGCAAAAAAATGCCTCATTACTTTTTGAAATTGCATTTTTGGTTAGCAAAAACCTAGAAACAAGCTGGAAAGAGCCATGGCTGTGGAAGGGAGGTCCAGTATGTGCAGAGCCAGCAGATTTCACGTGGGTAAATCAGCTGAGCCACCCACAGGGCAAATGATGCCCAGAGTGGCTGGACACACTGCTGTGGCAGCATCTCGAGGGGAACCTTCAGAGCTGGGGGTCCCCCACCAGACCCCACGAGGGATTTGGACTGGGCCATACTCACTGACACCTGAGCAGTGAGGAGCATGGGACCTGGGGCAGGCTGCAGTAAATCCCACCACTGTGATTCCCTTTGGAAGTGCAATGCAGCCCTGGTAAATAAATAAAGATTGGATCTTGTCAGTCTCTTGTACTGCACCACTTCCAAGCGCAGGGACGCGAGGCTGCTGTAATTGGCTGGATGCAGAGCAAAATCCAGGCTCAGCGATTCCATTTTGCAGTTGGCAGCCTTCCCAAACGCAGATCAGGGAATGCGAGTTGGACTGGCTTTAAAACACAGGGAAATCCTTTATCTTTGATAATTTTTTTTTTCTCTGATTTAAAGGGTAGGATTAAATCCTCATTTAATAACCCCGAGTGCCCGCTCTGCCCTACTCTGAGAGCGCTGCCAAGGCGCTGGGGCCCGGAGGAAAGGCAGGGAATGTTCTCCCCGGCACAGATCCCATGGCTGTTCACTGCTGCTGCAGCCCGAGAAATGAAACCGACTGTGTAAGCCCCGGCCTCAGCACGGGGTGGTGTTCGCTGCTTCCCAGGTCTCTTTCCAGCTGCTTTCAGGGCTGATTGGAAGGCAAGCCCAACATTTTCTGCTACCAACTTCCAGTTATGTCATTTGTGGGTTTTTCTCCTAATTAAGGATCCTCAGAGCCCCAAACGTCGCTCTCTAAGACACAGCCCAGCTGACTGCACTGACAGGCTCTGGGGCAGGGATTGTTTTATCAGTCAGTGCTGCCTGTTCAGTACCTTTATACTGCTGCCTCTTAACGTCACCTGGGCTATTTTTAAATCCTTAAATAAAGCGTCTACAACGAAAAAGAAAGGAGCCTCCTTGCAGAGGAACACAGAGCCACCGCACTGACAAGGAGACTGTTTTCTCTTGTCTGTCAAATCAGCTCATTTAGATTATTTAAGTCAAGAGCAATTGTGCAAACAATCTGTTTTGCCAGTGACAGCGGCTCCGCTCTGTGTAACGATTCTGAATGGAGCAAGTGGCTGCGAGTTTTTGACAGCAAATTCTCCACATCCCCAGGCCCCAGCTTCTCCCTAGACAGCCCCAGTTCTGTTTTCCCCAGACGTGGAGCAGAAAGTATTTTCTAACATGTCGGCTTCCTTTGCCTTGAGAGCAAACTGCAGCTGAAGGGGAAGGGCGGAGGGGATGGGAATGCTGAAATGGCGCCAGCTCCTCTTTAACTGTTTTCTCTGCCTCCTGCAGTTTATTCTCTTGCTCGGATGATATGGAAATCCTAATTAAAAAGTGAATGAGGATGTGACGATGGAAGGATGTGTGTGTGTGCCAGGCTGGCAGGGTGCAGGTGGTGGCTGCTGTTGCTGCGAGAGGGTATTTGGGGATCACTGCCCAGGAGGGCATGTTTGCCCAGTGGTGAAAGTGTAACTGCACAGGTCCATCCCTGCCAGCTGCCTGAATGTGGGCCGGTTGTTTGCCCTTGAGGATTTGCTAGTTGCTTCCATTATTTATAATTTCTAATGCCGTGTGTGACCAGAGTGCTGCAGACTCACATCAAACTCACATCAGGGAAGGACAGCAGTGCCAGGGTGAGGAGGGAGCAGCATGAGCTGGTTCCTCCCTGCCCAGAGTGCTCCTTCCCATCCAGGAGCATGAGGGTTCCTGGGATCCCATGAGGAGGAGAAGCACTGACATTTCACAGATGGGGGTTAAGGCTTTATCTACCCTTCAAGGTGAAAGCAGCTCACAAGCCGGGTGGTTATGAACATCATTTTACACACAGAGGTGTTTCCCTGTCTCTTTGCTGGCAGAATCAGAATCTGGGGCCTTAGCAAAGAAGTCCAGAGGTGCAAATTCAGAGAACACCAAGGGACAAAGAATAAACCACAGAACTGTAGTAAGCAGAATAGAAGGTCCTCCAAAACCTCAGTTCCCAAATAACTCTATTATTTAATATAAATAACTCTATTTATTATCAGCACATATTAAGGCCAAAACCAGGAGTGGTTAACATCCAAGTGCTGCTTCCAGCCAGCACCCAGTACCACTGCTTTGGATGATGGGCTTTTGCAGGGGCGAAGCTCAATCTGCTGGTTCCTCCCAGAAGAAGACCTTCTTCCTATTTGAGGATTCCTGCATTTCCCTAATCCATCCAGGAATTCACCAATTTAATATGTGTCAGAACTCAGCTGAGCAGTATTACTTGTGAGGGTGAGAGGCAAGATCATGAGGCTGAGAGGCTTTGCTGATGCTGTACAGCCAGCTGCAGCACTTACATGCAGAAAGAAATCCACTGCTGCAGCGGAGTTGCTAGGAGCACGTGCATAAATAACATTAGAGAACAATCTAAAATAATAAAGCAAGCTGCAGACCTTGACTATGAATTTTATTGACAGTGGCACAATAGAGTTAACAAACTGACATAACAGGAGTACATAATGAATTCATCAGCCTTCCCAACTGAGGACAGACTTAACAACAGCCCTCCTACACCACGTGTAGTGCCTCCAAAGAGACATGAAACAGGGCTGCTGTGAATGGAACAGTGAGAGAGAGCTGAGTCACACTTCAGGAAATAATGGCTTTCAGTTACACACAATTACATGACAGTCCAAACTTTTTCATATGAAGAAAAATAAACAAGACCAAATTAACTTACAAGTTATTACAAGACACTGAGAAACTGATTTCAAACTGTCACTTTACGGCTGTGCCTGTTCAGCTCACAGCGATGCACTCTGCATTACTGAGCCTCCAAGGACAAAAATACACTCACAAGCTACTCTGCATCGTCATAAACCTTGCCTCTAATACTGTGGGATCTTCCTCAGCTGAAAAACACTGTACTTCATTCATGCTGGCAGAAAGACAGTGGATGCTACAGCAGATTTCCAGGGACAATGGCTCATGTGCCCAGGGCATCTGTTTGTCCCACAGAGGAATCAAACAGCATTCCTTTTCTCCCCAGCATTGGTAAGAATGGTAAAGGCCAACTGAAACTGGGCTGGAAAATGCTGGTGACAATGTGCAGCTGGAGGCAAGAAGAGAGCAAGAACTTCCCCACGCCAACAGAACCTTGGTTGGGAGTGCTTATCAGACACAGAACCATGTACTGGGAATTCTTCTCCACTTCTTTTGTTCCTGACATTACTGCTCTCAATTCTAATCCATTATCCTGTTCAGTCCTTTGGTTTGATTTTTCTAATTTCTGGGATATTATTACCGAAGCCTAGTCCAGTAAGTGTGGCTCATGTACTTCTTACTATTCATTTGCTGTATTTGTATCTCTGTGTGTTTTGGATTAAGCTCCATGTTCACATACATCGATCTCTCACCAAGTCTGCCAGTGTTGGGAACTTTTCCATTCTCTCCCTCAATCCTACAGTCAATGGAAGGTTAGGAGAAATGTCTGTGTGGTTATTTAGACATTAACTCCTTTTATCTGCCAGTTATTGATGCCGCAAGCTTGGCATAGAGCTGGCACAGCAGCAGCACCCTGGAAGAGCTGCCCCAGCCAGGGAAAACACACGTGGATGTTTTGTCCATCTGTGCCTTGTCCTGCATCGCCTGAGGACGACCGTGTCCTGCTGAGGGTGCTTGATGAGACAGTGCCTGGAATTCCTGTGTGTGACTGGGATAACCAAAGAGTCGATTGGTGTGTGGGACCTCATCACTCCCCACAACTCCCCAAGCCAGGAGGGTGTAGTGGGGTCACCTCCTCTACCATGGCAAGAGGACATGGCCTTAAACTGAGACATGGGAGGTTCAGATTAGATACTAGATTTTTTTTTTCTTTTTTTTTTCACTTTTCAGGTGATCAGGCTTGGGAAGGGGCTGCCCAAGGAGGTGGCGGAACATCCTTGGGAGTGTTTGAGAGGTGCCTGATTTGGCACTGGGTGATGTAGTTTTGGTGTTTAGCAGTGCTGGTGGAAGGTTGGATTGGATGATCTTAAAGGCCTCTTCCAACCTTGACCATAGAATAACAGAATCTCCTGAGCTGGAAGGGGCTCCCATGGATGATCCAGTCCAACTCCTGGCTGTGCAGAGGACACCCCAACAATCCCACCCTGGGCATCCCTGGCTGTCCAAACACTCCTGGAGCTCTGGCAGCCTCGGGGCAGTGCCCATTCCCTGGGGAGCCTGGGCAGTGCCCAGCACCCTCTGGGGGAAGAACCTTTCCCTTATCCCCAACCCAAACCCCCCTGGCACAGCCGCAGGCGAAGTGATGGTTCTGTGACTCCATGATCCAGGCGGGACCCCGAGGCTCCCGTGTTCCCATCCCTCAGGAGCGCCACGACCCGGGCTCGGGGCCCCCGCTGCCCGCCCGCCGGGGAGCGCCGGGCCCTGCCCCGCTGGCCCCGTGCCGGGGGCTCCGCTCCCTGCCCGGGTCTCAGCCCCGATCCTCCCGTGCCCCGTTCCCGCTCCGTGTCCCCGTCCCCCGCCCCGTTCCCGCTCCCCCCGTTCCCGCTCGGTGCCCCGTGCCGCTCCCCCTGTGCCGGCCCCCTTCCTCCCGTGCCCCGTTCCCTGCCCCGTTCCCTGCCCCGTTCCCGCTCCCCCCGTTCCCGCTCCCCGGTGCCGGCCCCGCTCCCCCCTCAGGCGCCCCGGAAGCGCGGCCGGGGCGGGTTCGCTTCCTGCGCGCGGGGCGGGCGGCGGCGGCGGCAGGAAATGGCGGCGGAGCTGCGGCTGCAGCTGCCGGGCCCTCCCGCTCCGCAGCGCCGGGCTCAGCCCGCCTAGAGCCGCCGGCCGCGCCGGGCCCGCGCCGCAGCCTCCGGGACGGACTCCGAGCACTTTACATACATGAGGTACCGGGGCGGGCGGCGGCGGGCCGGGCCGGGCCGGGCCGGGCGGGGAAGGGCCGGGCGGCGGGGGGAAGCCCCGCGGAGCCGCAGCCGATGGGATCGGGCTCCCCGCGGGAGCGGCGCCGGCGGCGGGGCCGCCCGGAGGGGTCGCGGCCCCCGCAAGGAGCGATGTGTCCCGTTCCCCGCCGGGCCGGGCCGGGCCGGGCCGAGCCGTGCCTTCCCCAGCCCGGAGTTCGCTCCTGCGGGGCCGGCAGCGCCCGCGGCCGCCGGTGCGGCACGGAGAGTCCCGGTGCGGCACGGAGAGTCCCGGTGCCGCGTTCGAGCCGCGTCCGCGGGCTGAAGTGATGCAGCAGAATTGTTTCCCCCAAAGTCCTTGAGGCGGTGAAGTGCGAGCAGGGCGCACGGGGATGGGTGTGGGGCGCCGGGGGCAGGTGCGGGCTGCGGCCAGGATGCCGCCGGGGCACACACGGCCGCTCTTGGGGCGCACCGGGGCGGCAGATGCCGCGCCCCTCGCCGTCCCTGGGGACACCCGCCGGCTCCCCGGGCCATCCCCGCTTTCCCCCTTCCCTCCTGACCGAGCCCACCTGGAGATCCCTGTGCATCCTGACCCGCACCAGTTTTATTTTCGTACTGCATTGCTGTTGACATGGAAACCAATACCGCTTTCTCTTCCAGAGAATTGGAAGCTAAAGCTACCAAAGAAGTCGAAAGAAAACTAAGCAGGTAAGAGACTCATTTAAATTCCCTCCCACAGTTTAGATGGAGAGGTGGCCTAGGGCTGGGAATAGTTGTGGGCTTTATCACAAGCTTTAATCTCTTGTTAATTGTAAGGATAAAAAAACCTCTGGATTTGGAAACGTTCTCTATTGCATGGAGAAATGTCTGCAAGCTTAGTTAATTCCATAGTCTAAACACCTTTTTAGCTGGTTTTTTTTTTTGTGTGTGTGTATGTGTGCAACAACTTCAGATGTTTAATACAGTTTCTTTAATAGGGGAGGTTTTTGAAGAGAAAAATAACTTTTCTACACTAAGTTGTAGTACCTAACAACGGAAAAATTAATGAAGAGTTTGGGGGTTTTTAATACACTTCAGCCAAATACTGTTTGGAGGCAAGACAGTTGTGGCAAGAACTGGAATAAACTCTGTGTTGCCATGTAACTACTTGCTCTGCCTCTTTTGCCATGAAGAGTTAGCTGGTGAATTTCCTGTTTACATGTAGATTTAAGAAAGAGAAGTTAACAGAATGGGCTCAGGAGTTAACTGCTTAACTCTGGAGTTCAGAGTCATGTTGAATTAAGAATTCTGTGCCATAACGTGTATCACTTTTGTATTTAAGTAGTTTCTTCTGCACCGTTTGTTTTTGGTCAGGTGACTTTCTCACAGCTCTCTGCTCTATTGGTTACATTCTTTGTTTTCAGCTTCAGTCTTACTTCCTTTTTGGGTTTTCAGTTAGTCTTTTAAAGGCCTTTTGCTAGTGATCTGTTAAAGGTATTTCCACTGGGGCCATTTGAAATGTGCCCAAACTTTGGGTACAGCTGATAGAATCTCAAGTTTGGTACCCTGCTTTTTCCCTTCTTTCCTGTGCCCCAGCAGTCTCCAACTTCCAGGCTGAGCTATGATTCTACTGTGAAAACTGCTTTGCTTCCCCCTCCTCTCAGCACGTGTCTTCCTTTCTTTTTTTTTTTTTGTTTTTTTTTGGTAATACACTTAAGCATGAATGATTTTTCCCACGTGGTTGTTGAAATACAGGGAATAATTTGGGTACATGGGAACCTTTAAGGTACCTTTGGCACATTGCTGTTAACCCATCAGTGTTCAGGGACTTGCTGCATTCACCGTGCCAGAAGTGATTTCAGAGCTGTTATTCAGAGTGACAGAGTGCTAAGTTCAGAGCAGTACTTGGTGCCAGACTTAGTAAGTCAGGAGATCTTCGCATTTTTATGACCTCAGCAGAGATCTTGTCGTGCTAGCAGGCAGTGCCGAGAGTGAGAAGTGAAAGAAAACTACAGAACTTCCAAAATTCAGTGCTTGGAGAGTAAATTCTGCTATGGAATGAGTCCCCATACCTCTGTGACCCGGGGCAGTATGTTTTATTCATTTAAAAGAGTCAGAACTGGTTTGAAGTTCACATTAATGCCCCAGCTGGTTTATGTTTAGCCAGGGAGCTCTCGCTGTGTGAGCACACAGCTGATAAACCATGGCATGCCTGCACTGGATAGACCTGATTAATTGTTTTACTGGGGTAGAGCTCAGCAGATAGCCCTCGTTCTTCCTCCAATGTCATTATTTACAGTATTATTAAATTTGCAGTGACCTAGTCGAACTGTAAAAGAGTAAATATCCTTTCCTGGCAAGGTACATAGACCTGTGCTAGAGTTTATGTTAATCTCAGATTTCACAGTGTGGATGTAGACTGTGAACTCCATGGGATGCTGGCTTTGCTTTTTGTGTGTGTTAAAGTCACTTCTGGAGTTTATGCTTATAAATTAATGGGTAGCAAATACACTTTTTAATCTTACTGGGAATATTGGCCTAGACTGTGGGTTTGTGATAGGATAAGTGTTACAGCTTTCAGTGCAGCTTGCTTATCCAGTTGGAGTGATTCCTGTTTTACACTCAGGATTAGCATTTGGCTTGTCTGGCCTTTTGGAAAAGAATCCTCATTTGGCTTGTGTTCTCTCTGAAATTTGTACATGCCTGGTGTTGTGCAAATATTCCTAGTCTCAAAAATCAGCTTAGTGCATGGCTTGCGAAAGTGATTCAGATGAATCCATTGCACACTCTACTGTGACATCATGTTACAAATGAAATGTCACCTGATCAGCCACAACAAGAGCTGTCTGCTGTTAACTGGGGAAATCTAAGAGTTAAATTTGGTTAAAACCAGGACTGCTAAAAATCACCATTTAGTTCTTCTGATTTAAGCAATAACTTTTCAATTCTGTTTGGTAAACAGGGCTTTCCTGCCTCATTTATGTGGAACTGAGAGAAGGTAAATATCTGAAATATGTTGACAATCATTTTCCCGAACCCAGGGGTTTGACTGTTGCTTCACAAGCATGCAAACCATAGGGAAGAGTCTCCATTGCTTCCATCCACCTGTGATTCTGCCCACCTTGGTTGCAGACTGGCCATGCTTTGGGAGAGCAAACTTCTCACCTCTAGATTTCATCCATGTATTCTGTAAAGTTACTACTGTGCAATTAATGTTTATGCTTTCATGGAACAATTACCACCATATTTCTGTGATATTTTTCTTATCTGCTGCAGGGAGAACATAGAGCTGGCCCAATCATAAAGACAGATAAAACCAGGGAGAAATGTAGTTGTTTCTGTTGATGTGTAAGCATTGGATTTTCTGTTGGGTTTCTGGGGGTGTGTCTTTCTCCTGATAAACTTCTTACGCAGAGATATCTGCTGTGTAATGGGAAGAGTTTATTGCAGAGAAAACATTCTGTTCATGCATTCAAGACCTTTACAGATACTTGGGTAAAATGACACCTGTATTCCTCCTGCACAGACACTTTTTGAGGCTGTAGAGGATTGCAGGTGGTCCCCTGGGGGTCCCTGTGGTGTTTGGGTCTCACAGCAGCCCCTGTGCAGGCAGTGCTGCCTCTGCAGCAGGGCCACTGCAGCAGCCTGGAGCTGATGCTGGGCTTGAGCAGTTGCTTATGGAGGAGCAGTTTAATCTGCCTTCCTGGGCTCCTCATTTGTTACTGGAAGACAGGGATTGTTTATGGCTGCTGCTGGAATCTAGTGTAGCTGGATGATAAACTTCTGGGAAAGAGATCTGTCTTTTGTCTGCTTATGTAGCAGCGAGCATCTTGGATGGAGCTCAAGGGCAGAACTAACACAAATATTCCAGAATTGTGGTCCGTTGGTAGTCCTTGTATTTGGGAGCATCATTCTGATGAGCCAGCTTCTGTATTAGGGAAATAGGAAAGCTGAGTGGATTCCAGGTAATTGGTAGTGGCAGACATGGTGGGTCGAGTTCTGTTGCTTCACTTTTAGGGTGGTAATTTAAAGACTGAGGTATTTAAAAGCAAAAAAGAAAGTAGCTGATACACATTTACTAATTAATTATTCATTGAAGTATTTTTTTTTCCAGTTTTTAGTTTGGCAGTACCTCTCCTCTCTGTTAATAGCTGGAAAGAACACACACACACACGTCTGGAAATGAGTGGGTTTGTTTTGTTCTCACTGCCTGAGGCTCTCAGTGCTCCGAGGAACACGCTGGGTGGGTTCAGGTGCCAGAGCTTTTCCATCTGAGGCACTGGCAGGGTTTGTTGGATTGTTTTGTTAACTTCAAAGTACTGGTGTCTATTCCATGAACTCCGAGTGTTCCTTTGGTGCAGTGTGCCGTTTTGTGGATGGTATCAATAAATGAACTGTAGGATCCCATTTTAATCAAAATAAACACTTTATAATTGATTTTTGTAGAATGCTGGTGAGTAGGAAAGCTAGCTGTTGGTTTTTACAGAACCTGAGAAGTCACTTTCATTGGCAATTTTCTGTGATTGTGTCATTTCAAAAAACAGAAAGATGAAGGAACTTGTAGGTCAGAATACAGCAGATTTATCAGTGTCAGCAACATTTGAAAGTCTGTAGAAGATCAGCTGTAGGTTGAACACGTGGTGCTGCCTTTGCAGAATTGTTAAAGATCTTTCAGTTCCTGATACTTACCTGTAGATACCTGGCAGTGTTCCACCTGTAGCACTGCAAGTTAATTTATAACTAGAAGAAGAGCAAATAATGGAAAGGATTGATTGATTTATTTTCAAAAAAAGATTTTTATTATGTCTATCACTGGAAATTTTAGACTGGTTTCAGAGACTGCTGTGTATAATCATTTCTAATTCTTACTTGCATGTTTGCTCCATACCTCTGTTCATCCCTCCAGTGACGGGGGCTCACAATTCTTGTAACCCTCATTTCCTCAGTGTGGAGATAGAGTTTTGTTTTTATTGTGGCAAAACGTGTTGCCCTTTGATATATTGTAACAGCTAAGATAGCAAAGCTGCACAAACCTTAATTACTGCATCCTCAGCCTGTCTGCCAGGGGAAATACCAGGGAACTTGATTTTGCTCTTCTGCAACGTAAGAATAAAGGTTAAGTATGTCTATTTCAGCTCAGGTATTTTTACAATGCTAAGGTGGAGCTTTAGAAATTAAAGATTATTAGTACCCTTTTTTTAAAAGAAGTAAAGTAATAAGTGAAGCATGTTTTGATACAAATATTACCTGAAATGTTTGCAGTTTGAGCATGACAGCTTTTTCCACTTCAGAAGCCAAATAATAAATCAAGCCATACAAAAAAAATGCCTTGTACTGTCTTGATAACCTGTCTTAGAAGACTAAAAAGTTGGGGTTTTTTTTAATAGCTTAATTGAGGGAAGCATTTTAGTAGTTTGTTGTTTTCCTCCCCCTGTATACAAAGAAGAATTGTGCTGGGGTACTGTCGTGGTTTTACATTTGCTAAATTTTATTTATTAATTGGGAGATAGAACTTTGGGAGAAAAGGGCAAAACAGGCACAACTTAAAAGTAAAAACAGATAGATTTTATTAATATATGTGAAACCACGACAGGTACACAATTGGAACAGAAATTTACTGTTAAATAAATAACAGTAAATGTTTATCTGACCCTTGGTCTGCTTAAATTTATACAGATAACAGCAGCTTCTCCTTGGCCCATCTTCAGAGCCATCAAATGTGCAGTCTCTCCTGAGATCATGATCCATTTTCATTTTACCTCACTTGAAAATAAAGCACCTTTCAAGTTAAGCTGTTGAAACCAGAGCCCTTTGTTCTGCCTCCGATGTGGATTTCCTATTGCCAGGGTGTTTTATTTTCACTCGATCTAAATTGAAAAATATGGTTTGCATTTCTGCTAAGACCATTTAACCTTGAGCAGGCTAATCCCGTTACAGAGGAGGAGAAGGACACTGCCTGTGTGTTCTGGTGGAAGTTGGATGCCTGACAGGGGAAATCACAAGATTCCTGTTTATATATTCACGTTATCAATCGGAATGCTCACTCCTTGCTTTTCCTCGGCCACCTGACACACCAGTGGGCTGCTGCCAACACTTTGGCCACACAAGGCTGATGGATTAAGTCTCCCAGGTGTAGGGAAAAGCCCAGCAAAGGCACTTGTTAATTTTCTGGCTTTGTGTTGTCACCACGAGGCCGGGTTCCTGCAGAGGTTCCCGTGCTGTAAGGGGCCGTGGAGCTGCTGCTGGTTTGTGCTCAGGAGCTCTTAGTCCCAGGTGATAAATGGTAAATTCCGCCTTCCACTTCTGTTCCTCGAGGAGCAGCATCAGAAATGGAGCTCGTTTGTTATGTGTTCTAACAGAGGTTGGAGTTAGAGGCATCAATCCCATCATTTGCTGTCTGGTGAGAGGGTCATGGATTTGTGTGTTGGGAAGAATAAAGGAGACACATGCTTCCAGCTGTCAGAAATGGAAATACAGCTGTTCTGCCTGAGACTCTGGTGACTTAATAGGCAAATGTGGATTTTTGTCTCAGGCCTGTCTTACTTGAAGGGTTAAGTTTTCAGGGAAGGGCAGGGACAGGAAGGGCTTTGCTGCTGCTGCTTGGTTGTGCCAGTTGGGTTAGTTTCGCTCTGAGATTTGATGTTATAGTGATAATTAATACTCTTAAAAACTTATAAGGAACTATAGGTCAATGTTTTTCATCTAGGGAATACCTAGAGTTCTGATCCTAATCATAGGAGGGTTTTATTTCTCCTAAGCTAGTTTTGTAATCTAAAATCTGTTTGTTTTAGAAAGATAAAAATTGAATGAACACAGTTTCAGAATTTAGGAGTTCTGTTGTTGCTGTGTGAAGAAAACCCAACGATGCTGTGGTAGAACATTCCAGAGATATTGGTATGTTAGTTGTTAGCATCTGTATTCCCAAAATGAAATGTAATTGAGTTGATTTAACTGTAGCAGGATTGATGAGTTGTTTTTTTTTTTTCCTGTGAAAATACTACTTTACATTCTGCTTGCTCTTGAACGTGCTACAGCTTTCTTCTAAAAGCAGAATGATTTTTCAGTTAATGCAGTTTTGGCATGCGACAGACTGAAATTTGTTATTACAAAGCAAGTGCCGGTGGCTGTGTTAGCTCCGAGAACTCTGCTCAGGTTGTTGTAGATGCTGTAACTCAGCTGTAGCCCCAGCAGGCAGTCAGAGGTGAGCCCAGTACTGGGTTCTCATGGAGCAGACCAGTGGTTCTGCTCTGGATGGAAGGAGTTGTGCATGAACTGGGTTTCGCGTCAGGAAGGAGCTGGCATCTGTAGGAGCTGTTTCCTGTTTTTCTCCAGTTCAAACTGCCTGCTAAAATTTGGACTGTCCCAAATTAACCCAAACTGAGAGTCAGTATCACAAACATCCCTGTGGTTCCAAATGCCCAGGGTGTGACAGCGAGGGCCAAAACTGACTGAAGTGTCACCTCTGTAGAGCACGGATGTCACTGCAGGTGAATCATCACCTCAGACTTGCACAGGAGCGAGAGCTTGCTCTCAATGAAACTGGCCAGCTGGAATTCTTTCTGTAGTTAGGTGTCTGACTTCTTAGTTGTCCATGAAGTAATTTTTGAGACCTAATTGTAAATGCAAGATTGCTTTTGTAGTGAGACCATCCTCAGTGGGTCTTGCAGCCAGCTGATGAAGCTGTGATAAAATGCAAAACAGCATCAGTGGGTTTGATGGTTTGTGATTCCTCTGGCAGTGCATGGGGGGGGGTCTCAGAAAAAACACTTTTGGGTAATTATTTTGCATACCTTAGCATGTCAGAAGCCATTCTTCCTTCAAAGAAGTAACTAGTGCTTGCTTTCTGTTATTAGAAAAATCTTAGAAGCCAGAATTTGCTTAGTGGAAGCTGATGCCTGCACTCACTTTGAAAGGGACTTGAGCTGAGTTAAAATTAAATTTAAAGTTAAAACCAAAATTAACTGGTTGTTTATATATCTAAAAAAGTAATGGAAGTTTTAGTACCTGTGGACTATCTTGTGGTTTAATACATTCAATTTGCATTGCTTCTGACAGACATCAAACTATCTTATTTAAAACTGGAGGTTTATGGGTGGTTTGTGGTGAAGAAGGAGCCAGCTCAGTGTTTCGAGGCAGATCCAAACCATGTAGTCACTTCCCCATACTGACATTGTTAGTTCTTTTTCTCCAAAAAAACTTTCGGAGTCTGTTTTTAAGCGGCATAAGCTGGGCAGTGCTGTTGATTTGAGCAGAAATACCGTGTATCAAGTGTCATTAATTAACGTCCCAAGTTTTGGTTTCACTTCTGACAAGTTACGGTTTTGTTTCTCGGTCAGGGAGCTCCGAAATGGTGCCAGCTGTGGTCTGTCCCTGCCCACAGCCCCGTGTTTCCTGGCCCAGGGGGTTTGGGATGGGGGAGCTGGGGCAGATGCACAGGGTGTGTGTGTGGCTAAGGCTGGGATATGCCAGAGCTCAGTCACACCAGTTCAGGGAGAGATTAAATAACATCTAAATTTGCTGGCTTTTGAACTGAATTCAAGTCTAAGCTTCCATTATAAGCTTTGGAAGGAAGAACTCTTTGCATGTAGCTTGACACCACCACATCTGCCTGAAGTCCTGTCACTGGTGGCTTGCACTGAGGGATGGTCCCTGTAGAAATAGGATCCAATTAGAAGCAAAATTCCCCAGTTCCTTTTGTGTCACTGTGAAATAATTGTTCTAAAATGAATCTAAGTGTGTAACAGATTGTATTTTGGGAGAGTTAATTACAAACTGTGTGGTTCAGGGATTTAGTGCAAGAAGAGGAAGAACAGTTGATGGAAGAAAGGAAAAAGAGAAAAGAAGACAAGAAGAAGAAGGAAGCTGCTCAAAAAAAGGTATGTGGAGCACTGAGATTGAACCCCTCTTCTTGGAGGTGACTTGTTTCATCACTAGTAAAAACAACTGTTTTCTTATTAATTTAATGTTTTAAATTTAAATGTGCTGTCAATTATTTAGAGGTAACTGACATATTGAGCATTGTAATTGGCTCTGTGTAGCTTCTTACTAAACTAAATTTTCTTCTGAGATGACCCTTTTTTTCCTGTCAATTGAGGCAGTCTCAGGTTTGAAGTACCTCAGTGTTAGTGTATTTCCTAGTAGAATAAAAGTATTATTTTAAGGCAGTAGGTTTCAGCTGCATTCTTATTTTAATATATCTTCTTATTCTTCAGTATGGGAACATGCCATGAGAGAATTTGTAGTTAGGGAATAAAAATTTTCATAAAAAAGAAAATATTGACAGCAAAGATGTTTAGGGATGGAAACGTCACAGAAATGCTTGTAAATGCTTCAGAATCCCTGTTTACTGACGAGATCCTCATCATGGCCATTGATTCTAAATATTGACCCCGAGCTTGAGAGGAGCTGGTAAAAGCAGTTTTTAAACACATGCATTTCAGTAGGAGCAGAGAGAACCTGCTCAGTAGCTGTGATCCCATTGCCTGATGCTGGCTATGGCTCCAGGAACAGACTGGTTTGTTTTACAGCCAGCAAAACCTCCCAAGCCCTGAGCTGAGCCCTGATGGAGTCTGTAAGACCCCAGCTTAAATACATCCATTGTGTTCTCTTGGGCACCAGCACCTTAGCACAGAAAGCAGCCAGGAGCCCTGGGTGTGCCCTTGGCTCTCCGGAGCCTCTTCAGGTGCCCTAGGTGCATCAGAAACAGCAAAAAGTTTTGAAAAGTGCTGAGTTCTCATTCTCCCATCCATGAAGCAAGTGGCAGGCTGTTGAGCTGGGTCACAGCTAGGCAGGGGGAGAGCACAAACTCTCCAGAGGAAGCTCTGAACGTGCCCAGGCACGGGGAGAGCCAGAGGCACCACATACCCACGCTGTGAGGGACAAACCCAGGGCTAGGGGTTAAGGCATGGAGTGTTCCAGTAACTGGGACTGAGGGGAGTGGTGGAGGGACAGCAGCAATCCCAGAGGTGACACTTGGGCTGTGGAAGGGCAGTGCTGTGCCCCCGTCCTGCTGCTGAGCAGAGTTCTGGGTGTATCCACTGGCTTTTTGTGCAGTATGAACACTTGGCTCAGCCAGGTGTTGGAACACAGAACCCTGGGGTTCTAAGAGCACAGAGCCACCCATGGCCTCAGAGTAGGAGTTTGAACCACATCTGTTGAACAAAAAGCATACTGAGGAGTTGTGATGTGTGGTGGCCCCACGTGCAGCTCCTCTCTTTGGGAGGCTGGGGAGGAGGAGAGCAGCACTGGAGCACAGAGGAGGAGCTGGTGCTTTAGGGAGGTCCTTTCTGAGCACAGTCCCACTGTGGTGCACAGTAAAAACCACACCAGTGAGGTGCATTTCCATACAAGAAATGTTTCTCTCCCATTTCATCCTGTGATAAACTTTTATTCTAATAGATCTCTCGACTTGGGTGTATCACAGGTTTAATCCATTGAATCTTGCAAATGAAAGACTTGAAGGTTTGGCATTTGCTCTCTTATTCTTTTCCATTTCCAGGTCACTCCCCCTTCCCTGCCCTGTTCTGCAATAAAAGTGGTGGCAGCTCTTTGCTTCCAGGCACAGTTTTTAACTCACTTAAAACATCTCAATTTGCAAGTTTAATTCGGTCTGTTTCATGTAGTTATCTTTCAAATTAATTTTGTCTTCTGTAACATTTAAACAGCTTTTTAAACATAAGGAATAATAGGCCTGGGTTGCTTAGAGAAAGGCTTCTGAAGTAGATAATTAAATAACTTGAAACCATTTAAAAAGAGGAAAGTCAAAAGCTAATGTTGCTTTATGAAGTGGCACGTGTACTGTGGTTTCTGTCTTATCTGCACAAATCACTGACACTTCTTTTTTCTTGTTCTAGGCCATTGAACAAAAAATCAAAGGTAAGTTACTTTCCAGTTAGTTCTACTCTGTGTATTATTTCTGGGGTTTTAAAAATGTTGAATCAAATGTGTCACCTGAAATCTCCTCCCAAAAGTGACAGATGGGACCCTTGAGACTTCAGCTGTGCTTTTTCAAAGTGATCACAAAAGTCTAGAAGAGTCAGGGTTTATGCAGGAGTTGGAGTTGCTGATCTTCCTGTTTTCCATCCTTATTTACTTACAGAGCACCAGGTATAGACATGATACCTGGTGTTCCCTTCCTTGCTTGCTTTTTTCCCTTTGTTTGAAAAGTGCACCAGCACTTCAGAATAACTGTGTATAAGATGGATCTGTTTAAAACTTAGTTTGCAAATATTCTAAGTGCAGCTGGGATTGGGAACATGTGATGGACAAGTAATTAATATGTCCAGTTTTAACTCCTGCATATGGAGGGCTCTCCCCACAAAATGATCAGGATGCCAGTACCCAAAAGCTGTAATTTCAATATTTATGGCAGGTGGGAGCACTGTGGTTTTCTGAATTTTTGTGGGGTTTGTATGGATCTCCATCCTAACCTTCTAAAAAGCTTCTAAAAAGGGGAAAAAAAGATGATTTTCACTTTCTCTCGAATTGATTGTAGCTCCTCATCTGTTAGTTGGGAAGTGCACAGTGGTTGCTGAAGTTCTCATGTGGAGTGCTTGCTGAAACCTTGTTTTCTGAGAACCCTGGTTTAATTTAGTACTCACTGGAGCAGTGGCAGACACTCCAGAAGCTTCAGAGCCCTGCTTAGCAGAGATGTGATTCCTGCTGGAAAAATCCAGAAGTGTTTGAAGACTGGTGGGGCTTGAAGGCAGGGGGCTGGCAGAGGGCACACTGTGCTGGGGAAGAGGCAGGGAAGCACAAGGTCCCGTTCCCAAGGTGGATGATGAGGAACATCCCAGCAGGCAGGTTTGTCCTCATGCCCCAAGGCTCTGCAGCACCCAGCTCTCAGGAGGGTCAGCTCAGCTGGCATTTCTGAGTGCAGTGTGTGTACTCTGGTGGGTGTGTTTAAATGGGAAGAATACCTGGATTGAGGAAGACCAGTGGATTTTTGCTGTGGGGAGGAGCGAGGGCATCCATGCTGCTGTGAGTGGGAAGTTCCTCTGCCTGGGGAGGCTGGTGGGTTGGTTTTGAAAAAGGGATTGCTGGAGGCAGAGGGAGCTGCCAGAGCCTGGAGTGAGCTGCAGGAGTGTCTGCACACAGGAGAAGCTGCTGCTGTGTGTGTCCCACCACCCTCTGAGCTGCACCAGGCTGACCAGGGATCCCACCCTGTGGCCACTGAAATCCATGGGGAGCTCCAGGTTTGTCTTTGGGCACAGGACAGAATCATTAATAAAATTGCTGGAAGACTATAGTTAACAAATATTCTTCATCTGCTTTTTCAAGCAGTGCATGGAATCATGTTTGAATACCAGCTAAGGATTAGTTTTCTTCTGTACACTCCTGCCATAAGGCTTCTAGGATAATAGAACAGATTTAAAGAATTATGAAAATGTCTGGGTTTATTCTGAAGTGATTAAAAAAATGTCTGAAAAGATAGTGAAGAAGGAAAATGGTAGAATACTTTGCTGTATAATAATGAGCACTTGGAGTGCCCATTTGACCCGTGTGCTTGGGCTGCACTGGTGTCACATCAGGGCTGAGGCTGCACAGGCAAATGGCTAAAAATAGCATGAACCAGGAGGGCAGGAATTCTGCTTGGGAGGCTACCCAGTGGGGATCTTCACATGGAATGAAAATGTCTTTCTTCTGAAGGACAGAGTAATTAAATTTTTTTTATTATTATTATTTTCTGCTTTGAGGCTTAACATTCACGGTTGGAAGTGTTAAGTTCCAACTTAATTATGTTATTATTTAAAGGGTATTTCATAAAGTTCAGCAGGAATTCAGAGCTGTCAGAGAAACACAAACTGGCAGTGCTGTGGGATAAAAGACATCATGAAATGCAGATACACAACTTTTTGCTACAGTTTCTATAGGAACAAAATGCGAAGCTTGTGTTGCACATGGCTCTTGCCTTGTTTCACCAGTTTTGCTCCTTGTATTCAGGATGCAAATTAATGTTTCATTAGTTTCCAAGTTTCCATCACGTTAATGTCTTAAATAATTTATTCTGTGCATGAGCTGAAGATAAAATACAAGAGTATAGGATCTCTAAATAATTCAGAATTATGTGCCTCTTTCAGAAAAGAAGCTGGTTAAGTGCTGTGGGTGGGAAGGGAGGGTATTTCTTGGTTTTAAATGTAGTTTGGACAGCTCCAAACTGTTGTTTTAGCTAAGGAAGAAATTGCTGTTGTACCAGCTGAAGCAGCTCCCAGTGTTCATGTAAAGTGACAAGAACCTTCCAAGGAAGTTCATGGAGCTGGGGCTATTCCTGTCAGGATTGGGAATGAAAAAGATGCTGACAACGTTTCTGGTACCAGCAGCATTTTAATACCGTAGTATTGCAGTTTAAAATGCACATATGGCATTCTGCAGATTTCAGGGGTTCTGACCTGCCTGGTTTGATCCAGCTGGTGTTTTTTAAAGGCGAGAAGAGGTGTTTGGGGGAGTTAGAGCTGAGTCTGTTAGTTGCTAAGTGGAAAGTTTATCTGTTTGTGCAGCAGCTGGCACATCATGTACCTTCCCAGTGCTCTTGTTCCAGGTATTTTAGGAAAAAAGAAGTATAATTTGAGTTTCTATTTGTCGGAAGTACTGTAGAATTGTTAGTTGAGGTGTTCCTTCTAGCATGGCAAAAGGCGTCCTTTTGCTGTGTTTAAAGTCAGTGCTGCTGGAAACAGTCAAGTCAATCCATTTGTCCTGAATTTCCAGAGCTCTGCCCCGTGGCCCCGGGCAGTGCTGATGGACCCCGCACTGGAGGAAAGGCTGCTCGGGGAGGATGTTTGACTTGGGCTCTGCGTGGTGCTCCGGGCTGGGAGCTCAGTGGGGGCTCAAATGCCCTTTGCACACAATTGAATTTATCGATGTGAAGTAATTGCTGAGAAGTGCCCGGAGCTGGGGGAGCTGCGGCTCGGGGCAGCAGCACGAGCTATCGCTGCAGCCCAGAAAGTGCCACTTCCATTGCAGAACAGAGTAAACTGAATTGCCCACTGAAACGGAAAGTGCTCTAAAAATAGCTGGGTGTGGAATTGAAATCTTTTGACTCATATTTCCCACCTTGGAAACTTCTTACGCTTGTTCTTCTCCGCGGAGCGGAATGGCCCGGCTGCACAAACCCTGCTGGGTTTTTGTCGGGCTTTTCGCTTGCCTGACCGTGCTTTTCGTGGCTGGAAAAGCTCTCCTGCCAGCTCTCAGCCCTGGGGGTGGCTGGGGGAAGGCGGGGGACGGGGCTGCGGTCCGGCGGGAAGGACGCGCTCACCTCGGCGCGGGTCCGCAGGGGTTAAAAGCCTTGGCAAACACGGAGATATTTTCCAGAGCAGCTCCCAGCTCACAGCTGCGGCCATTTTTTTCCAGCCCGAAAATTCTAGCACTACATCTTACGTGTGTGTCGGCTTGAAAAAGCCAGACTTCCTTCTGTTTGCCCTTCAAGCATTCCAGCCCTGCCAACTGCGGGACATGCCGTGCGGGGAGAGCGGCGCGGGGCGATTTTCAGGGGGCTCCAGCTCCAGCAGCGGGAAGGAGCTTTGGAGCTTTTCCCTGCCAGCCTGGCGCTGTTCTTTGTGTGGGTCAGCAGAGGGTTTGATCTCCCTGCGCTAGTTTTGTGCGAGGGAGAAACTGTTTTCCATCTGCATTAAAAGTTACTGGAGCAGCTGCCTTGCTGCTTTTTTTTTTTTTTTTTTTTTTTTTTTTTTTTTTTTTTTCGTTGGAGGGGGAGTGTGAGTCCCTGGGCCCCTGCTCCAGGAGGAGTTGGCAGGCAGCTCCTGGAGCAGTAAAATGACACCATGCTTCTCCTCCATTTTCTAATGAAATCTGCAGAGTGGGAAAGCAACACAAGTTGGAAGCGTCTTTCTTTGGAATCTCTCTGTAAACTGTAACTCCACCATCCCCTGCTCTGAGGGTTTTACAGCAGGTTTGTTCTTTATGAAAATCTGTCGTTTTTAATGCTAGTTTCTGTAAACTTGCTGTTGCTAGTCAATTAACTGCGATAAACTGTAAGTTTGTTAATGTTGTCTTTCTGCCTTAATACGATTCAAAATAAAATACCGGTGTGTAGCAAACTTTTATTAACAAGCAACTTGTTTAGAGCAAATTAACAAATTAAGGTAACAGTTTAAGGGTGCTGGAATTCTTAGTAGCCATATTGGAATATTAATGTGTTATTTAGCTTTCTGAGAAGTTGTGGAGCAGAAAATGTTGGACAGGGTGAATTTTATAGTTTAAAAACTTACTCTGTGGTTCTGAGGGAAGCAAAGGCAAGGGAATTCCGTTGCACTTCGGATAATTTCAGTTGAAAATTAGCGTGTGATTGTGAACTTTGCATATTCCATAGCCTAGCCCTGGGACCTGGCAAATACGTTATACAATTTGCTGATATCATAGTAGATAGAATTGCCATGTTTGCTAAGGAAACAAATGCTCAGAATAGACATGAAATATAATATTCATAAGCTGTTAGAGAAGTCCTGTAGGTGCTGTGACTTGGGGCTGGCTGGGCAGGGAATACCTTGTTTATTTGTTACACTCCTTGATAGTCAAAAGAGATTTGAGTTCCTGCAGGTCCGTTGGGGTCTGTTCTAACACACTTGGTCTTAAAGTAGCTTTAATTAGGAAAGTAAAGTGCTAGGGCTGCCCTGGGCATGCTGTTGGCAGCTCTCTCTGGGCGTCCAGGGAACGTCAGATGGAAATTATTTCACTTTACCCCACAGGAGCAGTGGTGCAGGAGTGGAAGTGGCAGGGAAGGAGAAGTGACTCAGTGACCATGTTGTCAGATTAAAATCTCTTCAAGCGAGGTGTGGTTGTATTTTCTGCTGAAGGTGGCAGTGGAAGGAAGAAGAGCTGGAATAGTCTGTGCCAGAGGCTGAAGGAGTGTGTGTGTCCCTGCGTGGGGCCCTGGCCCCAGCTCTGATGGCTGCAAGTGATGCTGTGGCTGCAGGAAGGGTTTCTGTGTGTCACTGTCAGCTCAGCTCAGCTGAACTCTGCTCCAGGCTCCATGGGTCATCCATGCAATCAGCTGGGGCAGGAGGCGCAGGGAGAGCACCAAAAGTTGTGGCTTTGGCACTGGTTATGCAGGTTGTGGAGTTTGAACAAATGTGTTTTAATTTCGGAGCTTGTTGCAGTACCTGGACCACAGAAAAGCACCAAGTCCTTCTGCATTAAATTGTCAACGAATTCTCAGCAATTTGCTTAAATAGCACCTCTCCCCCTTTCAGGGCTTAGTCACTCTCAGTGACTTTATTTATAATGCAAGAAATTTTAGAAGCACCAAATGAAATAGATTTATTTTTTATTATTTCCTATTTGTGCAGTTCGGTTTTGAACCAGAAGTCAGAATCACAATTTGTTGTCCCATTATGTGCATCAAAATATTTTGCAAGGGATCAGTTGCCTTCCCTTAATATAGGGAACAGCTTAAATTGAGGAAATCTGAAGTGGTGGTTGTGATCTTTATCAGCTTCTCAGTTTGTCTAATAGCCTTTCAATACCTTCTGTTCCCTGTGCTCTGTACAGTAAATTGAGTTATGTCCTGGCCCTTCCTCTCCTTAATTCTGTCCCTCTCCAGTCAGCTGAGAACTGGGAGAGCTGAGTCCCTGCTGTGCCCGAGAGGGAGCTGGAGGCCCTGGGAGGGGCAGCTGAAGTTGGGCATCCTCACCCTGACACTTCTGCTCACCTCTCTGTCAGACAAGGAGGTCTCCAGAGTTTTTCTTTTCTGCTTCCCCTAAGTAGCCAAAATGCAATATTCCATTAAAGCACAACTCAGATGATCATTCTTCAGTGACTGTTTATTCTAAAGGCTTCTATTTCATGTTTTTCAGAATATGTAAAGTAGAAATAAACAGAAATTATATCATAAGTAGCACTGGCAACATTCAAATTGATTCCTTAAACAAAAGCTCGAGTTTGCTTTTATTTTTGTTGTATTCCCATGACTCGGTTCCTGAAAGCGAATGATGAAATGGTCTTTAAACATATTTAAAAGATTTTAAAAGCCCCTGAAAATTACATTCTCAGTCGTGTAGTAACATTATTCCTGGTGCTGAGGAAGGTCATGGGCGAGTATTGAGGTATCTTGGGAAGTTGCACAATAAATATTAGGACACTTTTTGGATATCTCATACAAGAAATTTGAAAAGTACATTAACATATCAATACTGTGAGGCAGGGCCAGAGCTGAGGTGCAGCTGGGAGGGATGGCAGAGTCCCACAGCAGGAGCTCAGAGTGCCATCCTCCCTGGTGCCCCTGTCCCTGCCCATGCCCTGGACTGGGCTGTGGGGCTGAGGCTGTGTGACTTTGGTGTCACCTCTGCCCATGATCTGACCTTCCCCTGGCCTTGTCGGGGCCGTGCTGTCGGGACTGAGATAATTTGGAGTTGCACTTGCACATTTGGCATTTTCCCAGTGCCAGCACCATCCTGCAGGGCTGTGAGCAGCGTTCCCTGTTCTGGCAGCTGTCCCTGCTGGCAGCAGTCACTTGAGGGCAGGAATAACTTTGGATGTTGGGCTTGTTAAAGCAGGGAAGCCTGAACAACACGTCCTGTAGGTCCTGTTTGCCTCCTGTTCTTTTTGGGCCAGGCCAGAGCAGTTTTCTACATGTAATATTTAAATGTTAAACTTAATTTTTTTAAATAATAATTTAAAATTTAAGCATTTTCTTTAAAAAGGTTAAATATCAAGATAAACTGCACAGTGCTGATTTGTGCAAATCGACAGCAAAAGGCTGTAGAAAGCTGGTTAGTAGTAGCATACTGTAACTGAGATAACTTGGATAGGAGTGATAGCAAGGCATATTCCCACTTCCAGGTCTGTGCCATGAAAATTTGTGATTGAGGGATAACAGAGCTTTTCCTCAGGGATGAGTTACAGCTTGAATCAGAAGAAATGCTGTCATTACATCGTACATAAACACCTGTAATAATATTGACTTAGTCTTCAATTTTTTTTATGTTGCTATTCACATGAATAACTTTGTCCCACTTTCTTTTTCCTGGGGGTGGGGGTAGTGCCAGAACAAACCAAGACAAGTGTAAGCCAGCCCCAGCCTGTCACCTCCAACGGCACTTCCACAGGAACCAGCACTACTAATAATGCCAAGCGGGCCCCAGCCAGCAGCCAGCAGCAGCCCTTGCCTCGATACCCTCCTCGGGAAGTACCACCACGATTCCGACACCAGGAACAGAAACAGCTTCTGAAACGAGGGCAGCAGTTACCTGTGATAGCTGCAAACCTGGGATCCACTCCCAAAGCGTTAAACGGCCAGTCAGGAGGCAGCACTGGCACCAATAACCAGCCCGTGACCAACGGAGAAGTGCCCAACAGCAGCAAAAAACAGCCAGGTGAGGGCAGGTACCTTGTTTTCCTTCAGCTAAAACCGAGTGGCTGAAATTCAGTTACCAGGGGAGTATTTCAGCCAACATCATTTGAACTTTCACTGTAAGCTGTAGCATGAGGAGGTCAGAGCTTGATAGTGAATGTTGCAGGGTGGTGTTGGTCTCTCTGGGCAGGTTCCATACTGAAACTTCAGCACTTGTCTCAGTGTTGCCTTGCTGGTGGCAGCAGTGAATGGCAGACAGGGCAGGGCTGGAGCAGGTGGGGACTTCAGTGTTACTTCTGCTGTGCTGCAGATTGCCAATCTTTGTCCTCAGCATGGATCCCAGCAAGAGCATGGTACGAAGCACCTTTGTTGCTTTGTCCAGTTTTGATAGACACAGCCCATAAAGAAGGGTTTTTAGGACCTATCCCAGAGATGGACTGGTCCCACACAGCAGGGCAGGGGGGAATTCTGCCCCACTCAGGTGTGACCTCACCTGCAGAGCTGCCCTGGGGCCCAGCACAGGAGGACCTGGAACTGCTGGAGGAGTCTCCAGGATGAGCAGAGGGATGGAGCAGCTCTGCTGGGAGGAAAGGCTGTGGGAACTGGGATTATTCAGCCTGGAGAAGAGACATGGGGTGACCTAATTTTGGCCTTCCAGTACCTGAAGGGAGCCTACAGGAGGGATGAAGAGAGACTATTCACGAGGGATGGAGGGTGGAGGACAGGACACAGGGAATGGCTTCCCACTGCCAGAGGACAGGGCTGGATGGGATATTGGGAAGGAATTCCTCCCTGGGAGGGTGGGGAGGCCCTGACACAGGGTGCCCAGAGCAGCTGTGGCTGCCCCTGGATCCCTGGCAGTGCCCAAGGCCAGGCTGGATGGGGCTTGGAGCAGCCTGGGGCAGTGGAAGGTGTCCCTGCCCATGGCAGTGGAACTGAGTGGTCTTCAAAGCCCCTTCCAGCACATTTCTTTATGTGATTCTGGACAGCACCTTGAGACTTGGCTTTCATTTTTAACTCCATACCTGGAGATCCAGCCAAGGTACAGCTTGTTCAGGATATGAGAATTGTCTTTTATTGTCAGGTCAGAGTTTTTCTCAGTTTTTTTCACCCAGAGCTTGGTTATGTTACAGAATGGCTCCACTTTTACCTTTACAGCTATTTAGGTTTATTCATCTTTTGTTATTTTAGTTGTTATGCACCTTCAAATAGCCTTTTAAGTCAGCTGAACTTGCCTGTTATATGTGTAGGATGTGCTGTTCAGTGACTGCACTAACATGCAGTTCAGTTAATTTTTTACAGGACATTAATGTAATTTACTTAAAAAAGTAACTTTCTGTGAAGGATCTAGCTTTTCAAAGGGATCTGGTATTAATGCATGCTTAATACTTTCTTATTTTTATGCTTGTATTTATATTTTGACGTGCGCATAGCAGTGATGATGTAACTTTTTCCTACGAATAGTTTCTTCTGTGACTTCACTGAATTCCCAGTGTTTCTCAAAATTAGTGTTTTATAGACTACAAAGGATGTGACTCTCAGCCTCTTTAGAAAAAAAAAAAAAAAAGAAAGAATAAAACTCTGCAAATAGCCTTGATATTTCAAGTTTGAGTTAAATATTGAGCTGTTCTGATTACAGCATCTTGAAGAAGCAGGATTTAAAATGAAAATAAACAAAGCACTGGAAGCACTTTATCTGTGCGTCCTTGAGGAATGTTTCCCATATTACTTTCCAGTATTATTTCTGTAACAAGCTGATAGGACTCTTTACCATTGCAATAGGTAACTTCTAAGAAGCTTATTTTCTTTGCTTCTCCTGTATGATTTTGTTCCTGTCCCTGGTGATGTTTAAAGTTACCTTTCATTAAGATGAAACTTTTCCTGCAGCATGTATACTCTACTGGGCCAGTTGTGTAGCAAGGTGACTTAAATAAGAGTAGTGATTTAAATAAAAATTCAGACTAATTTAAGAAGTACTACTGCTTATACAGCCTAGTCAGTCTCCCAGTTGTATCCAGAGGGTCTGTGTATGATTCTCTGTTGTACTTCTTCTGTGAACACCAGGCCAGTATTTAATTAGCTGGATTCCCCATTTGTGTGCTGCATTTTTCCCAGGTTTGCTCAGTTTCCCTTGATTTTGTGGTGGTGTTGCTGGGCACTGCCAGCATGTCCCAGTGCTTGTTCTGGTGTCTGGGGCAGTTCTGTGCTCTGAGTAACACCCTGATTGTTTGGATGGTGTGTCTGGAAGCAGCGAAGTTCAGGATCCTTCAGGGAGAGAAGGATTGGCCAGATCTCTTTGTCACCTTAGGAAAATGTCTGTGTCCTGTAGCTCCTGTCAGAGCTCCTGGCATTTTGTGTGTCCCGGGAAAGCTCGGAGCTGCCATCTGAGATGGGCACTCAGGGCTCCTTCCTTGGTGCCTGCAAGGTCTCTTTCCCTAGAATTACCAGGAAGAACAGCTGCTTTGGATGTGTTGTCATGTTCTTTTTTAAACATAGACAAGATGATAACGGAAAGGCAAATAGTTCTTTCTTTTGTGCTGGATTTCTGTCCTGGTTTCAAGCTCTGGTCTGATGTGTTGCTGGTGAGGTGGAGGAGGCCCCATCCAGCAGGACCTAATGTCTTCTGACACTTTTGTATCTGAAAGGAAATGCTCTTTTGTCATTTGCCTGTCTCAGTTTCACTCACTCTCCCTACTTCCTCTTTCAGCCTCTACCACTAGACCCAGATACTCTCCTTTTTACTGCTGGAATCAAAAAATCTCATTAAATTTGACATATCTGTAGGTTGCTTGCATAGACAGGATACCCATGGACAGTGGGATTAAATCAATGTGGGATTGATCTGTATTTTAGGGCTAAAAGAAAAACTGTGGCTTCAGTTGTTGAAGTCAGAATTGCTGGCATTGGGAATGGCTGTGGGTTTGTGTGTAATTCCTGGAAGGATCTCTCCCCAATTCCAGCTGTGGTTTAAATGGTTTGGTCAGTTTTTGTAAAAGCCAGATAATGGAGGCAGATACTGCTGAATTTCAAGTCTCTAATTGCACTGGGCACAGTAAGATTTTAAGTCACTGGTATTGGAGAATTTTTCAATCATATCACTTGTCTATAACCCATCTCTTTACTTGTGTTTTGTGTGAACAGTTGTGTCCTGTTTGGAAAATCAGCATGCTTTGTCTAGAAGTCAAGCTGAAGAAGGGATAGGACTGTAGTCTGGTTTTTTCCTGCTGTTTTTAGGACATTTGGCATATTGTTTTAGTAAAGAGACACAAATGAAGCTCATGTCTTGTAGTGTTTCTGGAACAGATCCAGGCCAGTGCCAAGGTGGTTATTTTAAGAACTCTCCTTAAGTAGCTCTTTATCAGGACACTTTCATACCCAGTTTAGTTGCCTTCATTTAGTGCCCCATGTGCAAACTTCACATGAGGGGAACGGTTGATGGCTACCCTGGTGTTTGCTCACTTCTGCTCTGGAACCCCTTGGAATAACCAATGTTGTTCCACGATGAAATGATTTATATCATGAGCTGAAATATTTCCAGCAGTAATTGCTTACAACTGTGGCCAGAGCAGAACAGGAGAGCACCACCAGGCTCCTGGCAGGGCTCCAGTTTGGATTCCTCCCATCTGCCTTTATCCTGGTGCATCTCACAGCAGAGCCACAAAGTTGTGTCCCAGCCAGAGCCTTTGGGAGCAAAAGGTCCCTCCTGTAACCTGGGGGTGGTTCTCAGCTGTTGGAGGAGTCAGGGAAGAGGGGAGCAGTTGGGATTTGCAGTTAGTGGTGATGAAGGTTGGATTTGGAGTTGGGGAATGTTGCCTTCACTGTAACAGTTACGGTCTCCAGCTGTAAAATCTGTGAGTTTGAAAGATGAAGTTTGATTCTGTACAGTGCCTGTGTGGCAAAGGGCAGAAGGAGGATGTGAGAGAGGGCAAATGATGGATTGTTACGCACGTGCTTAGGTTAAATCAACGTTGGGCCACACTCAAATGTTGCTGTTTGCTCAGTCAGGCAGCAGAGCACTGATTTGGAGGTGGAGCAAATGTCCTATTCAGAGAGGGGAGAGGAACTTGATGAAGTTTCAGGGCTGACCACTCAACTTCTTAGTGCAGTCCAAAATGAACTAGTTTTGGTTTCACTAACTCTAAATTCTTCCTCTTTTTTGTATAAATCAAACTTTTAAGGACATGTTAAATTGGCTCATTAAATGCCAAATGTGTAACAAGTAGGTCGTAATGGAAATGTGTCATAAAAGCAGCAGAATTGCTAATTCTCACATCCCCAGGCTGAGTTTGTTGTCATGTCTCTGCTCCCTGTGTGGAGGAACGCAATTCAGAGCAGACTGAGAGAGAAAGTCTCACTTTTCATTCAGTGAGACTGAGCTGGCTCTGATAAAAACCTGTCCTGAAAAAAGGGGTCTAAGGACTGGGTTTACAGCAGTGAGTACTTTGGGGGACTGTTCTCTCATTTGCTGAAGTAACACTTCTGTGATTTTCTTGCTTTTTTTTTTGTAGGCATGCCTCCCATTCGGGACTTGGTGAGCCACTCCCCTAACCAGTCAGGTTAGCTACTTCCATCTCACCTGCTTTTGCACTACGTGTTTGTGGTAGTTACGTGTTTCACACAATTTTGTCTCATTTTTTAAATTATTATTTTTATTCATTGGCTTACGCTTTTCATTGGCATGGGTGTGTGAATGATTGCAGTATACTTTCTCTGTGCCATTGCATACTAATTTGGTTTAACATTTTTAATTTTCTAATTAAGTCAGAATTCATACTTGGAGTTTTTGTCACCTTAGCATTAAAATACTGGGGTTTTTTTTACATTTATACTTCCATGCTGACTTGCCTCTTTATGGTAATGAATAATCTGTGCAAGCTTGTGCTTCCTATCAGAGACATGTCACACTGTGGAGGAAATCACATCTTGATTGTTTGCTAAAAGCATTTGTTCATAAGGCCCAAAGGTGCAGTGATTGGCAAGGTATGGTATTGACAGTCTGGGGGTGCCAGGTGTGCTGGAGCAGGACAAAGAGGCAGAGGGTGCAAAATTCAGGTATTTCTTAATTTCCACTTCTCAATCCTGTTTATTTTAGCCCATGTGATGACAAACTGCTTTTAAAAATACATACAGGTTTTTTTGCAAATGTTTTCTGCAGGATAACTCATGGCTGGAAAGCATTAAATTTAAAATTACTGAAAGCAATTGTAGCAGATGACAGAATTTTAAGGCCCTTGAGTTTGTATAAATGTTTTTTTGTCAAGGATTTAAGCAGCAAAAGTTCAGTTGCAACTTTAAATAGTTTTGGGAAGAAAAGCAAGAGTAGGCTGTTCTGGCTCCTTGTGCCGTGCACCAAATGCAGTGTGTTGCCACATGTCATTTTTTCAGTTTTGAGGGTGTTTTGTGGTCTCTGTCAGATAAAAAAAGTCAGAGCTAGTATCTTCTTGTTCAGTGTTTGTATCCCTAGTCTCTGAAGTTGAGGAGTTGGGGAGGTTCAGGTAGGAATGCTCCAGAGCAGTGCCTCATACTAGACATCACTAACACATTTCTGTCCAGGAGAAAGACTGTTGGTCTAAATAGTTTCATGTATAATGGGAGAAAATCAGCTGAGTGGAAATTAATCACTGTGTGCTCTTGGGGGATTGGCTCTGCACAAACTGTGTCACAGCTCAATTAGGGTAACAGAATTTCAATAAATACAAGCTTTCTTTATGTGTTCTGCTGCTGTGCAAATTAGAGTTTGTTTTACCATGTCCCTCTGACTTGTAGTCCTAACCTGTATCTTTCTGTGCTGAATTCAGGCTGTTTGCCATCTGTGTGCCTTTGTGTTGCTTTTAAAAGGGATGCTGTTACTGGGATGATGTTGGTATGATCAGGATCTTGTTCTGTGCCGTTGGTTCTCTCACTCCCAAGAGTGCACACAGCTCTTAGATCAGCCCCTTCGTACAGGTTAAATGTCGTTTTTTAAAATAGCAGGGTGAGAGTTGAAACCTTGAAGCTTGCTGGACAGCTGCTCAGGCATGATGGTGTTCTTGTACTGCCACACGAATCGGCAGGTTCTGGGGTATGCTCAGCTGAATCCCCGTTCTCCTGAGGATGGTGGTGGCTCTCCAGGACTGTGGAGCTGCCAGGCAGTGTCACAGTGCTCTCTGTCTGCCTGCCATAGGCCTTTCCCACTTCTCCTGTTCCAAACTGCTGAGCCACTATCCTTGTTTCTCACGTTGAGTTACCAGGTGAAGCTCAGCCGAGTGCCAGGTGCTGAGAGGCAGTGGGTGATCCCTGCTCCATGCTGCTCCAGCTTTGGGAGCCAGGGCCTTGGACTCAATTCTGTTCCACTGTAGGATGAGTAATATTGATATTGATTAAAAATTAATTAAAAATAGGCTTGTGCGTCAGTGCATTCTGAAAGCAGAACTTCAGATGGGTCTTGTGCTTTTTGTGCCAAGCTGTTGATGTAGAAAAGAAAAGATCTTGAATAACTTGCACTGAGAACTCTTGTACAATGTCTGTAACAGGGCTGGGAAGGTGTGTGTTCTGTGGCTGCTGTCACACAGCAGTTGGTACTGCTGGGCCAGGGCCATGTCTTCTTGGAATTTCTGCCTTTCGGTGTGGTTTTGGATTTTGTTTAGTATTGTGGTTTTTTAATATGTATATGTGTTTTAGAAAATACTTGGTATATGGCGATATAGAGTATTCTTTAAAAAATGTTTCTCTGGAAGGAAAAGACCTTTAGGAGTCTAAAGTTTTCTGAGGTTTTTGTGAGGGCAGCTCTGCATGCTAGGAGGTGTTCTGGGTTGTGCGTGACACCCTTTGGGCAGCTGTATTAGAGCTTTCTCTGTCACTTTCCATGACTGTAGTTTTAACAGAAGCAAAATAATAAGCAAAATAATTCCTGGCTTAATACTTTTATACTTTTTTTTTTCCCCTCTTCTGCTTAATGAAGTAATAATACTAAACTCCTCATAATGCTCTTGGGCTTTCCTTCTTCATTTTAGATCTGAACCACAGTGGTCTAGGATCCCATTATGAAAATTCTCACTGGGGACCAGTCTCTTCAAATAGTGACTCCAGCACAAACTGGGATAAAGTTATCGTAGACGGCTCTGACAAAGAAGCATGGCCATCAATCACTGGCAGTGACCCCGAGCTGACTTCAGAATGTATGGACACTGACTCTGCCTCCAGCTCCGGGTCGGAGCGGAACCTCGTTATCATGGCTTCAGGGAGCGCGGGCGGAGAGGGCGATGGCATTCGCAATGGCATCGGACATGGGTCTCAGAATAAGTTTGTGGTTGGTAGCAACAGCAATAATGTGGGCAATGGAAGTATTAATGGGCCGTGGGGGTTATCCCACGGGTCCATAATAAGCACATGTCAAGTTTCTGTGGATGCTCCTGACAGCAAATCTGAAAGTAGCAACAATAGAATGAATGCTTGGGGCACCATAAGCTCTTCATCAAATGGAGGGTTAAATCCAAGCACTTTGAATTCAAATGGCAACCATGGTGCCTGGTCCGTGTTGGAGAACAGTGGACATGCCCTGAAAGGGTCGGTGGGGAGTGGGAGTCCTGGCACAAGCATTCAGTGCAGTACCATAGGTCAGATGGCCAACAGCCAGAGTATTAACTCGAAAGTGGGTGCCTCAGCCCACAGTTCCTGGGGGAGCCTTCAGGAAAGTTGTGATTCTGAAGTAAATGGTACAAGGAATGTTTCATTCAGTGGGCAACCTCAAAACCTTAACACTGAAATGAATGGACCAAATAACACTACTAACTTTATGACCTCTAGTTTACCAAACTCTGCTGGTTCGGTGCAGATGAACGAACTGCCCAACACTGCAGGGCCCGGGGCCTGGCGCGTGAGCACAATGAATCATTCTCAGATTCAGGCCTCTCCAGTGGCAAACGGCACTTCCATCTCTCACCTGAGCAACGGTGAGGCCAAAACTGGCGGCTCTTATGGTACTACCTGGGGTGCCTATGGTTCTAGTTACTCTGGAGACAAATGTCCAGGCCCGAACAGCCAAGCTAATGGTGACACTGTGAATGCAACTCTAATGCAGCCGGGCGGCAGCGGGCCTGGCAGCACTAACTTTCAAATCAACGGGAATAAAGGCGGAGGGGTGTGGGAGGCAGGGCCAGTCAGCTCCCAGAACATGCCGTGGGGAAACGGGAACGGTGCGAGTGCCGGCGGGAGCAGGAGAGGATGGGGCAGCCCCGCACAGAACACCGGCACCAACATTTCCAACGGGGAATGGAGCAAGCTGCCCGGCAATCAGCATTCCAATGAAGGTATGAATGGAAACAGCAGGAAGTTTACAAACGGATGGAAGTCTACTGAGGAGGAGGATCTCAACAGCCAGAGTTCTGCTGCCTCCCAGCTGGCTGAGCAGAACAGCACATGGGCCAAAACAGGTACAGGGGACAGCGAGGGGAGCTCAGAGAGCACCGGGTGCCATGAGGACAGAGCAGCCACGGAAGGCCAGAACCGAGAGAGGAGGAAAGTTGACCAGCACACGTTACTCCAAAGCATAGTGAACAGAACTGACTTAGATCCACGTGTCCTTTCCAACTCTGGTTGGGGACAGACTCCAATCAAACAGAACACTGCCTGGGATACTGAAACATCACCGAGGGGTGAAAGAAAAACTGACAATGGGACAGAGGCCTGGGGGGGCTCTGTGACACAGACTTCCAGCTCAGGGGGGTGTGTGGATAGACCTAACCCTAACAATAACGATACCTCATCTGTATCGGGGTGGGGAGATCCAAAGTCTGCTACAAGGTGGGGAGACTCCAAAGGGTCAAACAGCCAAGGGGGGTGGGAAGAAGATTCTGCTGCTACAGTAATGGTCAAGAGCAATCAATCATGGGGAAGTGGCAAAGAGGAGAAGTCATCCTGGAATGACACACCGAAGATGAAGCAGGGATGGGGAGATGGACAGAAGGCCAGCCAGGGTTGGGCAGTGTCTGCTGGTGATAGCTGGGGTGAAAACTCCAGAAGTAACCACTGGGGTGAGGCAAAGAAATCCAGCTCCGGAGGCAGCAGCAGCGACAGGTCGGTGTCTGGTTGGAATGAGCCGGGTAAATCAAATTCTGTTACTTGGGGAGGCAATAATGCAACTCCAAACAACTCTTCAGGATGGGATGAGCCTGCCAAGTCTAATCAGAGCCAGGGCTGGGGAGACCCTCCGAAATCCAATCAGCCTCAAGTGTGGGGGGACTCGTCAAAGCCGGTCAACTCTCCTGAGTGGAACAAACAAGATGTTGGCTCTTGGGGAGCCCCGTCTGCCACGAACAAACCCCCGGGGTCAGGCTGGCTGGGGGGGCCAATGCCAGCCCCGGCGAAGGAGGAAGAGCCCACGGGCTGGGAGGAGCCATCCCCCGAATCCATACGCCGCAAGATGGAGATTGATGATGGAACTTCAGCTTGGGGTGATCCAAGCAAGTACAACTACAAAAATGTGAATATGTGGAATAAAAATGTCCCTAACAGTAGCAGCAGTTCAGACCAGCAAGCACAGGTACATCCGCAGCTACTGTCTTCAAGTGCCATGTCTAGCAAGGAGAGCAGCTCGGGTTCTGGTAAGCCTGGCTTTTGCCCAAATTTGTGTTTCCTATTCATTATTAAGCACTTTTTTAGTCTTGCTTCTTAGAATGGTATTTTAATTTCGAAGTGGAAAGGGCAAAGTGGCAATGAAGTACAGTTTCTATTTATTAAGGAAATGAGCACCATTGTCACAGAGCACTGATGTTTTTTTACAGATTGGGAGATCTGCTCTGGTTTTAAATAACTGCAGTAATAAGGGCTAAACAGCTCTGCTTGAGTTCTGGGGAGTGGGAACACAAGGAAAATACTTAAAATAGTGTCTGAAGATTGAAATGTTTTCCTAAATGATTCTAAACCAGCTAAAATTTAATTTTGGCAATGAGCTTTCAAAAAAAAGGAAACATGTTGAGCTTCTGCAGGACAGAATGAAGGCTGGTGGGTTTATAAGAATTTGGTATCAGACTTTCTGGTCTTGTAGCTTCATGAGCAGTGAATAACGATTTTGGAGAGGAACTTAATGGGATATAGGAAGTTTTTTGTGCTGTTTCTATTTTTCAAGTGCCAGATGGATGTCACTTATGTGTAACAGCAGCCCTTAGCTTAATATCTTAGAAATTTGCATTATCAGAATGCAATTCTATAAATATGAAATTTATATTTTTGTGATTACTTTTATTAATGGAACAGCTTGCAGTTGTAACAATGACCCTCACACAAAACAGAAATAGGTGCTCACGTGCTTTTTACTGTCTGTTAAGGATATAGAAAAGGCAAAACACTTGAGTCTCTTTAGGTAGCTTTAAAATCCTGTTCAAAACGATGCAAATAACTCTCCCTGTTTTGCAAAGGTTGGGGAGAGCCTTCTGCTCCAGCCACTACTGTAGATAACGGGACCTCGGCGTGGGGTAAGCCCATGGACACTGGTACGAGCTGGGGAGAGCCTGTCAGCGATGCAGGAGGCACCTCTGGCTGGGGAAACACTTCTCTTGGGCAGCAGCCTCCAAATAAACCTGGTGAGTGCTCTCAGGGTGCTTGAGAAGGTGGTAGCTTCGTGTCTTTCAGGGGGTTTTGCCTCGCAGCAGGCATCGAGCTGTTTGGTGAAGCTGCTGCTGAGATATTGACTGCCGGGTTGTTTTCACCTCCAGGGCCTAAATCTATGCAAGATAGTTGGTGTGGAGATGATATGCCATTGACTGGCAGTCGTCAGACCAGCTGGGAGGAAGAGGAGGATGTGGAGATTGGAATGTGGAACAGCAGTTCCTCACAAGAAGCTAACCCATCGTTAAACTGGCCACCCTACATGAAAAAAATGCCCACAAAGGTGAGGAGCAGCTCGGGGCAAGGTGTGCTGTCATTTCTGAAAGCCAAGTCAGAAGGCATTACTGCACTTACACAGCACAGTTTAAATTTCATTTGTGACACTTTGTGATGTAATTAAAGTAGGGTTTCTGTATCACAGGAATTCCTTTCTGTTTTTAAGGGAATAATGAAAGGTGGAAATAAGCAAGATGAAACATGGATCAATCCATTCATTAAGCAATTCACAAATCTCAGTTTTTCAGTAAGTATTTGTCTCTGTCTGGCTTTGCTGCCTTTCCACAGGGCTTGTTACAATGCACGGACATTGAAGTGTTCAGTTGCCAAGAGTTCATTTTTGTTGTGGTTTTCTTTTTACTTGTATTTGTCTCCCTTGTCATCCATCCCTTTTCTGTGCATTTTCATTACAAAAAAACCCCCTCTTTATTCATGAAAAGTGCTTTTGTAACCACTACCCAGGTATTCATCTCATAGCCTGATGCTTTACTGCATTTACATAGGAGTTCTGGTGAGAGAACCTGTTCTTGATTGGGTAGCAACTAAAGGGAGGAAATGCTTTTAAATAGCATCTGATTATCTTGATTTTTCTTTCTTGCAGTTTTGAGTTGTAATAGTGTGCAGGAATCTCTTTCTTTTATCTTAAAAAATATTACTAATAAATAATTGTGATTTATTCTAACTCCAGAGAGAATCACCAGAAGAAACCATACAGAGCAATAAGATGGACATGTCTGGAGGTAAGAACTGATCTGGGCTTTATTGCTTTTCCTTCCATACTCTTTTACCTTATATCCTTCTGTAAATGACACTTTTAAGATTATATATAGTGTATATGTAGCTATATGTAGTTAAGTATGTATTTCCCTAAAGAAAAGGAATGTCCTTGTAAAGAAAAGTATTTGTGTGTGTGAGTAATGCTGCACACTGAATCACCTGGTTGCTATAGGAATATTGGCCATGTGTCAAACTAAGCTTATTCATATTTATATATGTTAAACTGACAGAATGTTGAGAGAATGTTTTCAGGGCGTGGTGGGTTTGTTTCTCATAATATAAATATCTTGATTGCCCTCGGGGCACCTCCACTGAGTATAAACAGAAGCATACCAAATCCCACACTGGCTCATTGGGTTCATTCTTGGAAACAAGTGTTCTGTTCTAAGAACTAAATTAATACTGAACGATAATTTTGGAAATGTTTAAACCTGAGTGTAAAATGACATAAGAGCATTTATAGTTTATTTGATTCCATTCACTGTTACGATTTCTTTAACAAATAAAAGATAGTATAATTCATAATGCTTTAATAACACTATACTGTGATGATAGAACATTTAACTAAATCTAATTGCAGCATTGTAGTTTTTAGTGTAGTTACTCTCTCGTTATTCCACTACAAAATTGGGTATTTTCACTTTGGGGCTCACAGTCTTTTGGGTAAAGGAATTGTTCACAGAGTTTTAGATTTCAGTATTAATAGCAAGCCCTGATATTTAAATATTTCAAGTTTAAATAATTGTACATTCTTGGTTTTAAGAGAAAGCTGAGGGTAATATTTTTGCAAAGCCTTGCAAAATCTGTTGGTGCTGATTCCATGCCTCAGTTGTCTGTAGCCATTGGTACATGGGGTTTCTTTTCCCTTTTCAGTGAGTCCCAAGCTAAAGTGATGTTTGTTTTGTGAGTGTCGTGCCCGAGGGCAGTGTCAGGTCAGCTCCCCCAGGCACGGGCAGGTGTTGGTGTGTCTGAGGGGCTGGGGGTGCTCAGCTGCCCCTCTGTGCCCCCAGGGTTACTGCAGGACAAGAGGATGGACATGGACAAGCACGGCCTGGGCGTGGGAGATTACAATCGTGTGGTTGGAAAGGGCCCCAGTGCTCGTCCCCAAATTCCCAAAGAGTCTTCCATGGATCGCGGTCCTTACTTCGATAAGGTCAGTGGGCATCTCACTGGGCACTGCTGAGCTCTGCAGTGACCTGTGTGCTGCTGAGCTCTCTGCAGTGCTGCAGGGGGCACTGAGGGCTGGCTGGTTAATCCAGACCATAGATCTGTTCTTTTTAACTCACTGATACATAGTACTGAGCACTTTCTGTAGCCCTTCGTGGTGCCAATGACTAACCTGATCTCTTTTGTTTTCTGCCTATTTCCTGCTGGTGCTGGACTGTCCTGTGACTCTTCCCTTCTGCTCCTGCAATGGTTTCTCCCTTCTGCTTGCTTGCTGGCTGGTTGTTGCGCCTCGGTTTGTCTGTCCCATCAGGATGGCATTGTAGCAGACGAGTCCCAAAACATGCAGTTTATGTCCAATCAAAACATGAAGCTTCCCCCTTCAAATAATGCACTACCTAACCAAGCCCTGGGCTCCCTAGCAGGGCTGGGTATGCAAAGCTTGAATTCTGTTAGACAGGTAAGGCTGTGTGCATATCCTTGGCGTGTTACTTGACAGCATTTAATGCCTTTTGATATAACGTTGTAGCTGCTTGTGTGATTGATACCTGTTTAACTTGTAATTGAAATGTGTGGGGTGGGAGAAGCAGCAGAGGAGGTTTGTTTTCACTGACTGCCCATCCTTTCCCCAGAATGGCAATCCCAGTGTGTTTGGTGTTGGGAATATAGCAGCACAGCCCAGGAGCATGCAGCAGCCTCCAGCACAACCTCTTAATTCATCTCAGCCTAATCCACGTGCTCAAGTGCCTCCTCCATTACTATCCCCTCAGGTAAGTGATACAGAAAACACTCTGTGTATAAACTATCTAAATGCTGCTTCAGAAAATTGTTCCTAGTTTGTTGGTGTTGCTGATATTTATTCTGTAAGTATTTGGGAGCACATTTGGCTTGATGAAACCAGGCCTCTGTTGACCAAAGGTTATAGCATTCTACACACCCTGGACTAAGTAAACCCATCACCTTTGGCCCTGGTGTGTGTTGCAGGTTCCAGTATCATTACTGAAGTATGCACCAAACAGCGGTGGCCTGAGCCCACTTTTTGGCCCACAACAGGTAGCCATGTTGAATCAACTGTCCCAGTTAAACCAGCTTTCTCAGATCTCCCAGTTACAGGTAAGCTAGCCAAGCTGGTTGCTGGCTGTGGGGTGTGAAGGGGTGACTATTTGGTGTCACTGTGGTGTTCTAACCCCCTGACCCGTGTCTCGCAGCGGCTGTTGGCTCAGCAGCAGAAGGCGCAGCCTCAGAGGAGTGTGCCTTCTGGGGGTCGGCAGCAGCAGGAGCAGCAGGTAAAGAAACTTCTTCATTTCCTCTTCCCAAACCCTCCTGAGGACTGCTTTTCCTCCTGAGCTGCATTTCTTGCTGTGACTCGTACTGAAGTGTGCAGGGGTGGACAGAGACAGGCTTTAAAGGAGGGACTGGGTGCTGGGGTTTGGCTGTGCAGGACACACAGGGTACAAAGGTGCGTTTCATTCTCTTTCTCAAAACATGGAAAAGCTTTTGCTCATTGATGTTGTAACTGCTCTGTTTGTTTTAAGGGTCGATCTCTTAGTATGCAGCAACAGATGATGCAACAGTCCCGTCAGCTTGATCCAAACCTGTTAATGAAGCAGCAAACTCCACCCTCTCAACAGCAGTCACTCCATCAGCCCTCCATGAAGTCCTTCCTTGAGAATGTCATCCCCCACACTACTCCTGAGCTGCAGAAAGGGCCGTCACCAATCAATGCATTCAGCAGCTTCCCCATAGGTGGGTGCCCTGCAGTCAGCCAGTGTTTGTGTGACACACAGCTCTGCTTTTCCCCTTGCCTCCTCCTGGAAAATGACTGTAACCCTGTCAGTACTTCCCATTTTAGTGAAAGTTGTAACTCTATGTAGGGTTACCCTTGTTCACCACTTAACTTTTCCCCAAGTACACTTATTCCCAGTGAGTGTCCCTGTCTCAGTGCAGAATACTTTACAGTCCTGAGGAATGACAGGCTCCTTTTAGTGCTCCTTTTGTCCCCTGGATCCTCAGGGTGATAAAAAGTCCTGATTCCTGGAGCTAAAGGACTTTAAGAAGTAGATTTCATGCGAAGAATATGTAGATACTTTTGATGTAGACACATTTCTTGGGATTTCAAAAATGCTTTCAATGGCTCTGGAATTGCAAAGGTAGAGCAAGCTGTCACTTTGCCTGTTAGTTGTTTTGTCCAGGAAGGAAAGCTTTTGGCTTTGCATTTTTAAAGAATTGTTGTCTCATTAGGCAAAATGTCTGAACATTTATAAATACAAACATCTCCTGTTTCTTTCTCCCTACATTTTCAGGCTTCTGTCCAATTTCTACTTCAGAAATTCCAGGCTTGTATATTTTCTTCTTACTTTAGGTCCCTTTTTAATGCTAGCTTACTACAACTGTTTACCATTTACCTCTGTTCCTTACCCCCATTTCTTTCCTCCCCTTCATTTTTGCTTTTCTTCCCTTTTATTCTAACTGGGTCGTTTCTGTTGGGCTGATTGCATTCTCATTGGCCTCTGCAGAGAAGTTTTTTTCCTGGACGTGCAGCTGAGGTCCCTGTGCTTGCAGAGTGACAGGGACAGTGCCACACTGGGGGTGGCTTGTGGCCAGCCCCAAGTCCAGGCTGCTGCATCAGAGCTGCTGGTGATGGTTGGCATCAATGTCCAATTCTGCTTTCATTCAAAGGGCAAGGCATACAAAGGAAGTTTTTTAGCTGTTGGAGACACTGTGTTAGTTTTAAGGAAAGGCATATTTCACTTTCTCCCCAAACTCTGTGCTGAGGGATTGCATCCTGCCCAGATCAGGCTCCTTTGTGTTTTATTCTTGAGCTGGAATTGTTTTATACTGCTGCACAGCTGCTTTCTCACAGGAATCATGGCCATGTCTCAGGAGCCTGCAGTATGTGTAAGGCTGCTTTGAGCTCCCTCAGGAGTCTGCCACTGGATACACAGGAATTGTTTGTGGTCCCTCTGTACAGTGATGCAAGCCCACAGAGCCACACTCAGCCCTCACATAAAGGCTTAAGGGTAGGAAAAGGATATTCCTGGAATTTCTTCCCCTTGTGGTGAAGAATTGAGTCCAGAGGAAAGCTGGTATCACTGCACAGTGTGGTGGTGTAGTTGTGTGAGAGGGAGCTCACTTTGCCCCGCTGTCTGTAGGTTTGTTGTTCTCTCTGCATTCTCAGAACAGTGTCAGGAGACCCAGCAAGGGAAGCAAGGAGGTCCTGTTCCCATTCTGGGGAAGGAATTTGTCAGCATTCACTAGATACTCACCCAAAGTAGAGATTGGGGGCCAGAGCATCCTTTTCTCTCCCTGGCCAGTTCTGCAGTCACATCCCAATTTATTATAGAATTAGTTATTTATGTTAATAAAAACAACCTTAATCTGGCAAATAGTGATTATAACTGATATAACTAATAACTAATATTGGGTGTACTATAATAGTATAACTGATACAAGTATTATAAAGTCTTCTATGGTAGGATATGAAAAATTACTTCTGGGAAGAGTGTTTAAATTATGCATTATGTCCAGGGGCTGGTATCCATCACTCAGCCCACACATCTCCCAGACAGAGCTGTGACAGAGCTGTGCCTTGCTGGGGGCTGGCAGTGGCCTGGTCACAGATGTGCCCCTCTGCCAGCCTGGGGTCTTTCTAACTCTTCTCTCAGAGCTCTAGTCTCTGTAGCTTCCCCAAAGGTAGAAGGAAGGTTACTGTGGTGCAGAGTTACTGCTCTGACAACAGCAAAATGCCAGAGGGAGGTGTCAGAAACAGGAGCAGTTGGACATTCCCTTTTTTTCTGTTTGAGCTATTGCTAGTTGTTATATTTCTTAAAAGTCTATCCTGTTCCAAGCACTTTTTGGGAGGCTTTTCAGGGGGAGGCTTTTCTGGCACCAACTCTTGCTCATGCCTTTAAGAAAAACAAACAAAAACCCCTCAAAAAATAAACCAGTTTCTTTATAGCTGTGAATGTCCACTTAGGAGCAAGGTCAAAAATGTGGGCAAGTTGTCCAAACCCAGAAGAACTAGTTCTCCTAGGTATTTGAGTTGATTTGGGTTGGCATTGTCTTGATTCTCTGGCAGAGAAACATCTGGAAGTAGAGACCACAGCTACAGCAGGTCAAGACTAGTTCTGTTTGCCCCACATTTTAGATATTTACATTTTAGTTTCTCTTAACTTCCTAATGTCTTCTTCCACTGACATTTTTGCATGAGGACATGAGCTGAAAACTTGGGAGTGCTTTGCATTGCTCAGCTTAGCTTCTGTGTGCAGAGAGTTCCCTGGTTTAAGTGCTAGAATGTTCCTCAGAACCAGAGACTTGGAAGCATGTCATAACCATGGTAATGTGCTCTTCAGTGCTTTCTGGGACAGCAGTGGCAATGAGCAGAAGGAGAGGTTTGGTCTGTATCTCATAAGCTGTGTGTGCTTCCAGGAATGAACTCAAACTTGAATGTAAACCTGGATATGAGCAGTATTAAAGAGCCACAATCTCGGCTGAGGAAATGGACTACAGTCGACAGCATTTCTATGAACACATCCTTAGATCAAAACTCCAGCAAACATGGTATGTTCAGCTTGTGGCACATCAGCCTGGGAGGTTTGCAGAGTTTGGGCTGTGGTTATCACTCCTGTGTCACTGTGTCTGTCACAGTTTGTGTTGTGTTGTCTGGGCCAACTTGCTGCTTGTCTACCACAGCAGCCACGGCTCTGCTGACTGTGCTCACAGAATGATCTTGTGATGAGATTAGTAGAAACATTCTACAGAATTCATTTTTTAACCAGACTTTTCTGTAAGTGTGACTGTTGCTGCTAGCTTTACCTTAATCTCCAGTGGAATGCTTCATATATTTTTATAAAAAGCTTGGTTTTCAGGTTTTCTCTCCCACCACCCTTCTGTCCTAAGGTGATTTTGGGGGATTTACCACATTCTGGGCATGGCTGACATTTTTGCTGACAGGTTTTAGTTATGAATGTCTATGTTTGCATTCTAAAATTGGGGAGAGCTTTGAAGGGCTTTTCTTGGAACCATTGCTGTCCTTAGTTTTAGAGAAGGTGAACTTGGTTACTTCATGTTTTATTCCAGTAATCAAGATTCATATGACATTTCAGCTGTTTCAGTTGCTTGAAATCTCATCCAGTTAAAATTTGAGTCTATAGACCAAGATTCTGTGTCTAAAGATAGTTGTAAATGTCCCCAGTCTCCTGTTACTGTTTTCGGTCTCAGATTGTCAGGGTATTTTTAGGTGCATCAGCTGCTCTGCTGCTCTGAGCTGCCTCTTGTGGTGGCCATTCCCTGCAGCTGCCCTGCTGAACCCACCCCACTGTTGCCACAGGCAGTGGTGGTGTTGCTTTACCTGTAAGAGATGTTTTCTGACCAGACCTAGGAATTTCTGTATCTCATGGAATCCCCTCAGAACTGCAGCAAACTGACTTTGCTGTGTGATAACTTTTAAACCGTTCCTTGCTCTGTCTCCAAGGATTTTTTAAAATAATTTTTTGCCTCCCAAGAATGGGAATAGAATCTACAGAGCTTTGCAGTAGCTAAAGATCCTTCACATGTTGTAGCTGTTTCTTTCACGAGCTCTGCACCGCAGAACCCCTTTAGTCAAGTGGAGTCCCACAGAATGCTCTTACCTTCTGAAATCAATACTTTCAGCTGAATACATGTTACTTTGAAAATATGTACTGTGTTAGTGAAGGGATTTCATGGGAGATTATTCTTAGCTTTCTCCTGAATTACTCAGACATATTTCATTTTGAGTTACACACTCCTGTATGATCTCCAATATTACTCGGCACACAAGAGGACAATGTGCTGCTATATATTTCACGAATGATTTACAAGGGCATGATTTTATATATATTTATACAGAGATATAAAAACCAGCCATGAAAAATATTTGACTGCTACTTTTTCTTTTTTTTTCCCAGGTGCTATTTCAAGTGGTTTTAGGCTGGAAGATTCTCCGTTTGTCCCTTACGACTTTATGAACAGCAGTAATTCACCAGCCAGTCCTCCCGGATCCATTGGGGACGGCTGGCCCCGTGCCAAATCGCCTAATGGCTCTAGCAGTGTTAACTGGCCCCCAGGTACAGCCCCAGCCCTCCCCAGCCCTGGGTTTGTCCTGGATCCCTGCAGGGCTGCCTGTGCAGAGGGCAGGAACCAGCCTGCAGAAGGGTGTTCTTAGCAGATGGAAGCAGAGAATGGGAGT